>NC_046357.1:71365750-71674493 GCF_000738735.6 Corvus cornix cornix
AGCAAAACCTGTTATCCTATTATATGTTTTAGTGCTAAAAGAGCACATAAATGGGTAACATAATGGTTTCACATCTTTCCTTGGCTAGGGAGTAGGTATGCAGGTATAATGTATGGGTATTTTCTTGTTACGTTTTCAGATCTACATTAGATCCTGGTCTCCAAATATGATATTCAGTGTATCTACTGAATTTTGAATTAGTTTGTGCAATTTCATATGTATCACCACACTCACAAACATTTACTAGCTGAAAATGCTCTTTATTACCCATTTTCTCCTCTTAAGTTCATGTATTTCGTCCTGCATGATTGGAGATCTGTGATTATGCAAATTTGGTAGCTAAATCACTGCCTTGCAGCCAAATATTACAGGAAGTAGAAAGTCAGTTCTGCTATATGTAAGACACAGTAACATCTTTCCTTATTCACCAGGCTCTCGTACCCAGGACAGTTTACTTTGGCCACATGCTAATGTGTGATAAGTGGTCCTAACATGAAACTCACTGAAACCAAGGCATCATGAGGAGCTAAACAGCTATGGAGACTGGAATGTATTTAATTTGTTATTGATAAACCAGAGGGTGCTATTTGTTCACTTATGTATGCCTTCATTTTAATACAAGGTTATTTCTTTGATGGAGAGTGAACATATTCCTGTTCTTGCTGTTAGGGTTTTGCTATGAAAAGCATATTTCACATACATTGACAAAGTTGCTATTGAAATAAAGAATTCACAGATTGCCAGTCTATCAGAAGCTCAGAGAAAAATCTGCTTAGCTTTCTCTTCTGGGAATGTCTTTTCTTCTCTCTAGTGTCAGGCCATTGACAAACAGGAAGCTCAAGTAGTCTAAAATATTAACTGACAGGTGATTTTGTTCCCCTCATGGAAGGTTTGAATATGCCAATCGATTATGTATCTGACAACAAAGTCCATGGGGACTCTCTAATTCCTTGGCAGTAAAAAAAAATATTTGTGTAAATGAATAAATGAAAAGAATATCATGTAAATAGAAAGATAGGTGACAGAATTTGCCTTTAAAAGTCAGCAGACAAATTAAATCTTGGCCTACGCCTGTTCTGCATGCTTCACATTTGATTTTCCACAAGTGAAGTTAACTTTAGTACCTAAGCCATGGAGTCCAGGTTTTTACCCTATCACTAAATTTCTCTGACTTGGTTTGGCACAAGACATGACAGTAGCACCTACTTCCAAGACAACAGTTTTCCCATACCTCCTCAAAACTGGGCCTTAACCTCATCTTCTGCAGGCTTTCCATCTTCAGTACTGCACATTTGGGCACTGTGAGCCATGGGCTCAGGGCTCTCTGCTGTTACCTGTATTCATCCTTCTCATAGCACTCTCCCCTCAAACCAGCACCTAGGTGTGCCTCCCTTCCAAAACCATGGGACTCTACACCAGGACATCTCTTCCTCACCTGCCTCACTTTGTCCTGAGCTGAGGTGTGATGTAGTGAGGAGTGGGTCTCAAACCATTCTCTGAGGCAAGTAGCAGTTGTGGTCTTTGTGCAGGTTTTCACAAGTACTAGGGGTCAATTTAAACTATTGTTCTTGTATAAGACCTGCGTCCATGTGGAGCCCAAAGATTCTGAGGGGCTCCCTGGTGTGTGGTTTGCTGTGCTACAAATTGTTTGTTTTGAGATGGTTTGTGACCACCAGTTTCTGCTTGGTCTGAGGCAACCTGAGGTGAGACATGCCCAGGATTTTCCTTATTGTTTGCACTCTACAGCTGGGAAGCTGTAGCAGTGGACTCATTGCAGACACCCTTCTTACCTTTCCCTTGTACCTCCTGGGGCTCTTGGAGCATTTCTGTTAAGGCACCCCAGGACCTAAATGAAAAAGACAGATTACTTCCGCTATGTAATTTTTTCCCTAAAGGTGACCCAGGGCATAGCAGCAAAGGCTTAACTGCTGTACAGAGGCTTTTAGGTGGAACAGATTTCATTTTGTGGTCCTTCACTGGTCAGCAGCCAACAGCTTAAGCCTCCGTAGCTGCCTTAGGTGATTCCTGTTGTTTCTCTACATTCACACATCTGCTGCCCACAGAGCACAAAGCAGATGATCGCTTTATATTATAATTACCACTTTTATAATCCAACACTATCAACAACTAATACAAAGTAGTAGGATAAAAAGAAAGATCCCTAACGTTGTAATGTTATCTGCCCTGGTGAGAAACAACTGAAATGCCAATCAGTTGTGTTCTGAGTGTTCCTCAAATTTATCCTCTCATCAGCTATTTCAATTGCCAGCTGTGGTTCTTAAATGTACATTAAAAATAAGAACTGGAAATTAAATCAAGACAGCAGAACATGTGTATTTTTCCAAAGCTTACGGCAGCTTTGCATTAAACAACTTGATTTCATTCAGATAAATTGATTGTAAATTGCTTATTAAGATACATGTTAATGTTTCTGTGACAGTCTTTCATGTTTCATAAAAATAATAGATAAATGTTTGATTGTTACCTTTTCAGCTTTGGGACAGTTCTCTCCCACAGCTCTGAGCCACTCTCCAGATACAAGATCTACTGAACCTTTCAAATCTGAGACTGATGCATAATACTGTATCCTTCTTTTGTTAAACCATATAAGCAACATGTGCTTGAGATCAGTACTTTTTCTCTAATTGACTGCAATTTGAAGAAAAACAGGTGCGGGTTCGGTACCTATTTTAGTGGTTGATCTAGCAAAGTGCTAAGCACACTTTGCGGTGACTTTCCTGGGAGAGACATGTCCAGGATCTAGATGGGGATCCAGATTAGCATATTTCAGGATAGAACTCTGAAATTGCACATTATTTATTTTTGAGAGCACTGTTACTTTGTGTAGGGAAAAGCACAATTGTTATAAATGTAGATAAAGGAAGAGCGTTTACAGAGAGCTTCATTCCAGCACAGTATTATTGCTACTGAGTGTATATCATACAATTTCTGTGGTTTAAAGTATTGATACATATTCTCTCAGAATTGTCATGTTTGACACTGTTAGTATTATTTCAAGTACATCTATGGGGATTGTTTTTTATTTGTATAACTGAAAAATAAAAAAATTTCTTTCACATTTTCTGGTATATTCTGTTCCATATTCCTTTGTAACACCGTTACGGTAATTTTATCAGTCTTGTGCTAATTGTAAGAATCTGTGGAAGAAGAGCGTCTGCTCCTTTAAGGTATCTAATCAGGGACTTTCTCAACACAAAAGGGATATTAAGAAAAGGAGGAAGCCATAAACAGGAACAGAGAGACACAAACTTGTCTGACCAATAATAAGGAAGGCAGAGATGAGAACCAAAACTGATGAGTCACAGAAAATGGTAAGGGTATATACAGTGTAGGATTTTTTATTCCAGTGTAATTTTCTGATCAAGGACTTTGTCAAATGGGATACTAAGGAAAAGGGGGAAGCAAAGTATGTGGACACCCAAACCAGACAGGTTAATCATAATGGAGACAAGGAGAAGAAGCCAACCTCATTAGTCACACTGAACAGCTATCAAGAAACTGTGGGCAAATGGTACTTTGCAACTGATAAGGATGGAATCCTGAGGGTCCAGGATGCTGGAGGGGAGTCGGTGGGTCTTTGCAAATGGAGCAATGTGCAGGGGAGGAAGAGAAGTGGAATAGACAGAAAAGGGGATGGTTGCATGTAAACCATGGTGGGTCAGTATGCTAAGGCTGATTGCCCCAGTCTATCTTAACTCCTTTAAATCTTCTCTTACCTCCTTCTCTGTGTAATGCTGGAAGGACTCAGTGCCAGATGCTGGGGAACTGTCGTGAGAGGAGTGGGTGCCAGCTGCTGGAGTGCTGATGAGGGATGTGGATGACCCTGGCCTGTGGTGGCCAAGATGAAAGAGGGTGCACATGAGCATTAGCAGAGAAACTGTCCCATTTTCATTTTTTACTGTGTTTTGACATAGGACTGGATTAAACCAGAATATGATCTCTTTATAATTTTCAGGATGTTTTGCATGTCTTTTTGCTTGCAACCTAGCAAATGTTTTAAGATGAGACCAGAAAAATCCTCTAGAAAAGAGTATGCAAATCACACATAAATGAAAATTATTGAATGAGCATTTAATTTAGGGCCACTCGATCAGAGCTAGTGACAGCTCACCAGGAAGTGCTCAACGACCCTTCACATCTCTGTTGCTCACTTGCAGGTTGTCTACTTGTTCTGACAAAAGCTTTGAATTCCATGTTAGTCACAATTTTCAGGCCTCCATTCATATTGTTCCACACTGTGTGAGCAAGGCGCCATCAGAAATGAATTTTTTCTGCTTGGAGTGTGTAGTTAACATCTCAGAAAAGCATCTGTGATGAGCCAAATCAGTCATTCAAAGACAGCAGCCATAGCCCAGCTGAAGTGCTGCTGCTGAGGTCACCTTGTTAAAACATGGTTTTCATTTTAATCAGAAGAGACTATTTTGTTTAGTGCACATGGTGCATATAATGAACCACCTCTTGCAGACTGAATCTTGGAAGGTGACATATAGAGGTTGGTCTGGAAGTTTGCCTGTGGGGATTTGGGGATTTTTCCTGCTTGTGCCCTGCTTCTGTACTCCAAATTACAATAAAATTTCTGATTCTTCTCATAGCAACATAATACTGTGTGATTCTCAGGTACATGTATTTTATAGAGATACTGCTTTCATGCTTAGTAGATCACAGTGCTTAAAGCAGCAGTACCCAAATACCTACACAGTTTCACAGCAGAAAGTGTGGAGGGGAGATTAAGCTCTGCATCTGTCACAGTGAGACCCACTGACCTGCTTGCTGGTAGAAATGCATTTTTGGAAGTCATCTGATATCACAGCTTTGCCGTACTCTTAAGTGGAGCTGGTATAATGTTTGAGAAAGTAGCTGGTTGAAAGTGATGTCAAAAGGGGGAAAGGTTTTGGGTTTGAGGGAGGTTCTAAAAGTGAAGATGAAATCCAAGTCAAAAATAAGAAAATTTATGGCAGGAAAACATTTAATTTTCTTCAGAAGTTTTTTTATATGTCGTTAGATGTCATAAATCCTTCTCAGTTTTACTAATAAATCAAAAATTATTTGCTCCTTGTGCTCTTCTCTTCCTCATGCACATTTTCTCTCCACTCACCCTCATTCTTTTATGTCTCCATCTCTTCCTCTTTCTTTCATTCTTTTCTCATATAGTTCTGCTTCTCTCACTGTATTTCTCACTCTCTCATAGCCTCTGTATCCAGCCATTTCTCCCTCATGCTTTGCCTCTCTCCCCACCCCCAGACCCACTTCCTTCTCTCTCTAGTTCACCTAAAAGTAAAGAAATGGAAAATTCACCTAGTTAAGTTGATTTTTTTACCCTTAAGAAAATGGTACTTACAAAGTACACAGTTTGGATTTAGATTGCGTTTTTGTCAGAACAAGTACATCTTTGCAGTAAGTAATTGTAAACAAGACAGTATTTAGATAATAGCGTGAGCTGTAAGAAACAAAACTCCATATTCTAAAAATGTCATCTCCTTGTCTGGCTACAATTCTTTTCCAGATAATGGCATGAATTGAAAAAAAATATTCTGCCAATATTTAGAGAAAATTATTTTCATGTGGATGAGCTTTTTGTTCAACTGATGATATGGTTAAAGAAGCTATAACTGACTCTTGTTTAGTTAGATATGTAGGTGATGTGATGCAAGAAGAGTCTGTGATTATGTATCTATTTTTATTATTTCATATTTGTGTTAAATTCTTGTTATTATTTCCCTTAAAAATCTATCTCCTTAACTTTACTATTCTTTCTGTGTTAACCTATTTCAATTTTTGTATCTCTGTTTTTTCTTTAGATAAAACTTCCTGGCAAGGAGTTGTGGTTTAGAGGGGAAAATGAGTGTTCAGGGGTTTTTTCTTTACTAAAGAGTATATAAAAAGTTTGAATCGTTCTTCAATCCAATTTTACTCAACAGCTACAACAATAAAGAAGTAATAGTAACATGCGTAAGTCTTGAACAGCAGTTTCTAGCAGATGATGATATTTTAAAACACCTTTTGTGTCTGAAATATCAAGAAATCATAATTCTCTTTTGTTTGTTTATAACTAGTTTAACTTTGCAACCAAGTATGTTGCTTTCTCACCTGAGTATTCACATGAAGTTCCTCTGTTGGAGCACCAGATGTAATCTTGATGTTTGCTCCTACCTCTTCACTTTAGCTGATTTTCACACATTTGTCTTGAGATCATTTAACTTCCACTGAGGAATTGTAATGAATATTAGGATCCAAGGAACAAGGTGAAGTATGAGTAAAGGGAACAAGCTATTTGAGAAGAAAAGAGATCCTACATCTCACTGCTAGGCAATCCAAAGGAAAAGTGGCTATTTGGCATCAGTGACAAATGTGTGCTGCTGTCTAAGACTGAACATGTTTCATTATAATGTCAGAAGAAATTGAGTTTCTAAGAGGCCAAGGATGGTAAAAACCACAGCAGCGGTCATGTCACACAACAGCAACAAAATGAAGAAGCTTTTCCCTTCCCTTCAGACTTAGTGTGGATTTTGTGTGCATAAGCCAAAATAGATGGAAGGGGAAAGGACTTTTCTTCAAATGAGTGACAACATTGCAAACTGTGCATGTGAGAAAGGAAATATGTTCACTCTCACAGGGCTAAAAACCTTTCTAAACTACCTCTTAAGTCTCAAAAGCCTTTTAACACATCTGCAACAAAACAGAAAGAGTTCATTATCACCTTGGCCTCACTTTGCATCAAAAGAAAAATTTAAAAATCTGCAGAAACCTTTAACGAATTACAAATAACCCTTACTTCTTCACAAGCTGTTGCATTTTATTCACACATGGATAGACAGCAAATATGTTCAAAAGCAGACAGTACAAACGAAAACTTAAAACTGTTGGAGTGAGAGCTCCTTTGGACCCAGGCCCAGAGGGAAGCCAAAGCACAGGGATTGAATTAAAACCTTTGGATAAGCTGAGATACATGAAGCCACACCAAAGTGAAATAGAAATACAGATTTTTAACTTTTAGTAGAAATATATGCTAACTGCTTTAAGCATTGAAAAGCTGCAGCAAAGAGTCCTTAAACACAGTTCTTGCTGCAGCAGTGTTACCTTTTCACAGAACTTCTTTACTTTAGACAAAATATAGATGGAACTATACTGTTCACATTTTTTAGATAGTGTTCACATAATAAGAGTTGATAGAAACTGTGTACACAAATCTGTGTAATACCTATGTAGCACTTGTGTAAGACTTACAACTGTTAGAATTACACCAGGATAGGTTAAGAAAAGGAAAACTAGAATCGTGTGTCAATTTATTGGTCAATTAACAATCCACACTTCTGCAAGTTTAGAGAAGAAGAAGCAGCTGTTTTCTACTTGTGTTTGCCTGCTGCTGCTGCTGTTACTGCTTGGCCTTATCATGTAACCCCTTCGAACTCTACCTTTAGAAAACTGAGACCATGAAATAAAGAACTTTAGCAGGACAGCAGCCTCCTCTGCTCTTTCACCCTCATCCAACAAGGGAGGATAGCCCATCAAAAGCTCAACATAAAACCAGTAGCATTTACTTTTCACTCCAAAAATCCTTCTGTTTTCAGTGACCAGGTATCATTGTTACACTTTGTCAGCTCAGCTTTCAGTTGTACATGCCTGAATTTAGGACTGTAACAAATACTTGTACAGGGACCTGTAACCAAAGATGTTAACTTTTAAAGTAAGACTGTTCAATTTCTCCAAATTTACAGACCCTCAAAATCTAGAAATAAAACAATTTAAAATATGGAATGTGATAAGGAGAAATGGCTTTCTAGACTGGAATGATGATATTCTACAGTCCCCTGGCATGGTTGCCTCAGAGTTTTATCTTTGGTTATGGATGGAATGGATAGCTCCCAAACGAGTTAAGCTGGAATAGGATAAAATCTAACTTGACAGGTCTCTGGAGCATTGATATCCCAAGGAAAAGGGGGAAGTTCTGGGGAACTGGAAGATGACCACTCTCTGTAAGTGCAGACTTTTATTTCACTATGCTTACAATGGCAAATAATGATGGGACTAAGTAGGGTCTGTGTGCTTTGATGGCCTACTGTTTCTTAATTCTTTTTGTCCGTGACCCTTGACTATGTTTATGAGGTCTGCTTTTTCTCCTGCCCATCTACCAGGGACTCACAGGGTTCCCTGACAGCACATACAGGACAGCAAAGAATATATTTTTAATGTTCTTTAACCTCAGGAAGATGACATACTAGGAAACTGTTGACTTCCTGCTGATGCTAGTCTGTTGCAGATCAAGTTCTCTACACCACAGAAGATTTTTTCAGTATTTTTCTACTTTTACCCCAGAGGTTCTACATTTTGCTTATTCCCAACTGACATGAAATTAGTTTATTGCTTTACTGACTGTGAATGTGCACTTGCACATGTGTTTCATAGGTTTAGAATATACACATATAAATAGAAACCTATATGTAACACTAATCTTTTGAAGAGAAATGTGTATATATTAAATATATATACATAAATCCTAGTGGCATGCATATAATATTCCCCAAAGGATTTTTAATTACTTATAAATCAGTGACAATTTTTTACTTTTTCTTATATGTTGACATGTTCTCAGATAATTAATCACATTAATTAAATGTGATTAAATTAAAGCTAATTAAGCTTTACCTTCCTTTCATCATCAAGGGTATAGAATCCCCTTATGTGTAGACTGAGATGAAAAAGGAAGTCTTTTATGATACTGGCTGTTAGTAGATACTTCATTAGGGGTGTGCTGTCTACAGCTCCATTAATCATTACTAAGGCAATTATTTTAACTTCAGCGCGCATATCCCTTGTTAGCTAAGAAGGCCACTTCTGTCTGCATTTTTATTCAAAACAGAGCAGTCCTTCAGCCTGGGTATATTCCCAGACCTCTGTGAGATTTGCTGGAAAAAGGGCTGATTTACCCCAGCTGAGGTTAAAATCTCCATGTGTACTTTCCTGCAAACAGACTTCATCTCATTTCGCTTCTATGCTGTTTGATTCTCCTCCAAGAGAAGAAAAAATGAAAGGGAGAAGTCGACAGATTCAGATCAGACTGCAAATGAATTTCCACATGATCTATAGGAGAAATGAAAGTCTTGCTCCTTCTTTCACTTCCTGCACCAGTGCTTATCTGAATGATGTGGAAGAAGAGAGGTTTCATATGATGCAAGAATTTGCATTTGGAAATTCCATCTGATATTGAAAACACATCTTATCTGAGAGTGAGATTACTTATTTTTGGCTTGAGTTTATGGAAGTTAGTCTTATTTAACTTGGGTTCATATCAGCACATGCAAAGATGCCTGAAAATTTGCTTGTTCCATAGGACTGATCTTAGGTCTAAATTTAAAACCGATTTTAAGACATTGGGCTAATTGAGAATTCTTCAGCATATTTGAAAATAGTAATTCCATAGTATTTGTTGTTGCTCGATTTTACTTCCTAAATATAGAAGGGAAAAATAAAGCATGGATGGCCTTACTTTGAAAAGAAGATGAAATGTTATTTTAAAACAGTGTATCTTTCAGGATAAAAGCTTAATCAGATCAGTAGCTGAAGGTCCAGCACAAAAAACTCTGTCTTTCTTCATAAATAAAAAGATATATTTTATGCTGACTAATAAGAATAAAGAAAAATTCCTACAGTTTATGATCTAGTCTTGAATCCTGGCAGATGTAGAATACACATTTTACACTGAGAAATATTGATTAAAACTATGAAATTAAACTGTTATTTGTACAAAAAAATGTATAGAACAACTACAGAAATTAGTTAAATAAAAAACTTCTAAAAATATCCCCTATTTTTATTTTCACATACTCAGTTTTGCAAAATCAAATCTAACTATTCTAAAGAAATGGATATTTGGATATTACTTTGCAAGCTGTGTTACAATAACAATACTGACATAGAAAGCTGGGCTTTCTCTGTGTAAAATTAAATCAGCAAACTGTTTCTTAATTTATTGTTTAACTGATACAAAAGGAATATAAATTCATGAGTGAGAGATATATTCCCAAGAATTAGTTTTATTTGATCAAATAAAGAAAATTACTTCTGCTTCCTCAAAATAAACAAGAAATGTTATGATTACTTTTAAATTTGTTTGGGTAATGGAAATGTAAAGAAACTAAAGAAAGTTAATTGTGTGTGTGTGTGGAGAAAATATTAGTTGTTTGTTCAGTGAAAAAATAAAAACAAGGGAAATTAAGCAGGTTCAGCATCACAAAGAGGAATGGGATAATGACTTTAATGCTGTGCCTGTGAGGACATCTCCCTTCCAGATGTTGCTCATAACATCATTGAAGTAATTTTTACTGATAGAAACAAGAGATAATCAGAATAAACAGTAGAAATAAGTGATCATTGGGCTATGCATATATGATTTAAGATCCAGAGCAAACAACTTAATGTATCTTTTGTTTTAAAGAATTCTCTGGAAGTATCCAAGGGGGAAAAAAGACAAGCTGTTAAATTAGGTATTCATAGATACCAAAAATATGTGTCTTCCTTCAGCATCCACATCATAATGGAAGCCTTTACTGTACTGAGAGTCTAAAAAGGACTCATTGTACCAAGCCCAAAGCCAAAGGATAACCACAGGTGAAGTTACTAACTAAAAGTGATGCTATGTGGTATGCGAAAGAACAGCATTTGATCCCTACTAATTGTAGAGGCAGGGAGCTTTTGATCGCCCCTTGTTGCTTTGGGGTAGAGTATTTCAGACTCATGGTGTGTTTTTTGTTCTGCTTTGAACATCACACTAGCTCTGACAAAGACTAATGCAGCCATAATCTATGCTTGCTTGTAAAATTAGTTTACCACATAAAGTTACAGTGATTGTAAGACATTCCATTTTGGAAAGGAATATTTAGGCAGGATAAGAGTTAGTTGTACCTGTTGCTTAGAAAACAATAGCCTAAAATTATGCATTTGCAGACTCATGTTGATGTCAAGCTCTGTCCTTCTGTTTCAGAGGGGTCGTACTAACTCAGATAACATCATACCTGTGATATTCCATTATTTGAATGAGTTGACTCTTTCCAATTTGTTATTCATATATTGATATATTTATTTGATTTCAAGATTAAAAGACAGCATTTTTAAATTTTAGTTATATTGGTTGATTCACCAGGATTTCAAGCTGTATGCATGGAAATAGATACTTGATTTTCAGTAGAACAACAACAAGAATACATATCTATTTTTATTTACTATATATAACAAAGGCTATAATAAAGATTTACAACTATTGGGTGATTTGTTAATTTCTAAGACTGTTGATCTGGATTCCAAAGTTACATTGTTGTCATTCTCAATTTACTGCAATACTCCAATATTTTAGCTCCCTTTGTCTTTTTAATTTGGAACAAGCTACTTATAAAGTGTGCTTTGTGCTTTTATATGAGATTTTAAGTAGCTTCTAGATGAATTTGTTTGTCAGCTAAAAGCTTATGAAAAGTTGAAGGTTTGAAAGTTACCTATCATGTCCTGTATGTACTGTTGACAGTTCAGATAACTGTGGAATTAAACTCAGTCTTTAGTTCTGAAACTAAACTTTTTCTTATTTTTATCTTAAATATACTCATTCATAGCCATTTGAGACATGGAAGTTTATAGATTTTAAAATAAAGTGAATTTCCTGAGAAAAAACCTGAACTTCCAGTAAATGTGGGTTTAGTTTATACTGTTGTCAGTGGAACAAGTTTAAGATCCAGGATGATAAATTTAGATAAATAAAAAGATGTTGCTTATTTTTAATGTCTTCATTATCCAAATGAAGGTTTCTGAGTTGAAACTTGAAGGATCTCAAAGTTTAAGTCTGTGTTTAAAAGAGGTTATGTGTAGCTGAAATTCCTTCTGAATCCCTCAGTATAGTGTTTCCTATTTGGCAGTCTGGCCCCTTCAGGGGACCTTCTACCAACTTGAAATTCTTTAACTAAAGAATTTAGATCATCTGCAACTAGGCCATTCTTGTCATGAGTGTTAGGAACAACAGAAGGACAGTTGCTGAGGAAAGTGATTGGTCTGAGTATTACTGATATTTGTGGTACTCTCCAAATCAGTATGATATAATAACTGCATCTACTTAAAATTTTACCAGATGTGTGCTTGGAAGTGCAAAAGTAATGTCTTTGTGGCATCATATTGAGGTCAATGTAATAGGAATAGTGAGGAAAGAAGCACCAGATGCAGAATATCCCCAATAAAAAAAAACATTTACCTTCTTGGTTAATATTTATATTACCATAAAACTCAGTTTTTAAATGTCTTTTTTTTTTGTAGCCTACAGAGTTTGCAAAATCCACAGTAAGCATTCCTATATATGAACAGCTTTATGCTGCCTAAAATTAAATAGCAGTAGGCAGTAATAATAAGTGCTATGAGCATTTTGTTCTTCCTTTTGTATTTATCTTTAGGGTTTTAATAATGAACAAATTAAGCAAAATAAAAGCTCCTGAAATGTACTTCAGAGTTTGGTCTGCAACCTGTAAGGGGACAGTAAGACATTTTTCTTCATGAAAGGAATGGCAGTAGCATCTTAAAATGAAAAAAGTATCAGTCTTTCTTATGCCTGAAAACTGCTGAATCTGGAAGGGCCAGTCTCTTTGAAGTATTAGAACAAAGTTCAACAAAGCCAAGCTATCGATTATAGGAAATGCCATTCACTCTGACTTGCATTTCTGTTTTAAATTTGCATACCTTGATTTGACTGATGACATTTAGTGAGCTTTATTGCCACTGCATATGTATTACATCGGGGATAAAATTACACTACATGGATTAAACCAGTAACACCCTTTATGAAACAGCAATCTGTTAGATGAGCTCAAGTATTGTAATTTCCTCTTGCTATGTGTACTATTTTAGGGTCTATTTCTTGGTTTCTTATGCTGCAGAGTGAGCTGTTCTGATCTCTTGCATGTAGACTGTACAGAACAACTTGCCTCTTCTGGAAACGCAGAGGGAATTTATTGAAGGCACTAGAAATTGTTGCTTTGGTTTTGCATTATTCTTGCAAAATACAGAGTTCAATCCATAAAATGCTGTTTATCAAAAGGTAAGTGGTTGAAAGGAGCAACTAGTTAACCATCTTTTCTCTGCAAAGAAAAGGCACCTACTTACGCAAGGTGGTGAATGGAAGAGGTGGATTACAGAAACAGCATTTGCTGTCTAAGACATAGAGTAACTCAGACCACCAATACAGTCCTCTCTCCCCCATTTTAGAGGAAAATGTATATTTGGCTTATCCTCTATAATTTATTAGACTTGTCGTATATTCTAAATTCTTTTATCTTACTTTGAACCTTTGAATAAACAGCATGTAAATGTTTGTAATACAGTGTGTTTCCTAGTACATTTTTCCCAGCAAAGTGTTTACACTTAACTGACCCTTTTCCATTACCTTATTCCTCTATTTTCCCACTCTTGTTTCTCTTAAATCATTCAAATCCATCCCCTTTCTTTTCCTGTGGTTCCTGCACTATATATCCCATAGGTAGACTTGTCTCAAAATGCTGTTCTGCATGCTGTAATATGTCCTGTTTCCCTTTGGCAGTGACCATGCAGTCTGAAAGGTGCTCTGGAATTGGTTTATCTTGAAGGGTTTCATGCCTGGACAATAAAGAATTTAATGCCTGGACAAAGCAACTGGGTCTCTCCTGAGGCAGCTCTGGGAGGGACCAAAACCAGGGGCCCTTCTGTGTCCTTGTCTTGGGTTCCCATTTGTATTTGTGCCCCAGGACTCTTCTGAACTCAGGAAGACAATGTGTTAATGAGTCCTGTGATGGGCCTAGAAATGGCAAGGCAGTGTGTTCTTGGCCTTCCACACCTGCTTTGTTTCTCTGTGCTGCTCTGTTTGTGCAGGTGAGTTTTTATCACATAACTTAACATTCCTACAATTAAAGGTGCAGCTGGACAGAACCACACTGTCCTCTCCTTGAAAGGCATATGAAGACATCTGTTTCACCTCCTGGGACAGATCTGCTCACAAAGAAGACAATGCTGCTGCCAGGTACCTTCTAAGGGCTCTTGTAGGTCTGTGTGGCTCCAGTGTGCTGAGTCCTACAGACCCACTCCCCAGGAAGGAAACTGAGCATCAAAGATGCTGCAGGTTTCAAAGTAACTGTACTCAGCTAGAGAAAAGTGTATCGCTTGTCTATACTGTAGGCTCCCTCAGGCTCCATTTTCACTTCACCATTCCAGAGTAGGCATTGCTGACCAACTGTGTCTTGACAACAAAATCATAAAATTGGGAAGATTTCATGGCACCATAAGTCAGACAAAGATAACAGAACACCAGGCTGCGAAGCCATATTCTTCTAGAATGAAGTCTGTAGGCTCTACACTTCTCACTAAGTCTGCCTCCCTCTTTCCTTCTTCTTGTGGATGACACAGCAAGTGGAATATCAAACACCAGGAAAGAAAGGAGTTGAGAAGTCCACGTACATTGATATGTATCTATACCTCTCTATCTACAGTAATATATGTATATATGGCAAATAGATTTTTCAGCTCAGAGAAAAACCAAGAACTGTGAAGGACTGAAAGTACAGATGGCGCTTCTGGTATCAAAATAGAAAATGCTTCATACACAATGAAACTCTGGAAGAAACTAAAAGACATTTCTCAGAAGCAGATCCAGATCATGTTGTGATTGTTAATTAGTTCTGATTTCTGTATTCTATGTATTATTATTATTTTTATATGATAATAGCAAAAAAGTGGAAGTGAGCAGAAGATTCAAAACGGAAAAAGAAGTACCATTTTGGAAACAATGACAGTTTGAACATTAGCAAAATGCTTCATCTTGTTATTTGAGTTACAGTTTTTACTGAAGAGCCATCATTATTGTTGCTGTTTGCATTTCTCAATGCACAAAAAAGGGCCTTGCAGACACCTCTATTCATCACAAAAAGAATCCATTTAAATGAAAAAGTTAGCATATGTGTCCCTTAACTTTGACCATTTGTTTCCTTTGAGCTAAAGAAATCAAAATGAAGATAATAACATAAAGGATTCATTCCTGGTAGTTCTGGTGGTTATTTCAATTACATTAAAATTAATTTTCCAGATAAATGGGTCTTACAAGCTTTCATCTAAGATAAAGGTAGTAAAAAAATAGATTTAATGAGCCCAAGTAATCACAGTTCTTTTTAAGGGCCTTTTCAAATAAACTTCATTTTGCTGTTGGTCCTCTGATTTTAAAGCTGCATGTTTCTGACTGCAGTGATACAGTTTAGTGGTAACCAAAGAAGACTAAACTAGTCTTAGGTCATATTTATACTATTTGCATGTAGGAAAAACCATGAAGATTAGAAGTACTCCTTGGATAAATTGTTTTATATCTTATTCTGACCATACTGGAGAAAAAACTGTTTAAATGTTATAGTTGTCACTGCTGTCACAGTAGCCAAGAACCTAAAATCTGTAGACACAAAATGGACTGTCTTGGATGCCAGTGTATTTGGTTGAATTTTGTATCTGACGTTTTTTTTGACCATGATTTCATTTTTGAAGCAGACCAGGAAAGTTCTGAACATCAAGTTCAGGAACAGGAGTTTTGTTAGGATATTCTTTGAATTAGAAAAATGAAAATCACACACACTGTAGAAATAGAAAAGAAGGTAATGGAGTTCATGGGACTTTGTGGAGACCCTGATCAGTGCTTTTTGCACACACAGATACACCCAGCTTTATTCCTGTTCCATTCTACTTTAAGCCCTTGAAAACTGTTATTCAGAATGACAGTCTTGCTTGCAATGTTATTCGTAAAACTACTGATTATACAGGGATGAAATGTAGTATTTGCAACTAAAATAGCACATTATCACTTTTACTTTTTATGGCTATTGGGCCCTTATTGTAATGATGTGAGGGGGTGTTACTGAAAACTTCCTGTCAAAAATTCACATAGGAGACAAATGAGGATGGAAGCAAAAAATGCCACAGAAAATTGATGCAGACATTTGCATTTCTACCAGTGTTGAGAAGCTATCCTAAAGAAAGCCTAGCATTTGTTTTCCCTCCTGGTTTAATTCTCATTATTTCTGGTTTTTATGCAAAAGCTTGCTAGTGTAGAACAAAAGAGTTGTGGAAGGAGGGACAGAAGTTACACGGCTGCCTTTACCATAGGATTCATAGTAATGTTTGCCCTTGCAAGTTTGTTTATAGGCCCGTATGGTAATCTATAATCAACTCCAAACATGATTTCTGGGTTCTAACTTCCACATGGATCACATGGAAGTAGAGAAATCTGACTCCTATCAGGCGAATTATTGATGTCTCATTTCTTGGGTCAAGTCTCCTCTGCTTTAACAGGGTGAAGCTAGTCAAGCCCTTCTCATGTATATGTATTTTATATTGAAGTTTTACATTGAAGTAACAATGTTCCCTTGATATGCAGTGAAACCAAACCATATTAATTATCAGGCAGTATATTCCATGGAATGGAAATTTCATTGCATATCAGGATGGAAAGAACATGTGGCCTGTTATGCTTCAACAATTTTTCATGGGGGAAAGATCTTAGATGCTTACTACCTTTGGGAATGATCAAAGCAGAGTTGTTAGCATCTAACTCACTTCTCTCATCAAAATTTGAATGGTGTCATGGGTTAGCAAGCATAGTCCCGGAAGTGATGTTCTTGCAAAGGGGTGCTTACAGCTTCCTCTGTGACCTGACAGAACCTATCAGCTGGCCAGTTTGAATATGGACAATTCTTTAAGCCACTTAGAGTTGTGACGGCCTCTGTGATCCACACTTAAGAATAGACAACACCCCTCCACAGCTCTCTCTCGTTTCCGTGCTGGCACAGGTGGCTGCGGGCCCCGTGCGGGGGCCAGTGGGCCCAGCCAGGCCCTGCTTGGGCCAGGCCGGGCCGGGCCACGGCCATCCTGGAGAGATGGGCCCTGTTCCACCCGTGGCCGCCCCCCACAGCCCTGCTATGTGCAGACAGGCGGCTCCCCCTCTCCAGTGCAGCCAAGATTCAGCCGGAAGCTGCCCACTGCTGTCTGGCAAAAGATCATGTGACCCACAGCAATAAGCTTCATTCCAGCTGCAAGGCCTAGGTGAGATTGACCCTTTTAGTGCTGTGAAGAGCTGAAACCCTGAGGGAAGAGAAATAGGAGATGCTTAAAGCTGAAATTCTGTTGTAAAGCTATGATGTATCAGAGTACCCGTTGTGATTTCATGAAGGCGTGGGGGGTGGAGTGTTCAACTCATACTTGTGAGCAAAAGTACCTGCACTGAGATAGGCAGATGCTTATGCTGCTGTAATTTCGTGAGAAGTTTGAACAGGGAGAGATAGAAGCGATGAGGACTTTTGCTCCAAATGGAAAGGGAGAAAACCTCAGTTCCTAGAAATGCTCCCAGAGAAAGTCCTAGAGATGAAGATGAGGAGGACCCTTTGCTCCCAGGGAAGGAGAAGGGCCTCTGTTCTTAGAGATGAAATGCTCCCAGAGATGGGTGAAGAGAACTTTTGTTTCTGAACGGCTCAACCTTAAAATTGTACCCCAAAAAACTTCAAGAGTGGACCCTTGAAAGCAGTTGTGGGTAAAGCTGCAAGCTGGGGGAAGAGACTCACATGCGAGCAGAGAACCAACCCGGGCAGCTGTTTGTTGTGATAATGCTTTCATAGCATGGACAAGAGAGACTTCTCTTCCTAAATAGACTGAACAAGGTTATTATGGAAGTGGTAAACAGACTGAACATCTCAAGGGTTGTATTTTTACATTGTCACTGGAAGAAGGGAGGAAGGTGGGGGGAGGAGAAGAGTTCTGAAGGTGTGGTATGATTTTTTTTTCTTCTTTTATGTCTGTTAATAAACTTCTTTATATTCTTTCAAGTTTGGTGCCTGCTTTGCATTTCTCCTAATTCTTATCTCACAGAAGGTAAACAGTAATGAGTATTTTGGACCAAACCACTACAAATGGCTAAGCAGTAATACTAAGCAGTAAAGACATTGGATGCCTTCTAGTAAGCCTAAGAACCTGGCAGACTCTTACATTATTTTATTTTAATAATCTTCAAGTTTTAGATCTACATATGGTATGCGTTGTGGCTGTGCTTATGATATATAAGAAGTGACATTGGTTTAGCTTTTGCCAGAGGCTTCAAGAAAATATAAAATAATAACATGGAGATTATCAGAAAGTAATTTTGGCAAGGGAGTCCTTTGGGAATTGACTAAAATCTTACTCTTGATCTCACTGATGTTGAATAAATCTTGAGTAATAGCTTTGAAAGAAGTGATATTACATAGTCATCAGTCATAGCTAGCACAGGTTCATGAGGGAAAAGTCCTGTTGGACAAACTTCATTTTCTTTCATGACAAAGTTCCCCATCTTATTGATGAAGGGAAAGCAGTTGATGTAATCATCTTTCTGAATTTCGGTAAAGCCTTTGATATTGTCTCTCACAGTGTCCTGGACAAATTGTCCAGTATGACAAACGCATCATCTCATGGATGAGCTACTGGCTCATGGGTCAGGCACAAAGGGTGATAGTGAATAGGGTGGCATCAGACTGGTGACCTGTAAGTAGTAGGGTTTCACAGGGCTCCATTCCAAGGGCAGTGCTCTTCAACATCTTCATAAAATGACTTCGATACAGGACTTGAAAGCACACTAAATAAGTTTGTCAATGACACCTTGAGGGCAGAGAGGCCCTGCAGATCTATGTCAACAAATTTGAGGGCTGGGCAACCATAAACCATATGAAGTTTAATGAAAACAAGTGCCAGATTCTGCACTAGGGATGGGGCAACCCTGGATATATGGACAGACTGGGGAATGAGATGCTGGACAGCAGAGCTGTGGAAAGGGACATAGGGGTCCTGGTCGATGGCAAGGTGAATATGAGTCAGCAGCCAAGAGGGCCAACCATGTCCTGGAGGGCATCAGACACAGCATCACCAGCCAGGTGAGGGAGGGGAATTGTCCGACCCTGCTCGGCAGTGGTGCAGCCTCACCTCGAGTGTTGGGGGCAGTTTTGGGCACCAAAATAGAAGAAAATTATTTGGCTATTAGAGAATGTCCAAAGGAGGGCCATGAGGATGATGAAGGGTCTAGAGGGGAAGCCATATGAGGAGTGGCTGAGGTCACTTAGTCTGTCCAGCCTGGAGAAGAGGAGACTGAGGGGAGACTCCATTGTGGTCTACAACTTCCTTGTGAGGGGAAGAGGAGAGGCAGACACTGATCTCCTTTTTATGGTGACCAGTGACAGGACTCAAGTAAATGGCATGAAGTTGTGTCAGGGGAGGTTTAGGCGGGATAGCAGGAAAATGTTTTTCACCCAGAGGGTGGCTGGGCACTGGAACAGACTCCCCAGGGAAGTGCTCACAGCAACAAGTCTGACAGAGTTCAGGAAGTGTTTGGACAATGCTCTCAGGTGCATGGTGTGACAGGGCCAGGAGCTGGACTCAACAATCCTTGTTGGTCCCTTCCAACTCAGCATTTTCTGTGATTTGACTGAGGGTTTACAAATTTATCTGTGATCTGTCATGAAATATAATAGCAGTACCAGGAGAAACTAGCAATTTCTCATTATCTAACCCTGACACAGAGGTCTGCCTCAAAATACATATGCTCCATTTGCATTCCATGGCATTTTAGTGTTTCAAAGTTCTTTGGATCATGGCTTCCCATTTAAAGAGAAGAATACCTCTGAGAGGATCTCTACTGCAAAGCTTCGCCTTTGTTGCTGAGCAGGTATTGGAAAAACTACATGAAAGAAAAACACTGTGAAGAATTTTACCAAGCACAGAAGCATTCATGTCATCTCGGATGAATATTAGGAATATTTGAATATTGCAGTATCCCAATCTCTTCTCAAGGCACTAGCTCATAAGCTCAGGAATTTAGATTATCAAACCATTTTTATTTTCATTCAAGAGCTGACAATAACTAAGCGAGAAATACTGGTCTTGTGGTAGAAGCTCTTCCTATTTATTAGCTATTCAGATGAACAATACTGTGGTAAGAATTATTTTTTAAAACAGTTGTATGTTGGAAATAAAATGTTGCGATACAGTCGCGAGACAGTCAGCAATGAAAGAGACGGGGCAGATTGCTTGGATGCAATAAGCCGATTTTATTGATACAGGGTTGAGTTTTTATACCTTTCAGTTATATAAGCAGTTATATAAGCAGCAATCACTATAACAACCATATCTATGTTTCTTAGTAACATTGCAAAACTAGAAGCTAGCACTAACTATCACAGGTACATACCAAGCATACCTTTTATGCTGTTTCATTATAGGCCTTACTGCCTGCCACGGTTTGCGTCCTAGCAGCGTTAGCGCGTCTACTTCTGACATGATTTTAGCAGTGCTCTCACTTCTGCTTTCTAGCTGCATCTCCACAATAAAATATCTGAGTTGCTTCATAACTTCCTGTAAAAAAGAGAGAAAATTTAATTTGGAGATAATAAAAAACTGTTATAAAAGCTCATTAATCACAAAGTATGAAAGAACTAGTGAAGCTTTAAAACTGGTAATTAAAATAGCTGCTGTGTGTCTAATGCATTTCCTCAGTTTCTTTTAGGACCAGGTCATGATAACGTATGTTTAACTTTTTCTTCCATTTCATGGAAATTATTGCTAAAACTTGTATCTCAGTAGTCTGTCAATATCCTTATATGGTATTTGCATTTGGAGCATAAAAGCACTAGTATGTTGTCTATGAAAATTCACTGTGTGAATGTACAACAGCTGAGGCATCAGATTTAATGTTCTGCATCATTAGAAGGCAATGCATAAAGCATGAACTGACATGAACAAACACTGACTCTGTAGCATATCGTGTGTTTTAGAATTAGTATAATAAATAGCTCATACATGATGTAGAGGTGACTCGGTGATCTGTGAGACTGGGGTGTATTACACTTGCCAATCTGGAATATGTATTTAGGAGGAGTGTGTTTTCCAAGGTATTCTTAGGGTTTTTGAGCTGCTTTCCCACACAATGGAAGAACCCAGCTTTGTTCATCTTTTAGATTGGTCTATCCTGATTGCAATGATCATGTCTGGACACACTTTTTAGTCCAGCTGGTGCATCTAAATGGTGAAATTCATCGTAAATAAAGTGATTCCTTTTTCTTCATGGCCTTCTGCAGGACTGTTGAGGGAGGCAAGCTGCTACATGCTTTTCCAAACATTTTCTAGCTGTTTGATCCTTTCAATCTGCTTATCTGTTTGAAGTTGGGAGTTCTTAGTAAAATGATAGTAATGCAAGTGAAATTGTTAGTGGCAGGCAGTTTCCCTTGCTTCCACTTGCTTGACTGTCCCCTTGCTTTCTTATTTTTTCCTTGAAAAACAAATATACCCATAAGCAGTTGTCCATAATGCTTGAAAATTTTACACCAGCCCAAGAGGCACAACAACTTCATTCCTCTGCCTCTATAGAATGCACTTCCCATTTTAAAATTCTTTGTATATAAATTATCTGTTGTATTTTTGTAAGGAAATCAAGGAGACTTTCAGCAATATACATAGAAAAGAGAATAAGGGATTTTTAATGAACATTATATTACCTGTAACCTGGAGAGATTTAAGATATGATGAGGTATAAAGCTTGGAAATGCAGTTGTGGTACCTAGTTCCATGCCAGGACAGAGCCCAAAATAAATTACTCAAGAGATATCTTTCTGATCATATTTCCAGCTGTTTTACCCATAGAAGAACTGCCACAGCTACCACAGAGAAAGACAGTCTTTCCATTAACTCCCTACCAAGACATTCCTCGGGAGAAACAGCAATACAGAATATTTATAGAATACTTACTCCACAGTTAGTCATAGGGCAAAGATGTTTTATTCCAACTGCATTATTCTTAGATAGAAAATGGTGTCAGTTTAACACAGCCTGATTTTTAGTGGGGGCAGAAGAAAAGCTGCTCAAAACTTCTATGTCTAGCACAGAGCCAATCGCTGAAGGCTCGACGATGGGCAGGTTACTAGCCAATTTAGACAAGTTGGTAATGCCACTGTGATGATATATTTAAGGAAGGAAAAACCATGGGAAGTTCTCCTTCTTCTCCTGAGCAGTGGTGAGGCAGCCTCCAGGGCCAGTCCTGGTGGAGGCCTTCCCAAGGCCAAAACTGGATGGCCACGGCCCTCCCAGGGCTGGCACCACACAGCTGGGGCCCTCCTGCGGCCAGGACCACGCGGCTGAGGCCATCCCAAGGCTGGAGCCACCCGTACGGTGCCAGTGAGGACCACACAGCTGGGGCTGGCTGTGCGGTGCCAGCAGGGACCACGTGGCCAGCAGTGAGAGACATGGCAAGTAACTCCCCAGTGTGGAGCCCAGACAAGATCAACCTCTCAATTGCAACTTACAGATACCGACTTTCTTCCAAGTCAGAGAAAAAGGAAAAGTGAGGACACATGAGGAAAACCAACATGGCGGCACCAAGGTCAGTGAAAAAAAAAGGAGAGGGAGGAGGTGCTCCAAGCACCACAGCTGAGATTCTCCTGCAAGCCATGGTGAGGACTATAATACAACAAACTGTTTCCCTATAATTGATGAAGTGCATGGCGGGGTGCACAGATCCACACGCAGCCCGTGAGGAAGAGTAAGCACGCTGGAGCGTGTGGATGCTGAAAAGCTGTAATCGAGTGAGGAACTCAGAGAGGGATGACCCTTGCTTTTAAAGATGGAGGAAGAGAGCCTTTGCTTCCAAACTAGAACAGCTGATCCTTAAAAGACTAAACCCCATGAGCTAAAATGACCTGTGCTGGGCAGTTGTGGGAAGACTGCTTGGCCCGTGGAAGGGACTCATGTTGCAGCAGGTTTGGGCGGGACTGCTGCTTGTGAAAGTTAAAACCACACTAGAAAAGTTCGCAGACAACTATCTCCCGTGAGAAGGATCCCATGGCACAGCAAAAGAAACTCTTTTCCTTAGGCATACTGAAGAAAGATTCTTAGAGAGTGAAAGACTGACCAAAACCCCATGTTTTTTTCCTTGCGCAGTTGGTGGAAAGAGGGAGGGACTGGGAAAGAAAGGTGTTCTGAAGGTTTGCTTCAGTTGTCATTGCCCTTTTTACTTTTAATTCTGTTAATAATAAATCTTTTTTATACTGTTTAAGTTTTGAACCTCTTTTGCCTTAAAGTGGGGGTTTTTTTCGATAATCATTATCTCAACTCATGAAAATGAAGTTTTCAATTCCCCCTCCTCTGCTCAGATATAGCAGAGAAAAATATGTAGGTGAGTTTGTTCGTGCATGCCTGGCTCTTAGCCAGCATCAAACCAGGACAAAAAGTTAAATATAATTGGAAATGGAAATACCTATACTTGAAAATCGTATCAGTACCCAGTGAGACAGCTTGTGAGCATACAAGAGGCTGGGCTAAGAGGCTCTTAAAACAGCTCAAAAATTCTTGCTCTATGACTTTGTGAAGGTCTTGGATCAAATGCCAAGAAAGGATGAAATGTTGTGATACTTTCTACTGTCATACATTCAAGATCAACTTCTTCCTCAGATGTAAAATTCAAAAAGCTGAGTTCAAGTAACTAAATTCCCCATGGAAAACTGGGAGATATAGACTCTCAAAAATGTTTTCACAGAAACCAGCACACTGAGCACCAAAATCCTTAATATTGCTAACAGAAAATACTGAAGAGATGGATGTGCTTAAATTCCCTTGTGATGATGCCTTAGGTTTTAACTTTTATATTTTTCAAATCCCATACTGCTTAGTATGTAACTCTAAAACTTCATACAGCCTGTTAGCTACTGCTCTCTCATGCTGGTTAGACATAACAAACCCTCTCTGGGCCTGAACTCAAGGACACCTTGTCTCAGGCCCCAAAGTATGTAAACTAAAGCTTCTTACAAGAGGAGCAAACTTGGGGTAATTACATCACTACCTGAAATTATAATTGGAGAATTAACCTTGATGTGCCAATGGACCAAACTTATAAAAGTGTGAAAAGCCCATGACCCATGGTCCATCTTGGGTGGAGCCCCTCGGAGGCTTTTGACTGCCCAAGGTGTACCTTTGAAGGCCCTTCAAATAAATACCTGCTTTTATTCCCTTAATCTTGTCTAGCCTCTGTTTTCAGGTAGCCACTTCAAGGCATCAGTGAAAGAGACTGTCTCTTCTCTGTGTGCATGTGTAGGCATATGTGTGTATGCACATTCTCTGTAGAAGTCCAAGAGCCTGCTGAAACATATGCCAAGTGTCTCATCAATGCAAGCTCCATTTGTCCCTAAAGCCTTTCTCTGTATTTCTGCGCTCAGATTCTTACATATGTCTGAAAATTACTACTGCCAAATGCAGGTGGAAGTTATGCACCCTTTGGGAGAGATGGGCAGTGTGGCCAGGCAGGGAATTCTGTCCCTCTACTTTGCTCTGGTGAGACCCCACCTGGGGCACTGGAAGTCATCCCTGACCATGATGGGAGGGCTGGAACTAGATGATCTTTATCATCCCTTTCAGTCCAGGCCATTCTATACGTTCCTGAGGAAAAACCCTGTAAATAGCAAATCCTGGGGGAAAAAATAGAAACAATAATTAGTGATGACAAAAGGAGGTCAATTTTTGCACAAGGCTTAAATGAGTCTGCTCTAAAAAGTATTCCAAAAAATGGCAGATAAATGTAAAGCTGATTACTTTTTAGTGACAAGTGTAACTACAATGTGATGACAACACGGTATTAAGGTGGTTGTATTTCTACTGATGTATTTTCTTTTTTGTGTGTTCTGTGGTTTTATCTTTGCAAAAGTAAAGGAAGAGTTGTAAGCTAAAAAAATATATTCTTTATATTCATGGGTTAGATGCACAGTGCTTGCTGCACCCTGATTTATACTATCTGAGGAGGCAATCCAGAATTTCCTCATTTGTCAGTGACTTCCCACAGTTTCAGCCATCTCCAAACATTTCTACTTGAAATCACAGAGTCACATTGTATCTCTAGCATTCCTGCTCTGAACTACTGTTAACCAGTGGACTTGTCTTAAAATTGTCTTTTAGGGCCATAGCCTGCCTCTATATTAGTTGTTTGATACACACACACACACACACACACACACGTACACACACACATATATATGAAGACTGCCAAATTATGAATGTTAAAATTAACACAGTTTCTTGTTCTACTGGTCTTAGATACTGATGTATTTTATTAAAAGCAAAGGCTAGGTTTTTTTATGATTTGTAGGTTAATATGATGAAAGTTTTGCACACTTCCACTTTGTCATTTTAGAAAGAGTTTGGCATAAAAAGCAAATAAAATAAAAAAAGTAAGTAAAACCAACAGGTAGCAAATAGGCATTGGCTCTGAGAAGACTTTTTCTTGAAGATGCTCTATATTTCTCTGCAATTAGTTTTTCCTCTCTCCCTATTTCCCTATGGTGCCTCAACAGTCTGTACCCTGATACTGCCAATTTTTGCACATTCCCTCTCATTTTGACATCAGCCAGTTGTATTTCCTAACTTTTTTTGTTTCTGTGTTGACACACATCATTCTACCACAATTAAATTACAAATGTCCTTTGTAGAAAAGAAAAAGTGTAATTCCTTCACTTACTGAACTCTGCTAAAGAAAAAGGATGACTGTTTTTTTCCTGACAGCATCAGGACATGCTGTCAGTGAAAGCTGCACTTTCCATTAAGGGAATTGAAATGCCATTAGTTTTGGCATGTGCTGATTTTCCTTTTTATTTTGCTCACTCTCTAATTGTCAGTCTGAGACTTTTTAGTAAAATTCTCACAAGTATATTCATGTTCCAAAGAATCTGCCTATCTTTTGTCACGAAAATAGACAGTCACACAAGGACTTTGGTGTTGTTTCAGTCCATGTTCAGATCCAGTTCCAGTCTGAACTGGATCACAGGGATGCCTTTTCTCACTCCCCCCATGGGGCAATAAGGGCTGAAGCCACTGGCAAGCACACTGGGGATGTTTACCTGTTTCTATTCTCTCTGTCAAGCATTTTGGTAGCAATTTGATCATTTACTGAGGAAGGGCAAAACCTGCCCATGAGCCTGGAAACTTCTCAGACTCCAAAAGTTCTAACATCAGCAATCAGTAAGAAGCATGTCACTCCAGTAAGTCAAGCAGGGGCAGGAGGTCATACTGTCAAGTGGGTGTGACTGTCCTTTCTTTTACTCTCTGTGCCCAAACCTTATTTACATAAATGCAAAGTATGAGTTTGGAGATAGATTTTTATATTTAGTATTTTTCCATCTCCCATTGTGTTGCTAAGTTTTAGCAGTTTATTTACCTCTGTCTCCCTTACCTTTTCTTCAAATTACACTACATTTGACTGATAGTTAATAAGAGTTTCAATTAACCAACCAACTTTTTGCAATGTAATTCCCAACCATATTACTTATCTGTTTCCCGCTGATCTTCTAAGCCCTTATTTATGGATAAATTCCCAAAGGAGCTGCAGTCTCAGGCACACTGCTGTCTCTCTGGGACAAAGGCCAAATAAAAAAAAAAGAAAAGCTATAAGGCACCTGCCCAGTGCTTTGACATTGTGGCATATTCAGACATACTCTTAAAGGGAATTTTGACATGTGCTTGCTCTTTGTGAAGACTGATTTGGGCAACCGTATCAAATATTGTGTGTTCCCAGGCAGTAGTAAAGAGATGCTTTCTCTCTTTCCCTGGATTCTTAAATGACAAAGGATTGGTTTTGATGCCAATGAGACAATGGAAAATGACAAGAAAACTTAGACTAAAAGACTAAGAAATACTTGCTGAACATGACAGGCACTGCAGAACAGATTGGCCACCAACTCCTGCTGGTATCTTACGGTGAAGGCCAGCATGGGTATTGCAAGGAAAGGAAGCTACAGGAATAGGGAGACACCTGAACACTGCATTGCAATGTGTTATTATGACACTGCCAAATCTCTTGATAATTCTCCTGCTCCCTCTGCTTAGCCAAGAGCTACCCTGGTAACCTTTTGGCAGAGGACCACTGTCTGCTGGTAATAGAACTGCTCTAGGTAGAGTAGATACATTTCCTGGGCTATGTTGCAAAACATCCTCATTTTCATTATATTTTGCAGAACCCCATAGATGTTTGTATTTCCTATTCCCCAGATTTTTGGTCACCATTCATTTCTATTAATAACTTCTCTTTCTTGTTCATTTATCTAGGGATTTTACTGCTATGATTGTTATTTTGCTCCATGACCCATTCTTCTTACCCATTAATGAGAAAATCTTCTGGGTTTGCCTTCAGTATTTGAATTTTGTAGTTTAGCACTCTTTATCCAATAAAGAGATATTTTGACTTCAGCTGTGCTCTGTTCTGTCACCATTTTAAGTTTTTTTATTAACCTGCCCTAGGACATAACAATGTGGCTGAGGAAGGAAAGAATGGCTCAGTACTATTCAGGTCCCAAGGCAGGTGTTGGCATGAGGGGCTGCAACTATTTATTCACTGGTGAACCAATACATACATGGCTATTTGGGGAAAAAAGCATTATCGAGTGAATGAAAGAGAATGAAGTCTAGGTAGCTAACTAACAGGATATTTTCATTTGTAGGAGAGTAACAGTCTATGCAGGATTGTTGGGAAAGGAGAGGACTGAGTGAAGTACATCTCGCTACCTTTTGGATCGCAAGGGAGGAAAAAACCCACATTTTTTCCCCAGTTTTTGACAGAAGAAACAAAGTATTTTCATGGCTGAAAGAGCAGCCTGACACAGAAAGAAAGTAAAATCATGTTGTTGGGTGGGGTTTTTTTATTCTTGAAAGCTTTGGAAGAGGAATTAGAATCCCGGAATTCAGGCTGAGTTTGTTGGAATGGTTGTGAGACAAGAAAGGAATGGCAAGGAAAGATTATTTTGTTTTATTTTTTCTTTGAGTATGATACAAGGAGTCTGCGGATGAATGCAAGCACAGCTGGCAGGATCCATTTGGTCCAGTGTTCTCCAGCGATATCCTCAGCATGACGATGGTGAAAAAATCCATGTGTTTACAGAGATGAGAACTAGAGAAAGCATGGCATGGAATATACAAAGTTTTTTTAGTTTGGCTCTGTAACATCCTTACACAGACTGAAACAGATTGATTTGATCTCCATGATAATAGGCACTTAATAACCTTTAATTGATCTTCCATGTTTGTTAGCAGGTCATAGATCAGCAAAAGCCCTTGCGTGATCCTGGCAAGATAGTTTGTGTTCACATGAGTCAATAAGCCATCCAGACCTGCAACAGATGCATGTGCTGCCGCAAAATCTGGTCTCAAGCAATAGTTGTGTCATCACCGCCATTTCCAGGTTTATATTTGGATGGTGCAACTGGCTTCCTTCTACAGAAGGATCTGTAACTTAACTCTTGACAAATCAGGACTAGATTAAGTGACCATGTGCCATAGTCCACAAAGACTTAGGGTGTCTCTTTGGATGGTAAATTCAATGTCATGGATGTGAGGTAGACAAGTAGTGTGTTTGGACACAATCCTGAGCAACACGCTCTGTAATACCCTGCTTGAGCAGGGAGATTGGACCAGATGACCTCCAGGTGGTTATTTCCCACCTTTCAGATTTTGTGGTTTGGGGTACATAACAGAGGCCTAAGGAACGCTTATGGCATAGCTATGCAGTTAAGTTATAATCTTGGATACACTAAACATCATGTATGCAGATTTTCTGTTCTAGCAAGACCTTGTTTTGTACAACACAGGCACAAGAAATCTGTGCTGAAAGACACCAGAGGTGGCATTTGCCTTGTTACAGGGAATTTGAGGTACAGTTACATCTTTTCATTATAGTTTCTGACTTGGCCACAGATAAGTGGATACCTTACACTCAAAAATGAGCCACTGGGACAGCATTATTACTAAAATACAAAAAGCAAGAGAAGACTTATGAAAGGTGATTCAAAAAGCTGGGAGAATGAAAGTCAGGAGAAAGAAAAAGAACTAAGTAATCTAGAAAAATCTGCTAAAAATATTATAACTTGGATTCATATCATACAAGGGAAAATTACTCTGTACATCTGTCCTCTATTTTGAATACTTTTGTTCATATACCTATTGCAGTTAAATTCATTTTTATATAGTGTATAACTGGAAAAGAATCATAAAATCTGATAGAGGGGTGTTTTAAGCAAAAACATTATAAGACAGGGGTTTTTAAGCAAAACATTAAAGCCAGCAAATCTTGTAGCAGTATGTTATGTAATTAATATATAATTGAAAGTTACAATGAGATGAGGAAAGGAAAGAAATAAATTGAAATAAATTCAAATATATAAATAAAATGCTGTTTAGTTCATTGGAGATTAATTAGTCTGAATTTACTGGTTAGAAAACTGTCACAGAATCACACTTGTGACTTCCATGGCTCTCAGATGGCAGTGCAGTTGATTCCAGGGCAGTATGTGAGGCAGACAAGGACTCACAGTCATGGTGCTGCTGCTGAGAGGGAGCTGCTGGAACCCACAGCCGTATGTCTGTGACTCTCCATGGCAGAGTCACAAGCAAATCTCTTAAATCATTGATGTACAAATCCTATTGTCATTTGGGCTAGGACTGGAAGGCAGGGAATACCTGCCTTTGGAAGAAGTTGGAGTTACACGACGGAGAGAAGTAGGAAGAATGAGAAGTGAAAAATATGGGTTGAGCCCTTTTTTGATGTTTAGATGTTAGGTAAAATGCAAAGAGACTGCAAATCTTTGTAAGTCTTCAGAGAGCAGCATTATAAGCTGTGAAAGGACACTGGCTGGATGCTGGCAGGTGTTTAAAAATCAGGAAATATACGGAAGTTTGGCAGCCTGTCTTCAAAAAACATAGCTCCAAGCTAAGCCTCTCAGTATTTCCAGAAGGAGCTTTCATCCTTCATGCTCCAGGGTTCCTTTAGTTGAGGGCTGGTGCTCCAAATCTCACTTCTCCTCAGTGTCCCCATCCAATTAAAAGTAAAAAATACATTTTTCTGCTGGGTCCTAGTAATAACTAAATCTCCCACCATGTTATTTATTTTATTGCACTGAGGAATTACTTCTTGTTTCTATGTACTGAAGAGGTTCACTGCATGTTGTTTGTGTTGTCATATTTTCATGATCAACATTTTCTAGAGTAGTTGTTATAAATGAAAACTTTTGTATTTGTGAATGTCCATTTTCAATTTTCATGTGAGGGTTTACAAATATTGAGTTGATTCTTTCAAGATCTGCATCACCATTAAGTGTTTTTATTCCATTTTTACACTACTGAAGAAGTTTTGGCTATATATAAAATTCTTTAGAAAAGGAGCATGGTTTTCAGTAACAGATTTCAGAGGCCTTGTACTTAAGAATTGCTTAGAAAGTAAGGATTGAACTGATATTTCAAAAGAGTTGTAATTGGACTAGATGATATAGGGCCTTCAACTCTGAATACTTAGACTTCAATGATGAAAAGAGCTGCTCTTGAATACCCAAGAACATATAAAGGCCTTGATATTTGTATGAAAATCCAAACGGCATATTCTTGAATGTGTGATTCACCTTGGCTTAGGAGAATATGTTTCTGTTCAGCATCTCTGAGAATCTAGCTTGAAAAAGTTATAAACATTCAAGTTCTGATGTTGTGACACTACAGAAAGAAAACAGTGTAACTTTCTTCATGTAATTTCATGTGGTTTATATGTGTGATTTTGTCTATTTGGTTTTCAGCATAGTAATCATTAGGCAACAGCTTCCTCAAGTGTGTTAACCAAAATGCTTTTCAACCACCAAATACACATTTTCCATATGGGGTATGCTTTAATTAGTAACTTGAGATGTGTCATTCCTGAACCATTTCCCAGTACAGTGGTATGTCATTCCCGAAGCAAGCTCCAATATCATAAACAAATTTGCCCCATCATCACAAGCAAAGTAATCTCCTTTCTCCACAATGCTTCAGAGATGCAATCCCATAGGAAAAGATGGATGCAATTAATATGTTAGATGATTGGATTGTCTCTGGGCTCAAGAATTATTGTTCTGATCATATTGCTGCAGCTAAAGAAAAAAGAATCTAATTTTTTCTTTTTTTTATTTTCTATAGAATCAGGTATGGAAATTTCTTTAACTTGCAGAAGGAAAGGAGAAAGAGATGTCTTCTCAGAAAAAATAATTTCTCAAAAGGTATGTGGAGCAGTGGGAGGTGCATGTAGAAGTGCACAGTTTATTTAAGGTATTTTAAACAACCTGCATTCAATCTAATTATCGATTACAAAATTACAGGATAAACCATTTGATATTTATGTGACATGTTTTCTACAGTACTTAAACACATGCAAGAGATCGTCCCATTTCTCTCCTCCTGAATTAAAATACTGCAAGATGGCTATTTAGTTTGGGGTTCACCATCAAATTTCCCTCCAGAATGAAGCACTTAAGTCACGTCTTCATAATTTACATTGATGGCTCACTTCTTTTTTACAAAACCAGTAAAGATGTAAGAGGAAACCCCCTCTTTCTGCATAGTAGCTCAGCGCTTACTGATGAATACATGGTAAGTATTACTCATACTAGCTGGATACATCATCTAAAAAATTGCTGAACCCCAGGTTCCACTGAAAATGGTGATTTACTTTTTCTTGTGAAAAATGTAGGGTTTGGGGATTCTGAGAATGCAACCATGCAAATAGTTGTCAGGTTTCATGTTTCTGTTATTTATTAGACATCACACACACACACGTGTAGAGAAATGGCTGAGTGAACAGGGACATGTATACATGCACAATCCAAGCTGTATTAGTGAACTGTCCTTGACTAGGGAAAAAAGAAAAGAGCAATGCTGATGTGGCAAGCCAACAGGATTTTGGGGAGGGGGATGCTGACCATAGAAAGAGAAAGACTTATGTTAGTTAGTCGTGTGCATATTAAACTGTAACCAATCACTTGCTATTAAAGGCCACATCAACAGTAGCTGTAATCCAATAGTATGGAGCTTGCTTATGCGTGCTTGGAGAATTAGGGTATAACTATGGGTCTGACAATAGAATAAACGGAGTTCCATCATATCTCTATGAGAAGCGTGGTTCATCCCGGCAGATCTCTGGCTATTTCTGGCGCCCGACCAGGGACCGTTCCTCAGAGGAAGATACGCTCGCTGATCACCGAAAGAAGGGTGACGACGACAAGCGACAGAGATACTGCGGGCGGAGAGTGTCGACCGTGAGTCAAAGGATGTCGGTCAGGCCGGTAAGAAGGGTCGCTACCTTCCCTCCATCATACCCTGCTAGCATGGATTTAGAGTTTGCGGCAGCACAGAAATTACTCCTCAGTATCCTTGCTAAGCAAGGGGAGGAAGTCAAGGAAAAGGATCTAAATAAGCTAGTTTTATGGACGTGGGAGCATGGACATTTGCGGGTACCCCCTTTCCTCTTCAATGCAGCCGAGTGGAGGGAAGTAGGGGATCACCTGTGGGACTGTACTGTCTGGGGAAAAGGGAAAGAAATGACAAACTTAGGGCCCACCTGGAGAACTGTTATAAATACCTTGAAAAATATGCAAGCCGAATCGAAAGTAGCTGCAGCTGCAGTGGAGGCGATTGCAACACTGGCTGGGGTTGTCGCTCCTGCCCAAACTACACAGCGCGGGGGGCTGAGTGGACTGTTTAAAAGCCCGAGCGCGATAAAAAGGCAGAAAGCAGAGAAGCACTTTGAGACTGCCAGTGAGCTCCTGCAGGAGCAGGAGAAAGAGCTCTTGCAATCAGAGCCAAAAGAGGAAGTTACCACCACCATGCCTCAGAGCAAACTGAAGGCAAACACGGAAGTTACAGTCGACCAGTCAATGGCGGAGCAACGGGCGGTCCTTCTTGTCAACCGTGCCTCTACCCTGCTTGCCCGCCACCTCCACTGCCAACAGAGATTCATCCCGAGCCACAGACCGTTCCTCTGCCAGATGATGACATACCAATGACAGAAGCGACAAATGAGGTACCTGCTCATCCCCCAGGATCTTGCGTGAACCTACAAGCATTGGAAAGATGGGCTCATCAAGTAGAAGAGGCAATGCATCAAATGAAACAACACTTTGATTGTGCTCTGTCTTCTATGGAAGAAAAGCTCAATTGGAAGCAGGAGTCACAACAGGGTGCCACTGAGTCCCGAAAGGGTGTGGCCCAGACGGCCCTGCAACTACAGGAATGGGCTCAAGTTGAGCCCTCCGCTCCACCCCCCATAGTCACACATAACAGCCATATTAAGTTACAAGCCACCCCAGGGGTACAAATTTGTTATAAAGACCCACGGATGGGACAATGGAGGGCGCTGGCTCCATTGTTATTTAACGGTCGAGGTTATAGCTGTGTTCCTACAGATACCGGACCAATATGGGTTCCTAGCAGATGGACCAAGCCTGCTCCCAGTCCCGCTGTCGACAAAAGTGACTCCAGCGAGTGCATGACCAACTGAGCCAAGACGTGGCACGTACAGCAGATGTTCCCAACCTTTGGGAAGTGAACCTTCGCTTGGTGGCTGACGACCTCACATTTGGACGACCACTCGGAGTCTGGGAACAGTCACCAAGTGTGCATGCTAATCACCGCAGAAATTGTTTACGCTATTATAATAGCTTGTGCTTGCACTTGTGCTGTGGGTGTTGTGGGGAAGAGCTTACTGGGGGAACTTGGAATGTAGACAAGCAAGGTAGTTTATGCTGAGAATGTTATCAAGTGCCTGAGACAAGAAGTTTTAGGCAGTGTGAGTCTATCGTGCTCGGAATTCCACCACAACAGATTAGAGTTAGCTCATTCAGGGATCCACACGAGTTTTCACTAAGCTTGGAAGTGTGGGCAGGGAAAGAAGCCATCAGACGCCTGCAAGTGAGTAAAAAGACCACTGTAACCCAGGCATGGTGCCCTACATGTGACTCCTCCTCTCAGGTACTTTCACCCTGAGTAAAGCTGTGATAACTTCAGTGTCAGAAAGAGAAAACATGTGGGTAACATGGGCTCACCAGGCAAACCAGATGGATTTTTCTCTGGCCATGGGGTTGGCAGCAGATCCATTTCGCACATGTCTAATTGGAGTGCCATGGATCTCACTTGAGGACACGTTTCAAAAATGGGTGACAGATCTAGAGAAAATTAATGAGAAGGTGAAGCAACAAATGCAAAACAAAAGAAACCAGGGCGAGTGCTTAGGTTGTTGGTTTAGTTATCAACACTCCTTGCAGCAAACCCATATTATTGCCAATTTAACAAAAAATGCAACCTTGCCTCTTCAAGAGCTACAGCTTTATGGGTCCCTTTTTCCCAGTACGCTTGTTAACGCAACACCGTGGACCAACTGTTCCAATGTGGTGCCTCCAATGCAATATGCCAACAGGTCATGGGTTTTCTTCTTCAGAGATCCTTGGGAGGACTATCAGGCACGACAGGGCATGGCCTCCTTTCCATGGAGACAGAACATATCAGGACACTCCATCGGAGGCTGGAACATGCCAGCCACATTGGGAGGAGCTGAGTCTATTGACACAACCGGAGGAAAGGTTTTACCTCCTGGAGTGTTCTTGATATGTGGAGATAGAGCATGGAATGGGATTCCTCATAGTCCAACTGGGGGTCTTTGCTACCTGGGAAAGCTAACTATGTTTGCCCCTTCTATACGAGCATGGAAAAACATTACGGCATCAAAAAGTTGGAAAAGTAGGATGCAGAATAGATACCAGCGTAGTGTTTCCACATTTGATAAAGATTGTAATGATAAGGTAAACATTATGAGTTTGAGTGCATTTATACCATTGGCTATTTTTAACCCAGGGTGTGCTGCAGCTCACAGCTATAACAATCTGAAAAAGTTGGCCTGATGGTCAGAAAAGGAATTTAATAGGACTTCCCATATATTAAATGAGCTTTTAACTGATGTAGATAGCATTAGGTATGCTGTACTACAAAATCGAGCCACAATTGATTTTTTATTGCTAGCTCACGGCCATGGTTGCAAAGAGTTTGAAGGTATGTGTTGTATGAACCTATCAGACCATCCCAGAGTATCCATCGACAGCTCTCAGAACTGCAGGATGCTTTTCAAAAGATACAGATCCATACAGACAGCTTCTCTGAGTGGCTGTCCTTGCTCGGTCTGACAGGATGGTTAGGAAACCTGGTTCAAGAAAGATTATGTCTGCTAGCTACACTAGTAACTGTGGCAATAATAATTTGTTGTGGTTTTGGGTGTATACGGAAAGCTTTAGAGAAAGTTGTTCATCAGGCTTGGCTTGTGCAAGAAGAAAAAGGGGGAATTGTAGAGCAATGGCTGAGTGAACAGGGACATGTATACATGCACAATCCAAGCTATATTAGTGAACTGTCCTGGGCTAGGGAAAAAAGAAAAGAGCAATGCTGATGTGGCAAGCCAACAGGATTTTGGGGAGGGGGATGCTGACCATAGAAAGAGAAAGACTTATGTTAGTTAGTCGTGTGCATATTAACCTGTAACCAATCACTTGCTATTAAAGGCCGCATGAACAGTAGCTGTAATCCAATAGTACGGAGCTTGCTTATGTGTGCTTGGGGAATTAGGGTATAACTATGGGACTAGCAATAGAATAAACGGAGTTCCATCATATCTCTATGAGAAGCGTGGTTCATCCCGGCAGATCTCTGGCTATTCACACGTGTTTTTCTCTGTTTCTGCCTCTCTGGAGCACCAGCTATGGCTGACAGCTTTCCCATGTGCGTATGACAGGTTCACTCAAAGTACTTAAGAGACAAACCTGGCAACTTCTTTTATAGACATTTCCTCTGTTCAGCAGGGAAGAGTCAATCTGTATTTGATTCACTATTCACTCCTTAATCTCTCTACAAATAAATAAATGCTTGCCACTAAACCCAAGGTTTTAGAAATGTGTTTTGTATTTTTCTTTACAGAACTTTCCATTAAATTGCAGTTTTGCCTTCTTTTCCTTCCAGTAGCAAAGCAGTGGCAAGGGAGACTAACAGATTATTTCAACTCATCTGGTCCCATGATGCAGTGATTGTTAAATGCTCACTTTGATCCCAGGCCTGTGTGGGATTTCTAACTATTCTCATTTTCAAAGGTTAGTAAGGTCAAATTTGCTTACTTTCCAAGATGAATTATGTATTAATACTCAGAGTAAAAGATGTTATCAGGCCCAAAAACTCTTCCTTGATTAATATGGCACAGCAAGTAGTATCTCATGTATTAAAAAGCAGGTGTAAAGTGATTTATATAACATGAAAACTGATGCAAAATGAAAGCATCTACTGATGTGGAACAGGCAAAAAATCAGACTGCAGTTTTTACAATATATGGAAATATTTCACAGCAGTTTTTTCAGGCAAGCTCTATACCAAATACTTTTCTTGCATTTTTGTGAACTGATTGATGTGAGCAAAATTTGAGATAAAGCATTGAAATCATCTGAAGGGCAAAAAGGATTTGTTTTCATGTGAGATTTGGAAAGAATGAGAGAGAAAAAGAAATTCAGAAACATATGCTAATAAAGTGATAGGGATTAAATGGTTCTATATGCGGCCAACTGGTCATAAAGTTCTAGCAATTCCTGGCCTTTTTCATACTGCAGATCAGTCTGTGAAAGTTGATGCATGAAGGGAAATATGGTACCTGAAAGAAAATTATTCATTATTGAACAATATTGGGTAAGAGGGTAACTCAGATCACTACCTCTAGTTGCACCAAGGGACGAGTCTGGAGCCGCCACCAAAACTATGAGCTGTCTGCCAAGATGCTGCTGGTAAAAAATACATATGAAATATTGTTATCTAAAATTGGTATCTGAGATTCATATCTGTTTTCCAGAGAGGAAAAAAGAAAGCCAACATAGTAAAGAAGTATATTCACTACTGAGCACTTACAGATCTACTTTTTATAATACCAACTGCTAGGATAAATGGGAGGAAACACTTCCTCCTATGAAATTCTCAGGCTTGTTAAATTCAATAATAAATACTTTTACTTAATACTATGAAACCCTTCCTTCTCTGAATTATCTCTATTCCTTTATAGGAAAAACAAAATAAAAAGCTCTGTAAGTTCACAGCAGAAAACACTATTTCTATCTATATGTCTAGTTATCATGGAATTAGAGTTTGTCTTCATAGTTTTGCAAGCATGTGTACAGAGGACACAAAATTTCTGTAATATAAGCACTTGGCTTTGTTTTTCCACATCTGAATGTTAAGGGAAGGAAGCTGAAATATCCCGGGTGATATCAATCATAGAAGCATAGAATACTGGGTTGGAAGGGAACCTCAAGGATCATCTGGTTCAGCATTCCTCTTAAAATTCTGTCTTAAAATTTTCTAGTGTCAGGGTAATTAACCATTCTCAGTGGAGATAATTTCAATGTCTGACTGTTCTCATTGCGAAAAATGTTCCTCTTATGTCTAATTGAAATCTCCCTATGAGTAACTTGCAACTTATTATCCCTTGTCTTTCCGATGTAACTCCTCATAAAAACAGAGTTTCCTTTGTCTTTGCAGTAATCTTTTAAATACTGAAACATGGCCTCCCCTAAGCCTTCTTTACTCAAAGCTAAACAAACCTGTCTCTCTCAGCCTCTTGAGCTATCTCAGCTCAACCCAGCTCTCTGCTCAACCCCTTGATCATCTCTGTGGCCCTTCTTTGGACCTTTTCCAGCCTGTCCACATCTTTTTCGTATAGTGGAGACCAAAACTGAGCAGAGTATTCCACCTGTGTCTTGACCAGAGTTGAGTAGATTAGAAAGATGACTTTTTTGTCTCTGCTGGTGATGCTTTTGTTGATACAGCCCAGCATCTCATTGGTTTCCTTGGCTGCATCATCAAAGAGTTCACTCATATGGGCTTGTTGCCCCCCAGATCCTTTCCACTGCCAGGTAGATCCCAACCTGTCCTGCACTCCTGGGTTATGTTTTTCCAGGTGGATTACCTCACACTTGTCTAACCTCACTTGGTTAGCCCACTCTTTCAGCCTATCCAGGTCTTCTTCCAGGGTGGCTCTCCCTGCCAAAGCGCCCACTTCACCACTCAGCTTTGTATTATTGGCAAACTTTATCAGGTTACGCTTGATCCCAACTTCCAGGTCAGTTGGGAATATACTAAGCAAGAAGAGATGAAGATATGAAACATTATTACATACATAAAGATATTATGAAGATATATTATGAAGAAATATAAAATACACAGAAAGGGATTTTGCTAGCACTGCTCTTACAGCTTAGTGGTGGTAGCTGCTGTGAAAGAATGAAATACTGCAAAACCTGATTACAGTTATGCTTATTCAGGAAAAACCAACCTAAAACTTACATATGTTTGAGCATGTCCTTCAGTTCTGATCCAAACTCACTGATTTCAGTGTGAATATTTTACTCATTAAGCTTCATGTAAGTAAAACAGAAGTTCTCAGGTTCTGCTCAGTCTTGAACATTTGGTCGGAAAGAAATGAGGTGAGCAAAGTACTTGCCACACCTCAGACAGAGCTAAAAGCACAAAGTGAGAGCCAGAGCTCCCGGTGTGTGGATGATCTGCCACATGGCTGCAAGCTACAGGTCAGGGGTCCCTGAAATAAACACAGGAGAAGGGGCAATTCTATATGAGACAATGCATCACTGTGTGGGAGATCCCCACACTGTCAGTAAGTCAGCACAGACAGTGCAGTTCTAGCAGGGTCCCAGACTTGTACCTTTCAGACAGTGTAAAGTATCACACTTAGCTCTCCTTGAAGCCCATGTAGCTACTTATGCCAGGCAACAATGAGAAGAAGACTTAGTGGACACTAATATACAGACCACAGATCAAAGTACAAGGTCTGGAGAGGCATTTAAGTAACCACAATATCTTTGTGACTGCACCTTATCAGTCTTTTTTTTCTGGATAACATTTAATCTCAGCTAAGAAATCAGATTAAAAACCCTAACCAATTGAAAAAAAAAAAAATTCGAAGCACTAGGTGCATTTGTTTAGTGATTATTCTTTTTTTGACATAACATATAACTATATATTAATCTACAAGTCTTTTGTTTATAACAGATATTAGCCCTCTTATCAGCATTTGCAATGAAAAATCTGTGTTTCTGTGCATCAGGTAGAAAATGCACTTGGCTTCTGCACGTGTTTCAAGTTGTAGATGAAGCAGTGGTTGGCCGGAGAGTATTCATAAATACCTTATTAATATATTTTAAAGTTGGGATAATTAATCTTACCAAATATTTACAGAGTAAATTTATACCCTTGATTTAGATATCTTTGATGAATTTGGCTGCCTAGTTCTTTTGACGCCCTTCTTGTCTGCTGTTTTGTAAACCTGCCATTAGCCAGTGAATCACTGAGCTATTAACAAAGTCAGTGTCAAGGTAAGTATGATAAAGAAGCAAAGCTATTTCGTAACACTTCAGCAATACACAATACAGACAGGTGAAAAGAAAAAAGGAAATTTTTAGGACACTGTACAATGCCAAAATATCTGTCCCCATTTACTGTGCAAAAGAATTGGAAAAGCAAAATACTACTTGAATATCTGAGTCTCTGTCTCTATAAAAACTGGAGTGAAATTATAGCACCCCCTTGTTCCTACTTGAAACCAGTACTGACAGCTTATAACTCACCTTTCAGCTATTCCCAGGAAAGACAAACCTTTCAGAAAAAGAGATTTTCATAGTTAGAAATATAATGACCAAATTAACAGCTTGACCCTGTGCAAAATACCGGGTGTATTGGTTTTACATGGCCTGGTTTTGGGTAGCAGGGGAGTGCCACACAAGCAGCTTCTGTCAGAAGCTGCTGGAAGCTTCCATCATGTTCAGCAGAGCCAATCTCTGATGGCTCTGAAGATGGACATGCTGCTGGCCCAATTAGAGAAGTTGGTAATGCCTCTGTGATGACGTACCTAAGAAGAAAATCAAAACAGCGTATGTGCAGTTTTTTCCCCAGGGGTGGTGAGGCGCTGCTGTGGCTTCTCCTTCCCAGCACCCTGCATGAAGAAAGGTGTTAGAATAGTGCCACTGCCACAGCAGGCACCGCTGCCTGAGCGGCGGCGGCAGCGCCACAGAGCTGGCAGCTAAAACATGGCAAGTGATTCCCCGATGCAGAACCTAGATGAAATCAACCTCTTGGCATTGCAAGACCCTGCAGAAATCTTTGAATCGGTGGAATTTGTTGACAATAGTACTTATGAGCAGCAATTTTTCTTCTAGGAGCATGTAGGGAAAGACAACATGGTGGCACCAAGGTCAGTGGAAAAAAAGAGGGGGAAGATGTGCTCCAAGCATCAGAGTCGAAATTCCTCTGCAAGCCATGGTGAGGACTATGATAAAACAAACTGTCCCCCTGTAATCTGTGAAGTCCACAGGGAGTGTAGAAATCCGCTAGCAGCCCATGGGAAACATGTCATGCCAGAGCTAGTGGAGGCCAAAAGAAGCTGTAATCCAGTGGGAGATCTGAATAGAGAGAGATGGTCCCTGCTTCCAGAGATAGAGAGAGAAAGCCCTTGCTTCCAAACTAGAACAGCCTATCCTTAAAAGACTGCAACCCGTTGAACAAGTGACGCCACAACTGTTCTGGGAAAACTGTTTTGTCCGTGGGAGGGACTCACAGCATAGCAGAAAAAAGACTTCTCCCTGAGCAAACTGAAAAAGATCTTGAGTAACAAACTGACCAAAACCCCCCCACGCCCTGTCTCCCTGCGCTGCAGTGGGAAGGAGGGAGGGGCTAGGGGGAAAAATGTGTTTTAAAGGCTTTAGTCCTCATTATCCTCCTCTGACTCTATTAATAATAAATTTTCTTTAAAAATTTGAACCTGTTTTGCCCTTAGAGTGTTTTCTTCCAGTCCTATCTCAACTCGTGAACCATTCGGATTTTTTTTACCCCTCCTCTGCTCAAGTATAGCAGAGGAGAGTGAGTAAACGGGTTTCGTGGCTGCCTGGCATTTTAACCAGTGTCAAACCACATCTCTGGTCCTATACCAACTCACATAAAAAGGTCCTTAAAATGCAAAATGCACCTGCACAAGTGCTTTTGATTTTAATCCATATTTTGACGAACCAGATGTGGTTCAAAGGTGACTGATTTTATAAACACACAGAAAGTATTTTAAATATTGAATTAATCTCTGTTATGCAGAGCAGTAGAAACACATTACTTGAATTGTTACACAGGAAGAGCTCAACCATCCAGCTCTGTGGAGCTTGGGAGAATTACAGTGAAACATTTCAGTGAAAATATATGCAAAGGTTGCCTTCTTCAAATCCCTCTGCAACAGTTTTTGGCTACTTTTAAACACATGAGCAGTGCCAGGAAATAGATGGTAGATAAAACTAAAGAACTTCTGCCAGGTAATCCCCTCAGTGCGATCTCTTACATACTTACTAGCAAAGCCTTTGCAGGAACATTTTCACTGAGTTGTCTTTGAATCCATCTCTCTTCAACTTCTTTCTTGGCAAATCCCAGTATTACAGCTGTCTGCAAGTGCTTATCAGACAAGCATCTCATGTAATAATTTATGGTGGCCTTCAAAACTAGATTTCAAATCCAATTTTTCATTATTTAGACAGTACTGTTCTCCCACTGAGTCTGTTCCATCATTATGATGGACTTAATAAATCATCATACCAGCACTGCATTACTAATTTGTCATAGAGCATTGTATATAGTTCTTTTAATTTCTAAATAAAGTTGGTTAAACACAATTACCTTACAGTGAATTAATTATTAGAAATTACTTTTGCTAGGTCTTTTAGCCATTTCCCTAATTAAATTATAAATTGACCAAAACTAAACAAAACCCAACAAAACTGATTCATAAAATAAAACAATAAAATAAAATAAAATAAAATGGAACAATGAGATGCATGGAAGACTTTACAACTATAATGGATGTGGTACAAAATGTGTTGTAAGATTCAAAAAAACTTAAATGTTGTTGCCTCTGCTAATTGCGGCCTTTGTGATTGTACAGAATAGCATTCATATGAAAACAGACACTGCACTTTCAGTAGCACAAATAAGATACAACACAAATGGAAAAACAAAACGAAATCTTTCATTTACCGTGCTAAATCTGTATTAAACCCATTTAAGGCCTCAGAATGAGCTTAGGTATTGTATATGTCCTGTACTGATACTCTGCAAACAGGTGATTTTTATTCAGTTAGACCTCTGCTTATTGCCCACTGAAATCTTTTTAAACAAATAAGTAACTTACCAGTATTTATTTTGCTCTCTATGATGAGTGAACTTTAATCTAAACCTAATTCTGTACATGAGTACACACATTTCTGCTTGACAGTGACCATTAAAAAACCATGCAGCAGTTATCCAAACACTCTAAATGTATTATTTCACAAATTGCAGGGAAAACATTTTGAAAACTTACTTTAAAAAAACTGATCAGGTGCCGCTGTTGGGGCAGTCACGACACACATGGACAGCGCTTCTTTCAAGGGCCAAAAAGCTGTTTATTAAACAAAGCAGCTCTTTTATATACTTTTTGTATGTTATCATTTGTGTTACATATTCATTGGCTGCTAAACTACTACAGTAGCCTCACTGGCTATTATTAACTTCAATATACTACCATTGGCTACCTATAGCATAAGCATTCAAGCATTCAGAAAAATAACAGGTGTGGATATGTTGCTGGTTTTCTCCTTCTATTGTTTAACTTTCTTGCTTCTGTTGATACTACACTCTCATGGGCAAAAATTATTTGGTTTTCTTCTCACAGACTTTTCTCAAAGTCCTTCTCTAGCCAAAGTACCAGGCCTGAGCCATAATTTTACAAAGGCAACAAGGCCTTCATTTTATAAGGTTTTACTTAAATGCCACAATCAGGGATAAGATTTACTTAAAGAAATGAATTGTCTTGATTTTAATACCCATGTAGATGAAAAAATTGTCTCAGAAATTGAAATAGCTAGTCCGAGATTCACATTCTTGGGAAATGGAGCTTTAGAGAGAGAACAAAGTGAAACCTCATGGATATTTCATTTGTATTTCACATTCTTCTTTAGTTCACCTCCACAGTAAAGCTATTGTAACTCTTTTTAGCAGACAATTGAGGAACTACTAACAGCATCTGGTTGTCTAACAAAAAGAGCCATTGATGATTTAGACGGACACTGTACTTCTAGTGTGCAGAAAGGTGTAGTTTTCTGGTGGTGATGGGAAGAGAGAATAAATCATCCTTCAAATATTCAGCAAGAGTTAGCAGATGTTTAAAGGCCAAAGAAATTAAAAACTCTTTTCAAGGAGCCTGTTATAACAGAGAACCCTCTCCTTGTTTGACTGCATAACTAGAACACTTCAAAGCTGAAACATACCAGACATGTTTATGTTAGAGGATGTGATATACTTCTGTGAAACCACCCATGGCATCAAGCTACATGGTCATGTGAAAGATTCCACCTCCTAGGCTTTTTGAGATTTATTCTTCCATTTAATCGGAAAAGGTGATTTGTGACACTTTGCTAAATGAAGTTTTTAAAAATTACATATTTAGCTAGTATAATTAAGCATTATTGAGAAGCTCTAAAAGAACAGTTACCCAAGACCATGCAAAATTGTCAAAAACCAATTATATTTTAAGTGCACTATGTCTTCCAGATGCTGTTGTAAATGCTAATAGTCACACAGTTTAACTAATCATGTTATTATTACTCAATATAATTAAAGAGACACTATCAAAGTTAAAATCTGACATTTAAAATACAGCTTGTACAGGTACAAAGAATTAAAATTATGACACCAGCCTATAAATTAATAAAGCACAGAATTGGTAAAACAAATGAGACTCGTAGCAGAATAAAGTGTTCAATTTGACCTTATTATTGAAAACAATGATGGACAGGTACCTATTAAGTTATCTCTTTTCTGCATAAGCTAGAAATACATTCAGATCATAACACCTAGGTTATTACTGTATCCCGCAGCCATAGGGAGGAGAGGAGAGGAGAGGAGAGGAGAGAGAGGAGAGGAGAGAGAGGAGAGGAGAGGAGAGGAGAGGAGAGGAGAGGAGAGGAGAGGAGAGGAGAGGAGAGGAGAGGAGAGGAGAGGAGAGGAGAGGAGAGGAGAGGAGAGGAGAGGAGAGGAGAGGAGAGGAGAGGAGAGGAGAGGAGAGGAGAGGAGAGGAGAGAGAGAGGAGAGGAGAGGAGAGGAGAGGAGAGGAGAGGAGAGGAGAGGAGAGAGAGGAGAGGAGAGGAGAGGAGAGGAGAGGAGAGGAGAGGAGAGGAGAGGAGAGGAGAGGAGAGGAGAGGAGAGGAGAGGAGAGGAGAGGAGATCCAACAGGCAGGAATTGTGCAGCAAGATTGATTTATTTAATTATTTTGCAAACTCTTTTATAGACTTTTTTCTTCATAGTCTAATTGGACAAAGGATCAGCCACCCCCCTGGGGTGATTGGCTAGAATCCTAAAACATCGTCAAAATATTTTTCTACTGTCTACAAGGCCGCAGGGGTTCATAGTTTATAGAACGTCTGCTAATGTCTTCATGAGAGAGAAAAGTATCTCATGGGCCTAGAAAGAAGCAAGAAAATTCTTGCTAGCAGCAATATTGTATCCACACTAAGTTATTAAAATGTCATATACATGATACGCGGGAAAGACTCCACTACTGAAGTAAGCAGTAAAGTAGGTATGTTTATTCCAGTGCTGGGGCACATGTGGATTGCTCCACCAAATGCATGCGCACCAGCAAAACCATTTGGCTCAGTATAGATCAAGTTACAAACTGCATATTCATTAAATTTCCCAATGAGCCATACATATTCATTTCCTAGCCCCGCTTCCTATTTTAATGAGCCCAAAGTTATAGCGGCCGGGTTGGAGTCTGTGGCTCAGAGCCAGGAAGCTGTGACCGATCCAGAGAGAGTGTCCCGCAAGGGACACAGTTCCAGAGGTCTGTGGCAATCCCTCAGCCGCCAGGGATGCCTCTGCAGAAAAGGGTGCCTGTCTCAGCAGGCTGTCAGCTCTTTAGTGATTCAGCGAGAGTGACTTCAGCTCTTTTTCTGCGAGGCAAACCCCAGGCTGGACCAGGAGGAGAGAGACGGGAGGCTCGCATAGCAGTTCCGCATGAGGCAGCTTTATTAGTCCCCACCCCTGCGAAGGGGAGGCTAGGGACGAGTTCTCCCCCTCAAAGGGGCAGAGGGCTAGATCTTATAGGGATACAAGGGTGGGTGTGAGAGGATAGAGGCCAGTGGGTTACAAGGAATCTACATAGGGTCTCCCAGAGGATCATGGTTCTTGTTTTCTCTCACCTTCACCAAAGGTGCTGCCTTTTCCAAGGGGATTCTGCTGGGAGGTTATGCAATCTACTTATCAGCAGGCCTCCCTCCAGGGCAGGGGCTGGGCATACCCCACACAAAGTCATTTCCATATGGCTTGTGCTTTCGCAGTGCCTCATGCAGGGGTCTCTGGGATGAAGTAAGGAGTCTTGCTCAGATGAAGTAAGGAGTCTTCATCGATTTGAACTTCTCACCTTGCTTCCCTGTGCATGCTCCCTGAGTCCCTGGCCCAAGTTCAAACCCCAAGGCTGGTTTGAACTGGTTCCTAGGTCCAAAGCAGGATCTTTTGGTCATGGCTGCTTCTCCTTATCAATAGTCTTGTATCCTACCTTTTCCTACTTGACAAATGTAATAAATGTTAGGCAAGCTATATGCATTGTTTTAGCAAGCAGCCCCTTTAGTAATTCAGTTAACCCTTGTTTCCCTGAATCATACATTCTCAGCAGCTATTCAGCTAACAAAAAAGACCATAGGAGTGCTTGAATGATTTGCATTTTATTTTGGCTTTTCTTTTATGTCCTATTAGACTCCCAAAACTGCCAATGAACCTGATACACATCAAGTGGTGGACAGTGCTCAAGGAAATATGATTGCCTGGAAAGGCTGCATTACTGGACTTGGTCATTTGTCTGGAAAGTTTTTGGGGACAACAAAACATGAAAATATATGGTCTTTGAATAACTGTGAGCATTGCTAAGTTAGTGACTCATGGCAGCGGACTTAGGTTAAAACTGAAAAAGGAAAAAAAAGCTGTTTCATAGATTTTTTCTGTATTTAGTTGGCAGATTGAGCCTATAGTTACTCCATTTCAGATACCTTCTAGGTTTGAGATTCTTTGCTATCAAGAGAGATTGCACCTGATTCTGAATACAGGCCTTATCTGTGCATATGAAGATACAGTAATAGAATCACAGAACACTTTGGCTTGGAAGACACTTGAAAGTTCATCTTGTTCACTGACCTGTCATGGGCAGGGACATATTTCACTAGATCAGATTGCTTCATCCACACCTGAACTTGAACACCCCTAGTGTTGTGTCATCAACAGCTTCTTGGGGAAACTTGTTCCAATGTCTCACCATCCTCCTTGTAAAATATTCTTCCTTAAATCAAATCTAAATGTAACCTCTTTTAATTTAAAATCATTGCACTCACACTACAGGCCTCAGTAAAAAGTGTGTCTCCACCTTCCGTATAAGCCCACTTAATTATTGCAAGTGCAGTAAGATCTGCCCAAAGTCTTCTCCAGGCTGAACAACCCCAACTCTCTGAGTGTTTCTTCATAGGAGAGACGTTCCTGCCCTCTGACCATTTTTGTGGGTCCCCTCTTAACCCGCTCTGTAACAGCTCCATGTCCTTCCTGTGCTGGGACCCCAGAGCTGGAGGCAGCTCTGCAGGTGGGGTCTCACCAGAGCAGGGCAGAGGGGCAGGATTCCCTCCCTCCCCTGCTGCCCACGGGGCTTTGGATGCAGCCCAGGACACACTTGGCTTTCTGGGCTGGGAGTACCCATGGCTGGTGTAGGAACCCAGAGTGCCGAGAATATTTCTCTGGCTGTTTTTAAGGGTTCTTACCCCCCTGAACAACACTGTTTTAGCTTCAAACCTTGGAAAAAAATTACCAAGTCAGATAAGAACTAGAAAATACAGTGGTGTGAATTAGGTGATAGACTACTATGTAAGATTGTCACAGGGTGAAAAATTTAGAGGTTTTAGGCTTCTCTTTGTAGAGAGTAAAAAATATCAAAATGGAGGATTGTTGTTGTTCTCTAAACCTTCTTCTCCTTCTTCTACTACTCCATATTCTGCAGTAAAAGTAGTTTGGAATGATTGGATAGAAAATTCTGCAGTTCCTAGTCGTGTTACTGAATAATTGGTAGGAAAGTGAAAATAATGTATGTTTTTAGTAACTATTGGTTAAAATATATTTAAAAGTGTGTGTAAATCTTGGTAATTGTCTTCCCTCCTGCTTTTCTGTCTTCTATGCTGTACCTGGGTCACGCTAGTGGCTCTGTTCCTCTGATAAGACTCAATTAACAACTATCTGGAAGCATTGAAACTCAAGGAAAAGTCTCGGTTTATCGTTTAAACTCCTTGCAAGGACTTTCAGCAAATTCTCTCCCATCAGGAGGGACTTGATTTATGGCACGGTTTAGTGTCAGCTGGCTCATGTCCAGGCTCTCACCCCCAGCACCCCCAAGTCCTTCTGGGCAGGGCTGCTCTCGATCTGTTTATCCCCAGCTTGGGTTGGCACCAGGGGTTGTCCCAACCCAGGTGCAGCACCAGCACCTGACCTTGTTAAACCTCATTGTAATAAATTCTGAGACTCAATTTGCTAATTACAATTTTATTTATTAACAGCAAGCGAGCAAGGCAAAGGCAAATACAGCGCTGGGCGACAGGGGAGTCTCCGCTCCACCAATTGCCGCGCTTTCTGCCAGTTCCAGTTCCTTCTTATACAGTCTCTTTTCCAGTTAACGTGTCTTTTCTTATGGTATTCTGCACGTGTGTGACTTGTTGCTAGGGGGTCTTTTTCCTCCTGGTGGTCACAGAGATGCTTGACCCCTCCTTATGTGGTCATTATGCTCAAGTTCCTGGAACTGAAAGCTGATTAAGCAAGTACAGATAGGGATTAGGCAAGCACATACTTGTCTCTGGCTTTTATCTAGATCTAGGCAGCTGGTTTCCTGCTACTTGATATTTAGTGAACAAAACATTCTGTTTCCTGCTACTTGATATCCTTCACACTGATGATGTTCTCATGGGCACTTCTCAAGTTCTTTATTTCATAGTCTCATAGCTTTCTTAAAGGCAGAGTTCGAAGGGGGTTACATGATAAAGGCAAGCAGTAACAGCAAACAGCAGGCAAAACCAGCTTCTTCTAATTCTGTATGCTCTATATGCTCCATATATTTTTTTCTTACAGAAGAGTGGATTATATTTGTTAATTGACCAATAAGATTAACACACGATTCTAGTTTTCCTTTTCTTAACCTATCCTGGTGTAATTCTAACAGTTGTAAGTCTTACACAAATTTTACATAGGTATTACACAGATTTGTGTACACAGTTTCTATCAACTCTTATCGTTTATGTGAATGCTCTATCTAAAAAATGTGAACAGTATAATTTTATCTATATTTTGTCTAAAGTAAAGAATTCTGTGAAAAGGTAACACTGCTGCAGCAAGAACCGTGTTTAAGGTCTCTGCTACAGCTTTTTAATGTTTAAGGCACTTAGCATATATTTCTACTAGAAGTTAAAAATCTCTGTTTGTATTTCACTTTGATGTGGCTTCATGTATCTCAGCTTGTCCAAAGGTTCTAATTCAACCCCTGTGCTTTGGCTTCCCTCTGGGCCTGAGTCCAGAGGAGCTTTCACTCCAACACCCTTAGATGGCATCCCATCCTTCAGGATTGTCAACAGCACCACTCAGCTTGGTGTCATCTGCAAACTTGCTGAGGGTGCACTTGATCCCTTGGTCTATGTCATTAATGAAGATATTAAATAGCATGGTTCCTAATACTGAGTCTTGAGGGACATCATTCATTACAGCTGGAATTAAACCACTGACTGTAACACTTTGGATGAGGCTATCTACCCTGTTTCTCACATATCTCTCTGTTGGAGGTTAGGATTTTTTCCTTATTTTTCTTTCTCTCATGGAATTTTGTCCCATTAGTTGCGAAGAGACAATAACTACCAATACTTAAGAGAACAAAAGATGTGGCTGGGAGGAGAAGGAGGGGGAAGGGTGTAGCTGGATACTCTCTTACCTGAGGGGTTTTCTCTTGGGAAGAGCAGATATACGGAGTGGCTGGGCTCAACTCCTCTCTCGATCTCTGGCCCTCGGCATAGGAGGTCGGTCAAACTGTTGCTTACCACTGGGAGAATCCACTGCCACCGTGGAGCCCAGCCCTGTATTTCTTCTTCCTTACTGTTGGGTGAGCCTTTGCTCGTAAGAGTAGCTGTTGCACTGGGACCTTATTAACACCCAATCTGACTTGAAAGGACCCTCACCATCTATTCAGGTGCTTCAGAGGAAAACCTGGGACCCCGAGACCCCCCCTTCCCAGAGGGCATGTCTCCCTGGCTGTGTGGGCAGCTGCTACTGAGAAGCCCAGCTGCCGCTGCTCAGCCCTGCTGCTTTCTGCCATTGCCTCAGGCTATTTCTCTACACTCTAACCCAGCACTCCGTATCCACCTGACCCCTGCCGCTCCTGCTGAGACTGCGGAGTTTTGTGTTACATTTTGTTTGCCACCTCAGGGGGCTGCCCACCCCTGCCGTCCCAGCCGCCTCTCCGAGGTTCCTGCTGCAGCCCATTGCACCGCCCAGCCCGCCCGCCATTACCACGTGAGGGGGAGGCGGTGAGCTCGCGCCACAGCGCCCCTGCAGGCGCGGGGGAATCACCGCACCCGCCCTGCCCGGCCCGGAGCCACCAGCGCCCCTGCCGGCTGTGGAGCGGAACTGCACCCAAGGGGAAGGTGCCTGACAGCCGAGAACAAGGCTGCTGCTGCCTTTTGGTTCTGTTTGGTGTCGCTGCGTTGCTGTTGTTTGTTTGTCTTGTCATACACATACCTACTAGTAAAGAACTGTTACTCCTTTTCCCATCTCTTTGCCTAAAAGCCTCTTAATTTCAAAGTTATAATAATTCAGAGGAAAGGGGTTCATATTTTCATTCCAAGGGACGGGGTCATATTTTCCATTCCAAGAGAAGTTTCTGCCTTCCTCAGCAAACACCTGTCTTTCAAACCACGACACTCTCATTCCACACCAAACCCATATCTTTCCAGCTTAGAGGTAAAACATCATAGGGGAGCATATCGAAGGCCTTACAGATGTTTGGTGAGATCCAAAGGTCTTCCCTTATCTACTGCTGTAGTGACTTCATCATGGCTAGATTAGTCAAGCAACATAAATGTCTCAGACGGTGGTCCACAACAGCCAAGGCAGGAAATGAGGAATTAAACACCCAAACAAAACCCCTAGGAAGAAAGACTGCATTCATATCTATCTCCAGATAATCTCAGATGTTCATCACTTGATTTCCCTTCTGAAGTCAGATATTTATGCCTGGTCATTCTCCATTAGCAATTCTGGCAGCAACAAGTACCCTTTTTACAGCATTACTAAACAGCTGTACCATTTCACTTTTACCATTTCTTCTTTTGCATGGGAAAATTAGAACCCACAGGTTCCTCTCTGCCCCCACTTCCATTCTGCCTTTCCTTTCTGAATCTGAATGTGACAGAAACTCTTACTGGATATGATGGATATGAAAATGATGACATTCACTGAAGCCTGGACTCATGTCAAGTTCTCATTTTGTTTGGGGTATTGCAAAGCCTAGGAGAATGAAAAGTCCTGGATATTTTTTCAGTCATTTTCTGAATAAGGAAAGAGATACGTGGGTCTTGCTGCCTGATACAACAAGGATTTATCCACTGAGCATTAAATAGGCAAGAAAAAAACAACTGTCACTTTTCAGAATAAAGAAGCGAAAAACATTTCTAGGTCCTCTTTCATTATCAAGAAACTTCCCTCCACGTATTATGAATTGACACAGGAAAGAGCTGTAACATTGTATCTGAACCTCTCCTTGTCATGTTCCTTCAGATGACTGCTCAGGGCTTCCTCCTTGCATTTTGCAATCTCCCAGCAGAGCTAATTGAACAAACTAGGTAAGAGGGGGGAATCTGAGCACTGTGGAGGGATTCTTGTCAGAGCTCTTGTGATGCATTATCTAGGGATGGTCATATGCAGTGGGCGCCATTTTTGAATAGTGTTTTAAACTATTTAATGTGCATTTGCAGCCATGCAAATTCTGTTCTGATGTTCAGGCATCTGACTGTCTGGCTTATATATTTCCTTTTCATTTCCAAAGCCTCTTCTATTTCAGAGAAGCCAGTATGCTCTAAGAATAAGTACTGTTGTGAAAAGCTTTTATGGAACTACAAGAACCAAGCAATTTTTAAAGTGCTGCCAAAAAAAAAAAAAAAAAAAAGAAAAGAAACCAAAAACGTTTCTGTACCCAGACTGAGAGAAATTGATACTCTTTATGAGCCCTGTATAAAAACAAAGATTGCCATAACTAAAAAGCATGCATATCAATTACACTTAATTGACTTTTTACATTGTTCATATTTCTGTTAGGTTAGGCATTTAACAGAGCTTTTAAAACCCCGTTGCACTGTATTATCTGAAGCTGTTTGAGTTTTGGTTTCCAACCCTTGTGATGCAGGAATGAGGTCTCCTGCATAATGTGTTCTGCTTCAGAAAAGAGTCAGCATCTAATTTAGATAGTGTAGGTATTTTATTAATATTTTTCCCTCAAGGAGATGACCTGCTTTAAGGTTGTACTCACCTTAGCAAATAGAAGTACTTTTGTAGAGGAAAATAAATTAATGCTGAGACACCACTGCCATCCTACATGCCTTTCAGGTATGTACCCCAGGTTCCACTGTGATTCCAATGACCGAATGACCACCGGTAGCTGGAACCCAACAGGTGCATTTCTTTATTTACATGATATATACTCCCTCACCTATTTTTTAGTGGTTAAAAACCACTAAAATTATGACAAACAAAAAGGCCTTTGCACCTTAAAGGAAGACCATTTCAGTCCTATCATAAAATTGTCAAAGGAATACTACTAGGTTTTAAGGGTTCGTTTCAAAACCTTTATATATGTTACGTAATTCCAATAGGTCAAAATAGTTAGCATAGAAAATATTTTTTTGGTAAGTATTTCATACCAGTAAATGAATTTCTTTTGTTGTTGTTGTTTTACTTAGAGGAGGTTTTATGTCAAATTGTATGCACTGAGTACATAAAATCCTGCAGAAAAACAGCTGGTAGTATTTCTTTGCTCTCACTTCTCTCATAAGGATTGAATACCTGATTTTTCCCTCAGCCAGTTTCTAGCTGCAACTGCTATGAACTGCTGTTCTCTACATAAATGACAGACATTTAATAATATTCTGTAGAACAAGGTTCAAAACATAACTAGGTTGGAAAGCAACAGGCCTTATCCTGGCAATTTTTTGTTACCAAAACAACCCAAGCTCTGACCCTTTGGCATTATTCAAGGAGGGTGTCTCCAAGAACCATCTTACAGCCTTAGTGTGTTTGATCAGGGGTTCAGGAATAGCTGGATCTGACTCAGGCTTGGGGGAGGAAATGCACATAGTGCATGGCGGCAGTAACAGCAATACATCGAGCTCCACTGGTATAGCTCAGGTGTTTGCTAGTATTGTCTTTGCCAGTGTAAGTTGTAGAGCTAATAAGAAAAAATTGAACTGCTGTGATTTATAGCTGTTTCCATATTACAGGATATAGATCCTATTTTTAGTTTGGGCACAGGAATATTGCCTTTGAGCAAGTTTCACTGACAACATGTGTTGAATTAAAAATTTCAAACATTCCCCTAACACAGACCTGTGAATACTGCTTACAGTTCATTAGGCTTTGCTGTTCTTTCGACCTTCCCTTTAATTGTTTTCAGACTGTATATTCTTTATCATTACTGCAAGCAAGATAAAATGAGGACGTTTAATACAGTTCATTTGTGCCATAAACTGACTAATTTGTGGAAATAAGGTATGGCTAAGGTAGGTTGTTTACCGATATACCATTTTCAAATTGATTACTGTTGACATATTGTAGTGTCTAATTTAGTGTCCCATTGTATTTTATGGATATATCTTTGAGAATTGCTAGAAATACACTCACATATTGAAAAGACAGACAGAATAATGTTTTTAAAATTTATTCTAGATGCATAGAAACCAATTGGTTTTAATTGTTCAGTTTGGGTTTAGGTTTGTGTTTTTCTTTGGTTATGTTTTTGGAGGGGTTTTGGGTGTACATTTATTTTAATGTATTTTTGTAATAATAATGAAAAAATAGTGTCTTCTTTTGGACATATATAGATACTAGGTCCTAACCTGTTAATACCATTGCTTTTGATCTTGGGACTGCAAAAATTACTGAAATAAATTATATTTTAATGAATCCCCTCATTGTAAGGTGAATTGTTGTAATATCCTCTATATCAGTATGTTTCTTCACAACCCTTATCAAAGGTTACAAATAAAATACAGATATTATTTAAATATTAATTTTCTGAGATATTTTTTATATCTAATGAACTGATTCTTTACCTTCCTTGCTGCATAAAAAAAGTGGAAAGCCTTATTTCAGATTTAAAATTGCTTTTGCAGTTTTGATTCAAATACCCAAACTGAAGCTATTTATTCGAAGCAACTAAAAAGAACCAAAACAAATAAAACCCCCCAAAAACCCAAATTGAAACAACAACAAAAAAAAACAAAAAAACAAACCCAAATTGAAACAATAGAATGCAGCTTTAGAATTACACAACTTGGACAGACACCTGAGAAAGTTAAAGTCTTTAAAATTTTGGCCCATTATTAGAAACATATGCATTTCATATTTGAGTTTCTATAGAGTTCTGTATTTAAGTACTTCCTCCATTCTTTGATTTCTCGCTAGGAGGTAAATAAATTGATTTCAACCTGAACTAAAGCTTGTGGATCATGAAAACTGAAGTTGCTGGTTGTATTTTCTCCTGTCTTTTAACAAGACCTTTAAGCATGTGCTTTAAATGTCTTTGTAAAGCTGAGCAGTCACAATTGATCTCGATGGATTCTAAGATTTCTCCATGCTTTTACAATGAAAAGTAGACACTCTTGCAACAACATACAACTTCAGGTTTCTTGGTTTTTCCAGCAAATGTCGTCCTTCCCATTCACAGCAAATCTGTCCTTTCTGTGACATCCCAGCCTTAAGAAGACCAAAACTGCTTCTGCTCAGATATGTCATCTCAGACACTGACAACTACCACAGCAGTAGAGAAGGAAGTTAGGAAGAGGCAAGTACAGGAAATATTTTCTTTGCTTCCAAAAAGCATGATTCAGAGAGTTTCCCTGTTAGAAATTCTACTAAGGCCCTTGTGTTCCGATGGTTCCGATGTACTTTTGGTTTCCTAATTTGTTAAGCCTGTATGTTCTTCAGGCACAACATCCTGGCAAAATGTCAGGCAATCAAATTTAATTTTATGTTAAGTAGAAAATTACTTCCTTTGAAGTCTCATGTATTAATCTAGGGATGTTCTAGTAACTGGTGAACAAGTGTTTGCTCTGAATTTCCATCACAATTGTGACTATTGAAAGGGTGAAAATTATTGTACTTGGGCATGCTCAGGTATACTGAGGCTAGAATAAGATACACTGTAACCAATGTAGAAGCCAGCTGAGAAACTTGGCAAAAGATAGGGAACAAAAACTTGCTAGATCCAGTGAAGAAAATGCTGTAACAGCTATCAAGAGACTGTGCATGCCTAGGAAAGAAAGGTGAAAAGTGCAAAGCGAGGAAGACATTCAGCCTTCATCAAAATGACCACAGAGCCTTCTTCAGCATGACTACCAGGGAGCACTGTGCCTGTGCTCCATGTATGCTAATGATAATAACGAGTTCTAAGAAATAGTTTCCATAACCACACCTTTTCTAGGGAAAACGATGAATAAACATCAATTGCAACCATATATTTTAAACTGCTGTGTGCCTGGTGTGTGTGCTAGGAGGAGCGATCCCCCATGCACCCAGCGCGCTGAATAAAGCAAATACCTGCTTCTTGGACTTTGTCTCAGAAGTGTCTCTTGGCCTGGTTTGGGGCGAATCACTATAGATATTGATTTCTGTAAGAAACTCTCCATAGTAACTACTTATTTTGAGTATAATGGTATATTTCATCTTGTCTATTTGTTTAAATTTTGTTTGGAATCTACTTTTTTGAAGGTTTTGTTTGAAAAGTGTCAAAGGCGGTCTGAGAACTGACAGCTCTCTAAGTCTCCAAGGATACAAATCTTCTGCCTGTATGGCTCAGAGTCTGGAATTTTTAAATTCCCACTTCCAAAAAATGTGCATCCAAACCAATGGGGAACAAAGACACACGAACCTCCTTATACATCCGAAGAAGATCGTTTTATAATAGCTAACCAGGTCCTTTTATATTCTAAAACTCAACGGAACTTTACTTAACCTTAACAGAACTTAACAGAAACCTAAACGAGAAGAGCACTCATTGGCTGCTGCAGCTGCAGTGTTGTTGCTCATGCGTCCCTGCATCCAATCAGCCTCCTATTCATGTGGTCCTCACACCTCCCCAACCAATCACTGTCTCACTACCAACACTCAACCGACATTCAACTGACTCTCAACCAACTCTCAACTGACCACCTGATCCGCAGCTGAGCCCTTCCCAGAATGCTTTTCGGTGAACAGAATTTAATAATTTTAATATATTTAACATAGGTAAAAAATATTCCTATCTCCTATGTGCATCTTTGATTTTGCCACCCTACTTTATCTACCTGATGATGAAGTCAGAGTTTGAGCTCCTTCATAAATCCCATGGAAATTATTAAATTCTAAAACTAATTAGCCAAGTTCCTACAGTGGCAGCTATTCAAACCTGAGTACACAACATACATCTGGGTATTATGCATGCAAAGTGGGTAACAGGCTGTTCAAACCTGCTTTATCTTCCTAGGAGTAAACCAGTGACATGGTGGAGAGGCAAAGGAGAAAAAGCTTCAGCCATGATGTGCTCCAATGCCATGAAGTTAAAATAAAGAGCATCTGATCTTGCTATAGAAATTACAGTATGAAAGACAATAAGCAAAATTGCAGTGAGACCATGTATCAGAAAAAGTGTCAGAGCAAGACAGGTTGAACCACCTTGGAAAACCTAATCTCTGATTCTCTTCAGATGTGTTGATACAAGAATTGGGTGCATTTCTTCTACAAAGCTGTAAAATCTGACTTTGTAAACTTATTAAGAGATGATGATGTTTCCACTAAAACTAATTAACAAAAAATAGAATGAAAGCTGAATTCCTATTCAGTTTTCGAACTATTGTAAACAGACTTGGAGAACTGCAAACACCTAAAAAACATTCTAAAAACCCCATCATTTAGATATAACTCTTATCTTTCACTTTCTCAAATAAACAGCTTCAACATTTTCAGCTTCTTATTTGTATGAAAGCCTTTGTGGGCACCTAAAAGATATTTGAGATGTTTGATATTTTTATAATGTGAAAATTTTGAGCCACCTAAAATAAAAAAACCCCACATATTAAAAGCTTTTCGGGCACTAAGTTGAACTAGAATTGCACATACAAATTTTCCAGTGTTTGACAGTTTACAAAGGCTTTCTTGAAACTGTTACACACTTCAATGCAGCATTAGTTAAAAGTAGTATTTCAGCTCTTGTATTTTCCAAAATTATTGTGTTCTTCTAGGGGAATTTATGAGACATCAGTAAGCTGTTTGTCTTTGATCAAATATTGTAGTAGTTCTTAGTGGCCAGATGAGAAACCCAATACTTGGTCATTGTCTCTCATGCCTTCAACTTTGAACTTTGCTGAAACTGCAATGAGCTTCATATGTCAGTTTTGACCAGCAGCCCTTTAACTAGACTTTCTAACCATAAGGAATGAACCTAAAGCAAACAGAATAGATTTTTTTCTTTATGATTCATATTTAAGAACGAAAACAGTTTCTGACTGGTGGTGTCATATGTTAAGATATTTATTAAGAGTAAATGAAGGTATTTTATGCTAATGAAATATTTTTAGAAAACCTCCATGGTCAGATGCTTCAAGAACTCAGCAGTTCAGGATTTTAATAAATATGTAATCTAAGCTTGGTTTTTTTTTCATAAAAGTAATGTTGACTGCTTTGCAATGTATCCGTTCAAGGTAATGCTCAGGGACATTGACCTACAATAACCCTCTTGATTAGCTTGAAAGAATTTTCTTTCTCTTAGGATTAAAGTTTTGCTCCTAGTAGCTTTATTTCTTTGAAAAATTGGTCCTTTTAATAGTGTAGGCATTTACAAAAAAAAACCAAAAGGGGGCTTTGGAGCAGAAAAAACATCTTACTCTTGTGCAGTTGCATACTTCTGGTTTGCAGACTGAATAAGGTTTGGATAAAGAGCAGCCAAACCAGACAGCCTCCTAAATATTTGGAAAATTATACAACTATCCTTATCACTACTGCTATCCTTACTAGTGTTATTTAATGAATTTTATGGTATCACTTTGTGTACTTCCAGACTATATGCTTTAGAGTTTGTAATCAAGTCCAGAATATACTCAATATATGTTCCATATTTCCTCATAACTTTTTTTCTAATGCTGATATCCTAAAGTATTTTATGTTCTCAGCATCCCCATAGCTTTAAGCCACATAAAAAGTAGAGAGTGTTCATTTTGTACTGAAACATTTGTTATATGTATGGAAGAGTTTAAAAATTACATTTTCAGAAATGGAGTGATGTTGGTATTTATTACATTTGTTTCAACTTCAACATATCTTCTGTAAAGAATTTGAAACAACTGGAAACTCATAATGTTACTGATATTCATAGACATCAAGAAATCTGTATTCCAACATATTATCATAGCAAGCACTGCTGTGTTTTCATATTTTCAGTATGTTCCTTTTAGGTGAGTAAATGATGCTCCCTAAGATATCTGTAATATAAACAATAATACTTTCACTAAAATGAAATGACCAACCTAATGTTTTGGACTCCTTGATAGATTAGCATAAAACATAGAAGTAAACAAAGACACCACAAAGTCAATTAAGAGTGACAGGCAAAGAACATGTGACTTGTCCCACTGATATCATGCAGATATGGAATAGCTGAGGGTTTGGACAGGTTTTTGAGCTGCCTTTGATTATATCAAATGGCCAGGAGATGATGGCAAGGGACTCCATCATGTTATTTTAAAAACTTCCTTTTGTCTGTTCAATCTTGCTCTGTGCAGTAGAAAATAAAATTGTCCTCTAATTCTCTAAGAAAACAATTCTTTTCTATCCTCCTATTACTTAATTGTATTGATTATATCAATAAAAATTTATAGAGATTACACTATGCATGAGCAAACAGTATATGTCCTTTCTTAACCTACTCCATCCATTAAAAATGGGAGGGTTTATGATTTTTATGATTTATGATCAGAAATTTAAGCATGAAAACATTGTGTTAATTTTCACAAACTAAGATGACAATGCTATTAAAAATAATTAAGCATTTAATACAGAAATAATTGTAATCCCCATCTAATTATGCTAATCTTTTAAATTCCCTGTGCAGGCTTTCTCTTTCCTTTTTGTTCAAGTCCATACATATTGTTTCCACTTAGAAGCAGCCTGTCATCCAAATAGACAGGATACTCAGCCTGTGTTCAAATTTACATTTATCAAAGCAATTTGAATCTTGAATTTGGCAGTTACTAAAGAAAACATGTTTATGCAAAAAAAAAAATCTGACCAGCTCCATTCCTCTTCTATGACTGCCAGTTTTTCTGCTGTGTTTGGGAGCCTGACATATTGTCAGTAATGGATAGGTTTTAACAACTTTTTTTTATTGTTTCTAGAAAAACCAGAATAAAACAGACCTCTTTCCTCAAAATTCCTAGAGAAACTATAAGAAGATGTCTTCCTTTCCTTCAGCCACTTTTATAGTGGATATGCTGTAACTTAATACAATGTAATTTTATTTGCTATTTAAACTACAATTCAGGAGACAGTAACTTAATACAAGTAAACTGGATTTTGGAGTGGGCTTCTGTCCATTTATAAAGCTGGAGAAATCTGACATAGGCTTTGTTTGAGAACTTAAATTGGGCTAGATAATTTAGTTATAAATTTTATTTTCACATTAAAGTTAGGAGTGTTGGAAGGTGTGAAGGGATTCTGTCTGGTTTTGGAATTGAGGCAAAGAGCTAAGTACAGAGGATGTATCTAGAAAAGTAATATTTAAACATCTAAATAATGAATTCGTAAGTAAATATTGGGTTATAAAACAAAGAATCTTGCTCTCAAGAGAAATTGGTGGTATCACATCTTTTAAAGTTTTGGTTTATTTATACTTCTTTGCAGATATTCTTTGCAGAAAATCTTCCACTTAGATATTGTTGACAATAAAAATCACACTACATTAAAAAAAATAGAAGTTATACATGGAAGATATGTATTCAGAGCAAGTGAAGTGAAAATCATTGGCTGGTAAATATTCATGACTAATTAGACTTACGCAACTATAAACTCAGTAGTAGTTATACAGGAAATTATTAAAGGACAATATTTTAAGACTATCTTTAAGAAAAAAAAACCCTCTTTTTTCTGTTTATTGAAATCATCTGACAGTAGAAATGGCCTATGTCCTAGAAGTTCAGCCTAGAGCTTCTGTTTTGGTTTAGAGATTTTTTTGAGTAACACAGTAATAAAATAAGGTAGAGAAGCACAGTGAATGCATTACTGCCAGAATAGTCTATATTAGCAGAAGCAGAACCAACTTATTGAATAGCTGTAAAAAAAAAGGGCGAGAAAAGTAAAAGAGGTGTTTTGAGATCTAGGCACTGCCTATGAAGGCGTTAGCATATGGCCACATTTGAAGACATGGTGCCCTTATGCTCTGAGTCTCAGGAAGATGAGCTGTAAGGAGGTTTAAGACCAGTGTACCACAACATCACACACAGGGAAAGCAATTCAGGCTGGAAGAGGCCTCAGGACATCTCAAGCCCAGCTTCTGACTACAGCAGGGTCAGCTCTGATGGCAGAGTTGGTCCTGAGGAGTAATGGCAAATCCTTGTTTCCTCCAAGCAGGGCCAATTCCTCTCAAACTCGTGCTCTGTGAGGACTCCAGCTCTTGGCAGCAAGCTTTTGATAGCTAATGTTAGGAGGAAATGTCTGATGAGTACCAGTTGTTGGCTCCTACACTTTACCCATTATCTTACTGTGGTGGTATTGGGACTTTCAGCAGAACTTTATCTGTGCTATGAATTAAGCAGTGACAGGTAGTATTGCAGTAATAAAATTCAAAAAGCTATTCTGTCATAATATTAAACTTTTCACAGGCAATTTTAGGGGACCAGAAAGTCTGTTCTAGGGGATTCTCAGACCCAGTTTAAGACTTAAAAACTGAGTTCTAAAAACTGATTCCAATGGACAGCTTGCTATCCTTTTTAGGAGGTTGAAATATGTTTAGGTGGAAGAATGAAGGCTGTTCAATGCTAGCATGCCAAAAACCAGCCCAGTTTGTGTTCATTAGCCATACTTGCAAAGGAAATGGCAAAGGAGGGGAGAGAAAGGAAGCTTGCAAGAGAAAGATCTTGTCAATGAGCACCATGAATCTATATATATAGTATCTATCTATCTATCTATCTATAGAATCTATATATATAGTATAACTAAAGGCTTTGATCTTTATCGGGGCTTGTTTTTCCCCTTCTATTTTTTAATGGGTCTTCTAGGTCTGACTACTTTTTCTTTACTTTTCATTTCTACCTTATATTGGATAAGCTGGCCCCATGAAAATGACGATAAAAACCATTATTTTTTTCAGTAAACTGTTACAAATATGTTTAACTAGAATTTATTCTACTACCAGTACTTTCAAAACTGATTTTTATGTTTGGTGTTTTTTTTAACATAAGCATGTGCTTACTGAAATAGGAGATAGTTAAAGCATTATAAGTCATCCCCAACTGCAGTAGAGATACTGCATTACTTCTGTTAATAAAATTTTTAGAGTGAAAAAATTTACTTCTGAATGGTCAAATGGTTAGCTAGTGACAGCTCATGTGTGTGGTGCCAGCTGTTGGGGTGGAGTGTCTGTGTTAGGAGATTAAAATTTAGTCTACTCTATTTCTCTTAAAGGGGTTTAGAAGTAGCTTGATAAGTCCGACATTGGAAAGACCATTGATTCTATGGAGCTTTTCAGTCTTTCAGAGAATTCATAGTAAGAAGAAATGGTTGGAAAGTGAAATTAGGCAAAATCAACCATGAATGCAGCTGTCATTTCCTAGAAGTGCCACCCGGCACCGGAAAAATATGTCAGGAGAGTGACAAGATCTCCATCACTTACTGCTTCAGGGGACAAAAAAAAAAGAGATACCTAAATAAAAGGTTAAAACCACTGGGGGAAAAAAAAAGCAGGACTGGAAAGAAAAAGGGAAGAAAATCTAGTCCAGCCATAATATAAACTTTAGATATTAGGTGCAATCTGTAGTCAGCGTGATGTATAGAATGTGTGCAGACAGGCAGTTACAGCTTCCTAGGGAGGTGGTTGATGCCTCAAGCTTGTCAGTGTCTAAGAGGCATTTGTATAGACCTTAATACCATGCTTTGATTTTTGGTCAGCCCTGAATTTGTCAGGTACTTGGATTGCATTGTCACTATAGGTCCTTTCCTGTGGCACTTAAGTAAAACCTTATAAAATGAAGGCCTTGTTGCCTTTGTAAAATTATGGCTCAGGCCTGTTACTTCGGCTGGAGAAGGACTGTGAGAAAAGTCCGTGAGAAGAAAAACAATTAGTTTTTATCCATGAAAATGTAGTGTCAATAGAGGCAAGAAACCTAAACAACAGAAAGAGAAAATAGCAACAAGGCTGCACCTCTTATTTTTCTGAATGCTTAGAATGCTTATGCTATAGGTAACCAATAATAGTATGTTGTAGTTAAATAATAGCCAATGAATCTATTGTAGTAGTTAAGCAACCAATGGATAACTAACAGGAGTGATAAACATACAAAAGTGTATAAATGACACTGGCTTTTTAGAATAAACACCTTTTTGTCTGGAGTTGTTGGTGGGGTTTGTGTGTGTCATGTCCATCTCAACAGTGACACCCTCCAACTGAACTATTCTATCCTTTTCTCTTTTAGAGCCTCATGCAATGCTACTAATACTGGACCTCCAATATACTTAGCACATTCTTTGGCAAGTTATATTTCGGAGATAAATTATTCTTCTGCCATGCTAGGTTGCCTGCCAAGAGCACAGTCTTTTATCACATTTATAAATTTTCTTTGAATAAGCATCTTTCTTTTTAGATGAACAATCCCTGTGTACTTCATCTGTATGGGCCTTTGTAAAAAGTCTGAATTTTTTTCAGACTGCAGCACGGGGAATTATTATAGTATCTGAAATTTGTTTCTGCTTTTTAAGCACTCTCTCTACTGAAGAGTAATTGCATTGGAAGAATGGATCTAAAAGAAAATAATTTAAAATCCCACATACACACAAAGTGGTAATTTGAAAGAATTTTGGAGCTGGAAAGCTGTTGAGATTTTTGTCATGCACAAACCCTAAGATGCTATGACTAGGTAGCCTAACAGTTTCACAGGAATAAAACAGCCTTCAGAGGTCTGTATACCTGCTGTGCTCACAAAAGTCAACATGGCTACTGTGCACAATAGTCTCCTAATTGCTTCAGGAGAAACTCACGATTTCATTGTACATACATACATACATACCTACATGCATAATGAAAGCTTTGGCAGTTTGATAGGAATGTACAGTTAGTGTGGCCAAAGGAAAAAACCATTACATACTCAATCAAACTTATACATTCTCGTTTCCATAGTACTACTCCTGCACACTTGGTGTTCTGTTTAATAGACTAGATTTGTTGTTTTGTCTCTTCTCTAGGGTCTCTCTTCCCTACCGGACTATCTCTTTTTTTCTTTTATGTATAGGAAGATAATGCCTGTGAGAACTCCCTCTCTCTCTGCCACATCTGGATGAAATGGGCCAGCATTTTCATTACTAAGAGATGCTAGCAGAAAGATTTTTGTACTCATGCAGATAATGCGGTGATGATGTTTGTTCCCTTAAAAAGACAGGCTAAACCAGGAACTTACTTACAATAACATTTCCACTGCAATACCATGTAATCAAACTGAGAGCCAAAGAAAAGCAGAGATATTTGATGTTTCATTCTACTGGGAATGATTTTTTGCACCAAAAAATTGCTTGACAGACATTATACAACTTTACAGTAATTGTTACTAAAATAAAAGATGTCTGGAAAAAGTGCAATTTCACACACAAATAGGAATAGGAGTCTATCAAGTATAAAAAACAATCTTTAAAGTCCATCCAGTAGCACAAAATATTTGTCATACAAAAGTGTACTTCTGTGTATTGTATTATTTTCAAAACATATTTTGGAATACCCCATTTTTTGGTAATTTAGATCAAAACACAAAATGCTCTCCATAATGCTGAGATACCAGTACTTCAGATTTATGTTAAATTTATTATTTTGAATTTTACTCAATAGATGTTCACACTCAGAAACCCAAATCCATTTCAAGTGTTTGATGAAATTTAAGATACATACTCTAACAACAACAAAAAAGTGTTCTTCAAGGGAGGAAAGAATGTTATCTGCAAGGTTAAACTTAATGGAGGGTCTTGTCCTTATCTTTCCTCAGGTTTTTTTTTGTTCCATCCTGTTGAATCCTCCTCATATTAAATGCTTTGACAGGAACAGAAAGTAAAATCTGAATTTGGCAGATAATAGGTAATTTTCAATTTTTATTAGTCACCGAACAAGTAGACAAAGCTTTTACTGAAAGTGGAACACAGGAGTGACATGACACCTGAATAATAGTGCAGAAATAGTGTCAGGACACTGGGCAGGATAAAAGAGAGCTCTTTGTGCCTCCTGTATATGAAATGAAGTGCCAGTTTATTTGTTTGAAGAGAAATAGAAAACAATGAGTATTATAGCTCAGTGAAATACATAGGTTGCTTATGCAGTCTTAATGCTGTTGCACATTCACACAGAAAGCTAGCAAATTAATGCCATAGTGTGCATGTATGTGTGTGTTTAAGTAATATAACTATGAATGGGTAGGGAGTGAATGGTTGTGTACGGATCAGCTAATAATATGGAGGATGACAAATTTCTCCATGTCCTTTCACTCACTTATATGTGATTTCTCACTAAATTGCAGATTTTCTGAATGTGAATTGTTGATAAATACTAGTCCTGCTTATGTCAAAATGCTCAAAAACTACCCTTTTCCAAGGCACACAAAGTAAGAAATTATTTGTTCCATTGTTAAAAACAGTGTCAGACAGAAAAGAATGCCAGGACACTCAGGATTTTTATTAATATATAATATTTATCACACCTGTCCAATTTTGAACATGTGCTCACATACAGAAGCATTTTCTGCCTTACTAGTGTTACTAATCCTGCTGGTGAAGAGCAAAGGCTGTTAGACCAGTCTTTGTTCTCTAAAATACAGCAGGTTATTAAACATACTCTCCAAAGTAACTGAAGTATGACATGCAGCCCTGTTAGATGTGTGCAATAAATAGAAGACATTATAAAAAGAGATTTACAGAATCTATTACTGTTTCCTGCTGAAGACAAATACAAAATGTAGTCCTAAAGGTGACATATGATAAGGAATTGAATACTATAAAGGTTGCTTATGCAGTATTTTTTTTCCCTAGGGGCCCAGTTTAAAGCAGGCCAAGCTGAGGACAATGAAGAACAAAAAAAGTGCTCAAACCTTGAGAAAACATGAAAAGCCATTGAACAGATGCAGAGATAAAATCTGAACAGCTGCTTTACAAAATCAATTAGGAAAAAAATCTGGAAAATTATAAAAAAACACTTTATTTTGTTCATCATGAAAAATCCAGTAAAAGGATCATTGTCTAGTAAAACAAAGGCAATTCAGCAAAAATATGTGACTTATCTTTGCCAGACTGGTTGCAGCAGTTTACAAAAATCTGTCCATTTGTCTTAGACTATAAGCTTGCTTGCAGACATTGCCAATAAGTCTTGCCATTACTTTTGACATCACAAGTGTCTGCCTGTGGAAACGACAGAGCTGGTGATCAAAGCATAAATGCAATGTAATGCATAAACAGTTTACAATCTGCATATGACCTATGCAGTCAGCAATGTTCATTTCAGAGAATAAAAAAATCTAGGAAGGTGAGGTTGTATAGACATCTGAACACATGAATCAGAAAGAAAATTAAAACTGATGAAAATGTCCAAAGGACAAATATTCCTATTTTACCTCCTTGCTTTGATAATGTTTCAGATTTATAAAACTATAAAAGTGGAATATACTGACAATAACTGAAACTGTTGTGAAGTAAAAATATATAATTAATAATGTGAGTATTTCATGTTTGACCTTCATCCCAAAACACTTGATCATATGTTACAAATTTTGGATCTGAACCTATAAGCTGTACTGCAGATTGTTTCTTTTTTGCTGGTGTACTACACAAACACAAAAATCTGTCTGCAAACCTAGGTAGAACAGACCTTGTGAAACTGAGCTGCTACACAAACATGTACTTACTATTTAATGCAAAATATCAAATTTCTGCGTGATATATTTGGAGACTTACTCTGCTAGCTGGAAGCATTCCTTTTCCAAATTGTTCACCTTTCCCTCAAACTCTTCATGGAGAGCAGTCAGGTAAACATTCCTACTCCTCTCTGGGAGTAGATGAAACATCCATCCATCCATCCATCCATCCATCCATCCATCCATCCATCCTCCTCTCTACACTCTTGATTATATATTACTTATACTACAGGTTCCCTTGGGAAGTGGTCACAGCACCAGCATGACAGAGTTCAAGTCATGTTTGCGCAATGCTCTCAGGCCCATGGTGTGATTCTTGGGGTGTCCTGTGCAGGCCAGGAACTGGACTTGATGATCATGATGAGTCCCTTCCAAGTCAGCATATTCTATGAGTGTATGATTCTAGGATTCTATATGAAGTGATGAACCTCTATGTGTCAGAGGGAAATAAAACACAGGTAAGCAGAAATAATATCACATCTCTTTGTAAACTGAGTATTTGCCCATCCCTTCTATAAATACAGTCTGCTAAAAGTTTGAATACTTCTTCAGATCTTTGACCTATTCCAAAATGAGAGGAAAATCTTGGTTGAAAAGCTAGCATCTAGAATAGCTAATTCACAAAACTTTGCAGAAATGTACGCTATTGAAATTTTAAGCATCTAAAGGCTAAAAGAAAGATTGTACTTACAATTTAGGCAATCAGCCACCCTTTCAAACTGATGAATGTTTACTCTTTTTCAGTAAAACCCTAATGATTTTTAAACTCTGAAATTACATATATTTCTTAGCTCCCTATTCCATTTATTCCATTCTTCACTACATCAGTATACAAACTTGCTGCTTTTGAGGAGTTTTTTGGCTGGGTTTAATTTTCTTTTTTTTTTCCCATTATGAGTATGCTGGCTTCACCTCAATAGGAAAGAAACATTTATTAGAGCACATTCCAGGATATGACAAAGTTAACTCTACATTCACTCTACAGCCTTCAAGATTTTGCAATGGGGGCAGACAGCAGTCTCCTTATGTTGGACATTTCTTCTGGTCTGTTTCTCAATAGCTTGTGTCCTGGCATCTTTACACCTGCTGCCTGACTAACAACTAAAATAAGATAGTAAGATTCAGTGTCAGTTTTCATCTGTTATTGAGAAAGTACTCTACATCATGGAATCATAGATTCATTAAGACTGGAAAAGACCTTTAAGAAAGTCCAACTGTCAACCCAGCATCACCACCATGTTCATATTAAACCATATCCTCAAGTGCCATATCCACACTTATTTTGAACGTTTCCAGGAATGGTCACTCCACCACAAACTGGGAAGCTTGTTTCAATGTTTGACAGTCCATACTGTAAAAAAATTTTTCCTAATATACAATCTAAACCTTCCTGGCACAGCTTGAGGCCATTTCCTCTTACTTATCACTTGTTGCCTGGGAGAAGAGGCGTAGCCCCACGTGGCTACGACCTCCTTTCTGGTTGTTGTAGAAAGTGATAAGGTCCTTCTGAGCCTCCTTTTTCTTAGGATAACCCAAATTCCCTCAGTTATTCCTCATCAGACCTTTCCCTGTGCTCCAGATGCTCCACACCCTTGTTCAGCTCCACTGCCCTTCTATGGACTCGCTTCAGCAACTCAGTGTCCTGAATTGAGGGGCCCAGAATTGAACCCAGCACTCAAGGTGTGGCCTCACCAGTCCTGAGTACAGGGGGATGGTCACTGCCCCGGTCTGGCTGGCCACACTATTGCTGATCCAGGCCAGGATGACGTTGGCCTTCTTGGCTACCTGGGCATGGTTGGCTCATGTTCAGCTACTGTTGACCAGCACCCCCAGGCTCTTTTCCCTAGGCATCTCTCCAGACACTATCGCAGCCTGTAGTGCTGCAGGAGGTTGTTGTGAACCAAGGGCAGGACCTAGCACTTGGCGATGTTGAACCAGTTGAACCTGAGGCCAGTTGGCCTCAGGCCATTGATCCAGTCTATTGAGGTGCCTCTGCAAAGCCTTCCTGCCCTCCAGCAGATCAACACTCCCTCTCAGCTTGGTGTTGTCTGTGAACTTGCTGAGAGTGCACTCCTGAAATGACAGGAGAAATAAAGGAAGACACTCATAAGGACACTGCCAGTCTGAAGAATCAGCACAATGAACTAGCAAAATTAATCTGCTACTTTTAGAGTGTTTATTAGTAGCTCATAGACCTGGGTCATACAGCATATTACCAGCCTTTCTCAGCATTGTCATTCAGGTTGAATTTTCACATAACAAACAACCTTTGGTATCAGTAATCACTTTCAGGTGACACTCAAGGAGCAAGGAGTTCTGGGAAGCCTCAGGAGGAGAATCTGTGGGTGACAAACATGAACAGGAGAAATCAAAGCATACAAGGACTTCTGGAAGGCTGGGGCTCATAAATATGATTGTCTGTTTGTGGCACAGAAGGGAAGAAATTCCTGGTTTTTTTCCCAGCCCCTAAGTTGTATACTATTTTGCCTATCTCTTTGAACCAGCCGTAGCACAGACTTTCTTAACAATTCCGCAATAAGTTTTTAATGTAATTACTGGTTTATACATGTGCCAGGCATAACATGGCAGCAAAATCTTTGTGCATACTGTTGAGTAAGCAATACCCAGGCACAGCCAGAGTGCCAAATATTTTCAAGAATAATGCAATTGTCTTTGTCTAAGAAGGATGAAGGGTCGTGCTAATAAAGAAAAGGGCTGTACCCTTTGAGGGAAGAAGAGAGGGAGAGAAAGAGAATGGATGAAAAAATATGAGTTAAGCAGGACCTGCTAAAAGTGCTAGGAAGTGCCACTAAATATGGAAATGCAAGTGATATATTATAAAGTGATCTGCCTGCAAAATTAATTCTAGGGACCCAGAAGAGAGGACAAAACCATAAGAAAGAGTATGCCCTTTCTGCATGTTGTTGGGGTTTTAGTTCTCCTACTGTTTTTCTCTTAAAGGAATTTTCCCCATACATGTTGCCAGGGGGACAAATTACTGAGTGCTTAAGGAAAACAAAGGACCTGGCCATAGGGGGAGGGGTGCATCTCTTTCACCTAGGTTTGTGGGTAGTCAGTTCCCGGCATTTGGACAGAGAGAGAGGCTGCTTCTTTGGCTGCCTTCCTTCTATCGGAGAAACCCCGGGATCCCAAGCCCGCCTTTCCCTGCCCCACTGGGAACCGGGCTGTGGCCGCCCTGCTCCCGCCATTGCTTTGAGCCTTCACTACTCTGTAACCCCGCTGTGCCCTGCCTGCCCAGACCTCCGGGGGCTCCTACCGCAGCTCCTGAGTTTGGATACATCTCGTCTGCCACCCGGGATTTGTGCTCATCGCTGCTGTTCCAGCCTCCTGTTTCCGAGGGTCCGGCCGGACACCGGGATCGGCTGCCCAGGGGTTTGTGAAGCCTTTGTTCCATCCCTTCCCAGGATCCCAGGCCGCCAGTGCCGCGTGCTCCCCGAGCTCGCTCCGGAGCGCCCCCTGCAGCCGCGGGGGAACCATCGCACCTGCCCTGCTCACCGGGAGCCGCCAGCGCCCCTGCCGGCTGCGAGCGGAACTGCACCCGAGGGGAAATAGCCTGACAGCCGAGAAGGCTGGGACTGGGTTTATGGTTCTGTTTGCTGTTACTGCCATGGTTATTGTTGTTTATTTGACTTGTTATACACATACAGATATATAATAGCAAAGAACTGTTATTCCTATTTCCCATATCTTTACCTGAAAGCCCCTTGATTTCAAAATTATAATAACTCGGAGGGAAGGGGGGGTTGCATCTGCCATTCCAAGGGAGGCTCCGCTCCTGCCTTCCATAGCAGACACCTGCCTTTCAAACCAAGACACATGTAAACACTACACACAGATGAAGAAATCCCAGCCCCTGTATTTGCCATTCCTGGGGGATTTTCAGCATCTGTACCCTCCTCCACTTTTCAATTACTAACCCAATGATCGCAGCTGAAATGGTTGTGTGGCCAGCACCCAGGGAGAGAAAGGAGGAAGCTGAGAATTTGCCTGTGTGTTACCCTGCTCAGACTGTGTATTTCTGTAATGATTTTGTCATCTCATCTCCCACCACCAACAGATGCAGCAGAGAGAAAGAGAAGTGAAAAAACCAATAAAATTCCAGACATCTCTGCTGCCAAGTACATATTTTGGTTGCTTATTCAGCTCTATTTTAGTATTTTATGTTTCATGATTCACTTTTCATCTGGGAGCCTGTTAAAACTCCTTCAAGCCTCTGAATAGTCTACAGTTAGGTTTTTGAAACAAAGGCAACTATTACTGGTTTTAATAAAAAGTTATTTTGTTGAAGTCAGACATGCTTGTTAAAACATCACTGCACTTTTCTCTTAAAACTCATCAAGCTATTTAAGTGCCTAAAGAGAAATGAAGGTTTTCTTAAAGTGTAGTTCCAGCCCTGCTGAGTCAAACTATGTTTAGGTTTATTGGAACTACAGGATCAAGCTTGTGCAATTAAAATGTTAGAATTGCCTTCAGTAATTGAACGTCATAAAAACCTCTTCTAGGCTTGTACTTCACAAAAAATAAACAGACTTCTGGAGTTGGGGGGAAATAAAAATGTTGACCATGTTATACAAGGGCATTTTTGCTCTTCAGAAATTTCCAATACTACAAGAATTGTTCTTTCAAATTAAAACAAAACTGTAAAAGATAGATATTTTGCAAATGCCAATACACTCTAAAATTATTTTACAAAATTCACTGAAATGAAACATTTAATTACTTTAAAGAACACTTGAATATTTGACTCAGTATTTCAAACTAAGTATTTCAGATGTAATTGAGAGGTAAAATGGAAGGACAAATGCCTGACACTGGAAATTTTTCTTCATATCAGGAATTCATTTAAAAAGTAGGGTTTTTTCTTGGAAAGAAAATTAGAGGTATAACACATAAAAATAAAAAACATTTTTGCTGAAAAAACCATTTTTCTAGGTCTTATTTTACCTTCAGCAGGTAATATTTTTTTGGCTAGCAACATTTCCAAAGTACTACATTTAGTCTGTATTGAGATGGGTACTGATTTCTGACACTTGGATCCCCCACAGTCATCCCTGTATATTTTGACAAGTGTCTCCAGTGACTGAATATTTATTTTCTATCAAATTTGGGTGATTTTTTTTTCCTTCACACGAAACTTCGATATACACACAAATCCCATCTGTTTTAAACACAACCGTACTGTTCTAGCCCATACTAATTCCTGAACTATGCCTTAAAATTGTCATGAGACTATAAACAGCAAAGAACTCTCCCTGGAAGTGTTCAAGTGCAGGCTGGATGGGGCTTGGAGCAACCCAGTCTAGTGGAAGATGTCTCTGCCCTTGGCAAAGGGTTGGAACTAGGTGATCTTTAAGGTCCCTTTCTACTCAGGCCACTCTGTGATTCTGATTATATTTTAATACACCAGTCAAAAAAAAAAAGCTTTATCTCTTAGAGAAAGGTAACTTCAGCTGTTTTCAACTGAGAACAGTAATAATAATAATAATTCTGCAACTAAATTGTATTTTATCTAAGTGTAATGAAAATTATTGTTCTCCTCATCCCTCCCACCTAAAATATATGGTGACTTGTTCCTAGTATCCACTTACTCTCTGCTATATAGTCTGGTGTGAATTTGGTAAACTCAGCCTAATAGTTGCTGCATCCTACTTGATTTCCTCCTTGACAGCTCAAAAAAAGTCCTTTTTTTCACTTGAATACTTATTTTCTGCTGCTTTCAGCAAAAGTAAACAGCACAATTGATTTTGGATGCTGATGTCAAGATGTACCTATCAGAAACTGCATTTATTAACAAACCTGAAATCAGAATTTACACTTGGCTTGAGAACTGAGTCTGCAAACAAAAGGAAGAAGGAGCTATTGACAGCCCTTCATTTGTATGTGGGGCTCTTCAGAGGCTTTGGTGCTCCTGATTCCTCCCTCCATGTGCTGGTGGACTCCTAAAATAGAAAGCCTTAGGCTTGAATTTCGTGCTGCCATCCTGTGACCAAGGAAATGATTAAGGATGATCCCTAAAAATTCTATGCTATTACACATCAGAATAACTAGAAATCAAGGAAGAAATTTTTTTTGGCGGGTGGGAGGGGAGGGGGGAAAGTGTTTATTCTCCTAGAGAATTAAACCATGTTTAGTCAAAGGAAAGGAAGAAAAAGACTCAACCAACGAAATCTTGGATACCAAATAACAAACATAATTTGTTAAATATTGGAGTCAAACCATGTATTACTAAACATGCATTGTAACTAAATTTGGTTTATCTGCCAAGTGGACCTCTGTATATACATCCCTTTTTAGGGATTCAGCTTCCTTTCAGAGGGATTAAGTCACCAATGATGTTATTCCTGGCTCTCCATTACTTCCTGATGTTGCTGTGGCCTCAAAGACAAGCAGAGTTGAAATTGAGTTTGGTTGTACCTTCTGCAGCTGAGGTACCCAAAACGTTTTCATAACCTCTGACTGAAGGAAGTCAAAGGCCACCTCTGGGTTTGCTGGAAGTACTTTTCACTTGTAGCCACTCTGGCTTGGACATGTCTGTGTCCAAATTCAATCCAATATGACCAACCAGAATTACACTCAGACATGCAAATGGGAATCTGAATCATTGATTTCTCCTCATCTTTGCTCCACACATTGGTAGTTACGCCTAGGACTGATATGTTGAAGCTATTTCCCCTTGGCCACTATCTGGTCCCCTAACTTGTCTTTTAACCCCAGCCAAGGGTTGCACAGGTTGTAGGCTCAGTAGTGACCTCTGGAATCCACCTCGTTAGTTAGTTTTTTAGACATTAATGGTAAATTTCTTTCTCATTTAGAATAAAAATAAACCTTTCTTACTCTCACATTTCATTATTTATCTATGTATAACTACACTGGTTAGACATTCAGTGCTTTAGTAGAGGAAGCCCGAACCCAACCACTTAATTTTGTTACATAGTAAGATGGGACATACCTTTCCCTAGTTCCGAAAAGACACTTTACTTAAAACTGACCCTTAAAAAAAGCTATGGTTTTTTTATTTCTCCTTCATTAGGAAAAAAAAAAGGAAAAGAAAAAGGAAGAGGAAAGCCTCTGCTCTCACTTTTTTTGAGTGAAAGATCAGACCAGGTTAGCAAAGAATTTATGATTTTCCCTTTCTGATGCAAAGTTTGTGGCAGATTGTAGTGGACTCTACATATTGTAGCTGTAAACTGAAGACATTGCTGCTTCTTGTCTATTAAACCTTATCTGTTTCACTTTCTTAATTTCAAAGCTCTCAGTCTGTCATATTTATTTGTAAGTAAACCAAATACCAATGGCTGGGAAGGAAACAAACCAGGTTATCTCCAAAAAGAGCACATAGCTGCACCATAGCAAGACAGACTGCTGACATGTATGCACGGAAACTGGAATAAAGCATATCCTCAGACAGAACTTAAAATTTACAACTGCAGATAAATGGTTCCTACAGCCTTTTGGACCAGATTTGCTAGAGGTTATTCAAAGCAAATCAATTCAGAATTAGTTTCTCTTAGACAATGAAATAAATTGAAATGTGTGGAAAACACTCCAAAGACTGTTTTTTCTCCTCAAAAACATCATCTCATATCCCGTACCCTCAAAGAACACCCTCCTCCTTCAGAAGAATATTTAATAAAGTATTCCCTTCGAAGACAATTACAAACTTAACAGTTGCCAAATTAATCCTTTTGTTTGTTTGTTTTGGTTTGGGTTTTTTTTGGTTTTTTTTTTTTTGTCTCCTGAATACCAGATCAGTTCTCCAAAGCCAAATAACTCTTCTTTAATCATGGCAGAAGAAAGTTGCCCCCTTGTGCATATGCACTGCAGTACAGCCCTTAATTACATAATTAGAAAGTATTTTCCCCTCTTCATTCAGCATATCAGATTCAGCACAATTGAGGAATGAACTAGGGATGCACAGTGATTACAGATCTATGTGCTTTATTTCAGGCTTAAAAGGAAAAAGAAAGGGAAACAAAATCGGTCAATACTCTAGAGAAACTGATTCCATTCCAAGCCCTGCCACTGAGTTTCCAGGTGGTGTCAAAGAAATCTTTTAACTCAAAATATGTCCAGTTTGCCATTCACAATGTAGTTCTCATTTGCTGATCAGTCAAATTAGGATTTTGGCTCTACAAAAGCTCGTACAACACAAAAATGAAAAAAATACCACATACATAGAACATATGCACTGCTTCAACACTCTGGAAAATCATTTCTTACTGTTTTAACCAAAGAAAAATTACTAAAATTAGCAACAATTTTATTTCTCACAGTCTCAGTACCTTAATTGTAGAGTGGGAATAAGAACTTCTGGTGTTTCTCTGAAAATTGATTTGGTTTTATTCATTTGAAGGCCTAAGACACAATCGGTGTGGGTGTCTTGGAATAAAGCTAGGAAAAGTAGTCACTCTTTATGCAGAAAAACATTTGAATCCTGAAATATGGCTTAAATTATGCAAATGTGTGAGGAAAAAAGTACAATGAAAGTTTATTTACTAATTTTCTCCATTGTGCAGTAAATAAGAAAAATCCTGTGGAAAGAAAAAGGAGACACAGTCACTAATAATATCATTATGGGTGTAGAGAGAGAAATAGCATTCCTGAGAAAATCTGTACTTTCCAAAATTTAAGCGCTTGGGTCTCTTGTAGGTTCACTTATTCCAACTGCTTTATAGGCAATGAGGACATACACAAGCCATGAAAGAACCTAACAATGGTCAGAGAACTTCTGTTTGAAATGCTACTGATTTACCAAAAAATATGAATATCGATCTAGTATCGATATCCAACTGAGACGGACAAAAACTCTCTAACAGTTTAGAGTTAGAAAGTGTATGTTTTATTAGGCGCCGGACAGCTGCGTGGAATAGCTTCCTAATATGCAGTGTCAAAGTATGAATGGTTACAGAGTCTATTTATCCACAAAAATTATGAATATCCAAAATACAAATACATATTTATAACAATGACCCCTCCTATTCTCTGCTTTGTATGGAAATTAGCTTTAATGTCATTAAGCATGCATAGTATAGTTTTTAAATTGAGTCGGTGGCCATTATTAATTGAGGAATGGTCTTGAAGGAATAATACTCTTCCTCACTTGAACTTTCCACCCCTCTGGGTTTTGACAATACAAATGGCCTCTTGGGGAACATCCAGTTTCTTCCTTATTACTTCTGAATAGTATCCAGATGGGAAAAATTAGCAATTGTTTTAAATTTCTTTAGATGTATCTATCAATGTTTTCTGGTTCTTATTATAAACACAGCTAAGCAAATATAGAAAGACAGTTAATTATCTGAAACTTAAAAGCTTGCTTCTAACTTAACTCTTATTAACTCTTAATTAATCTCAGGTGGACCTACTTAACTCTAACTAATTCTAGCAAAACTAATCTTTAACTAAAATCTTAAATTCTTAATGTTTCTTTTGAAGTCTGTGTTTCACTGCCTTTATAAATATCAATAATCAGTTCTCCACCAAGTGATCAAATATGTTATTGAAAAAGCTTAGACTTAAAATTTAAGATTAAAAAAACCAAGTGTGTAAAACCAGACCATTGTTACTCTTAGTAAATGAAAACCAGCAAAAAACCCACCAAATTCTGATCATGAAGACCAAAAAACCACCTTATGGCAATAGTGGAGATTACTTGAAACAGATATTAAGGAATTCATGTGAAGATTTCCATCTGTCTTAAAAAGAGGCTCATATCAAACAAGAACCTTCAAGCAAATTAATTTATTTTTGAAGATATCAAGAAATTTGATTATCTAGTAAAATCTGATTGAATTTTTACTTCAATATAAAGCAAAGAATAATGTTTAACATGTGTGACTAAATTTTTTGATACTGCATACTACCAAGTAGAATTTCAAGAGACATCTAGTAAAGCATGGGAGAGGTGGCCACTCAATCTGCAGCAACTTGGTCAGATAAAAAAAAGACTAAGGTGTTGTCTGAGCAGTTTTGATTTGGCAATTTTTGAGCCTACATCCACCATGGTTAAAAAATTACATGTATACAGGCTGATCCCCTCCACTTCTGTGCCCATAAATTTCTGGGTTCAAGAGGTTACATTCCTGAGCCAGTTTTCAGAGTTAGTGCTATGTTCTGTTCAGCAGCCTGCATTTTCTGGGCTTTTCTTCCAGTCCTGAAGCAGGCAACACTAACGTCGAAGGGATGAACTTCATAGCAGTTCAGTACTGCAGTTAATGTAGTTACAACGAAGATCTGTGGCACTACCTGAAATATTTAGTGTAAATGCCACAGAATTCAGGACACGTATCAACTCCTGCAAGCCCATAGATGAGAAATCCAGTGACTAACACAGGGAGCCTGAGGTCTCAATCAAAAGCACAGCGAGATGACAGCAGTGTCTCAGCAGAACTGATTCATTCACCTCACATTAACATACTGGCTGTAAACACTGATGTGTATCTGTATCAGAACTCCAGCAGTTGTCTCCTGTGGTAAGTTGGCACCTGTTCCAAACATGGGAACATCAACATCGTCAGCAGCATTACCTATTACTTCTCCAGTGGTTAATACGGCTCCAATTCTAACCATCAATGCTATTGGAAACAGTGAGTCCTTAATTTCTGCCAGGTGACCATGAACTGAGCACACAGGCATTCCCGGGCACATGAGGGATGGGAAACTCAGAGCCTGGTGTCCAGCAGGTTCACTTTGATTCTGGACAGTGATTGTGCTTGGGAAAGCATTTCATAGGAAGGATATGTCTCCTTTTCAGCACTTACTGCACAATTAGAAAAGGGTACACTTGTTGAAAGAGAAAGGAAGGCAAAGAGGAAGGAGGGAAGGAGGAAGAAGGCAAGACATGGAATTGTTTATAGTCCAGCAAAATGCAATCACTTAGTTCATATAATCATTAATGGCACTTTTGAATGATACCTACGCAAGAAGGTTCAACTTTCCATTCCTTTCATGGCTCCTCAAAGGCCTCTTCATATTCCACTCCATTTCATTTCATATTCCTTCAAGTGATCTGGACACAGCCTCTCGTCCTCGAGAAGCTGACAGCAGAACAACATAAAAAGCAGCATTTACAAGTCAAAGACAGAAAGAAAACAAATGCCGTAAGACAGAAAACCTGTATGTTGTAAAATGCAACTACTTTGTTGTTAAAAGTGCCAAAAGTGTACATAAATTTACAATAAAAGGTGATAAAATGTTAGCAGCACTTCATTCACATTCCACTGACAGTTGTTTATACACTGAAGGGTACTGCCCTCTCATATTAGCTGGAGCAGTTCACAGAGCTTGCCTGCTTTGACCAAGTCCTTCTCCACAGCAGCTTCACAGCATGGCTGGAGGGGCCCATTTTGGGGTTACACTGGCCCTGGGAAAAAAAACACAAAGAATTCTAAATCAAATATGTTTACTGAGTGCTTGGCTGATAAGGAAGAGGAAGCCTGGCTGATTATAATTCAGCTTGGGAGCTGCTGCTGAAGAGAAGTCCAAGTTGACTGACAGCAGACAGCCAAAATAAAGAAAAAAAGACGCTTGGGCTAGCAGCCATCTTAGCCAGAGACAGTAGCAGAGTGTTAGGTAACATATTCCGGAAGGAACATTTCACTATTTGGCAGTAGCCCCAACAAAGTGGGCACTTGGCATTGACTAGTAACGTTAGTAGATGGACATTCTGTTCATGATGATAGGATACCTGCTGCCACACATCTGTGTCAGATACATCACTGACATTATACAGAAATATCCTCAAGACAAAAGCTTGCAAGCACTTCTGTTTTCTCCTTTGCTGGTAACAGAATACCACTCCTGAGATTCAGGCAATACAGGCTGAATGTTGACCCCACTGTATTTCTGCAACAGGCAAGGGAAACTCTCATCTTCATCCCACAACCAACAACACTCCTGTGAAAGTCTTGCTACAGTCAGTTTACTCTGTAAACTTCAAGATGGTGGAAGTAACTAGAAAACACTACTTTGCCATGATAGTTAGGTTTTTATAATACCCCTATTTCATCCATATGACCTCTTACTGAGATTAAATAACAACTTGGCTACTAGATTTGTGATTACTAGCTAGGAAGAAAAGAGACACTTGGAGGCCTTGCTGCAGAATTTTTAAGGGGATGTTGTATTTCAGTGCATGGGCACAGAGTCCTTGAGAAGTCTGCTGTGAATATTTCTAGAATTGAATGTCAACAGTTTTGAAAAGTGCAAAGGACATTATTGACACATGCAACAATAGCCAAAGTAGGCCAGTCTATTTAACAACCCAAAATGGTCATTGGTCAAGGGCTAACCTTGGACAAAGCATATGCCCTCTTCCTTCCACTATTAAGAGTTGCAACTTCATTCTGAAGCATAGACAAGTTTATAATGCTTCTTCTACATACAAGGCTTGTAGTCCATTGTCAGTCGCCGACTTTAAGTAGCTTCTGAACAAAACATTCACATGAATTCTGAAAATATGAAACTATTATCATCTTGCCATTTAACTAGAGAAAGGTTTTAAGAAGCTGTAGATTTAACTTTGCTAAATTAAACATATTCACAGTAGGCTTCTCTTGCTTTTGCTCACTGGGGAATGGCACATATACTACCCAAAACTGAATTTGTGTTTGTTGCAAGAAAAGAAACAAAAGACAATCCTAAATGTTTCAACAGGATTTTGCTGTGGAATGTCATATTCAAGGCAAGCTTCACACTTGCATAAGGGGTGTTGCGTACAGTTACTTCACTGTACTTTGCACTCGAAAGCACAGTTGAGGCGACAGAAGAGTGACCACAGCAACAATACCCAAATAAAACCCCAAAACCTTGAAAATTGCATTTTTTAATCATAATTTTGCCCTTTTATGGATTTAGAAAGACAACAAAACCGAATCTAACGTGAGAATTTTTATTTTCATTTAAAATTTGAAACATTACAAATCATTTTGTTTCTGATTTATAGTATCTAGCAACACAAATGGGCAGAACAGTATCTACAGTGTTAAAAATGAGGAAAATATTTCAATTTCATAGGTACTGAAGACATGTATCTGCACCAAGGACAACAGAGCTTGCATTCAAATAAAAAAATAAATAACGTATTTTATAATTAACAAGTTTTTAATATATCCTATATTTAGCTTTCTTTTTCTTGAAACTTACACCAACACAAATGAATTTAAGGGTTTTTCTTGGGGACAGCTAGAGTTGCCAAGTTAATCAATTAAAATCTTAATGACTCTCTACTACTTGTACCCAGAAGATTACAAATACTTCAGTTAAATCAATATTGCACACTGGTATTCAGGTATTTCATGGTATGTTAGTGGAAAACAAAAAAATTGGACCAAAGCACCACAGCTGCTCAGGCAGGTAAGCCCTGGTCTTACATTGCCTCTGGGAAAATGAACGCTGTCATGTCCAGCTTGGACTGAATAAAGTCTAGAACGTCCATCCTGCTTGCAGATATAAAGCCGTTGTGTAGCTATGCATATTAAATTTAGAACCCTATTTTCTGCATTTACTTTCTAGTATCAAATGGTTCTGAAGCAGCTACAAAATCTAAGGCTCTCAATCAACTGAAGTTATTTACAGCACTAGAATTGAAAATATGGTAACTTATCTTTTATATGGGTAGGGGAGGAAGGGAACTTATTTATACAACTCAGGGCCAAAAGTATGACAGCTGCAGCAACCTTTGTATATGTTTCCATCACCGTAATCACAGAAACACAGAATCATAGAAGGTCCCAGATGACCTAAAGCTGGCAAATATCCCAATTTTTAACAATAGCAAGAGGAATGACCTTGGTAATTACCTGCCTGTGAGTCTCACCTCAGTGCCTGGCAAAATTATGGAGAAGATTATTCTTTGAGTTATTGAAAAATACCTGAAGGACAACACAGTCATCATTCACAGCTAGCATGGGTTCATGAGGGTAAAGTCCTTCTGATTTCCTTTCATAACGAGATTCTCCACCTCACTGATCAACAAGGCAAGACAGTTGATGTAATCATCTTTTTGGATTTCAATAAACTCTTCAATTCTGTTTTTCAGCACTCAGCTAGATAAACACATCATCTCAAACACAGCAACTGGCTCATGGGTAGGGCACGAAGGGTGACAGTGCATAGGGTGACATCAGGCTGGTGATCTGTCACTAGTGACATTCCACAGGGCGCAGTGCTCTTCAATGTCTTCACAGCCAACTTAGATGCAGTTTGCCAATTATATTTATCTTGGGAGGTGTCATGGGTGACCTGGGCCTGACACCAGGCACCCATGAAAGCCACTCACTCACTCCCCTCTGCAGCTGAACAGAGGAGAGAAAATATAATGAAGGGTTCGTGGGTTGAGATAAGGGCCAGGAGAGACGCCTCATCAAATACCATCATGGGCAAAACAGGCTCAATTTAGGGATATGAAGTGAATTTATTTACTAACAAAATCAGAGGAGGATAATGAGAAGTAAAACAAGCCCTTAAAACCACCTTCCCCCCAGCCCTCCCTCCTTCTCAGCTCTGCCTTCTACCCCAGTGGTGCAAGGAGACAGGGAATGGGGGTTGTGATCAGTTCATGTCCCGTGGCTTCTCCCGCTGCTCAGGAAGAGGAGTCATTCCCCTGCTGCACCATGGGGTCCCTCCCACAGGAGACAGTACTGCATGAATTTCTCTGACATGGCTCCATCTCACGAGCAACAGCTCCCTGCAAATTGCTGCAAAGTGAGTCTATCCCATGGGCAGCTGTCCTCCCCAAACTGCTGCAGCATGGGTCACTCTTCCATGGGGTGGAATGCCTCAAGGACAGGCTGTTCCAGCATGGGAGCAGGGCCCCCCTCTCCACGGGTCCCCCACAGGATCACAGCCTCCTCCCAGACATCCACATGCTTTGGTGGGGGCTCCTCCATGAGCTGCAGATGGATCTCTGCATGCCCATGGACCTCCATGGGCTGCAGGGGCACAGCTGCTTCACCGTGATCATCACCACGGCCTGCAGAGGAATCACAGCTCCAGCACCTGGGGCACCTCCTCCCTCTCCTTCTCCACTGACCCTGGTGTCTGTATAGTTTTTCTTCTCACATGTTCTCATCCTGCTCTTCTCTGCCTGGAATTAAAACTGTGCAACAATTTTTTGTTTATCTTTCTTCTTAAATGTGTTATCACAGAGGAATTACTATCATTTCTAACTGGCCCAGCATTGGCCAGCAGCATGTTCATCGTCAGAGACACCAGGGACTGGCTCTGCTGGACATGGTGGAAACTTCTAGCAGCTTCTCACAGGAGCCACCCCTGTAGCACCCCCCACTACCAAAAACCAATGCAAAACCAATAGAGGAGGAAAGAAACGGAGGGTATTTTGTTCAGACAAAATGGAGAGGCAATATAATGATCTTGAAAGCAATGGCAGATCTGCAATAGAACAAAGCTCTTTTTATCATTCACTGTAGCTTAAGTGCAATAGACTTAAAATAACTAAAAACAAGATTTAAATTTCATCTCAGGAAAAGCAAAATTAAAGATCTGCTAGAAAGAACAGTTAAACTTTGAATTACATTTCACCACCTACCTGAACAATCTTCGTACTGGGAAGTGTAACACTAACTTTCAGTACCATCACAAAACTGTTGATGTCTGCTTTGATTCAGCAGGTTTAATGTATATCTTTATAAAACTGTGGGGTTGTTTAGAAAAATGAGGGGCCTTTGGACTCTATTGGAGCACAGAATAAAAATAACTGTATTTGGTCTGAATAGAAACCCATGTAGTCACACATCTCTTTTTGGACAGTGGCCAAGGCAGGTACGAAGAGTAATAACAGCTCAAACATATTCACTGTGAAATCTCTGGTTTTTCAAAATGTGGCATATAGACCTTTCAAATAAAGTAATCTCCTGAAGGAGTTTCCTCAAGATTCCTCATAAATGCCATTTACCTTACCTACAGGCTTTTTGCTGGATTTGGTTTAAAAAAAAAGCTGTGGAAGGACTAAAGGATTTTTTTACTAAAAATGAGTACTTCTTTATACAATGCATGATCCAGTCAGCTGTTGAACTGACACTGACTTTTCTTTAAAACATGAACAATGAAATGCTTGGGTGAAAATGTGTACTGTTTCCTCCTCTGTCTTTATGGATCAAGTTTCATGAAGATAATATGAATGAATCTTTGTTTTTATTAAACAGTGAGGCTTAGGGAAGAAAATTGATAAACAAAGTGCCCATTAGCTAGTTTGATATAAACAGGTATCAAATGGAACTCTGGCATAACTTTTGAACTCAGACTATGCTGTATGCCCAAGCTGAACTCCATGGGATGCAACTTCATCCCCTTCCCATCTGCACTTTCACTGCTCAGCAGAGACATCAGCATATCCCATTCTGCTGCTCCTCTTGGCCACTGCCTTCTCTTTTCCAGGCTGAACAAAGCGGTAGTTCCCTACGCTTCTCATACTGTGGTGCTGAAAACAGAGCAGAGTGGGACAAGCCCCTCCCTTACCTGGATGCATGCCAGGACACAGTTGGCCCACTTGGCTGCCAGGGCTCTGCAGACTCATATTCAACTTGCCACTGACTCAAATCCCCAGATGTCTTTCTGCAGGGCTGCTCTTCAGCCTCTTGCCCCCCAGTCTGTATGTATTATTATCTCATCCCAGCTGGAGAATCCAGCACTTGATCTTTATTAAATTTCATATGCCTGGTGATTATCCTGCTCCGTAGTCTATTCAGGTCTCTCTGTAAGGTCTCTCTAACCCTTGAGAGAGTCCACAGCTCCTCCTAGATTAGTAGCAACAGCACATTTACTTAATGTACATTTGATTCATATGTTCACATCATTTAGGAAAACATTATATATTGCATTATGTGCAAAGCATACTGCCACAAGCCTACTGCCATCAAAAACGCTGATGTCAAAAACATAAGCTCATACTTTCCCAAATTAAGAAAGCAAAAAATTACATGCAAAGGAGTTCATTATTTAAGAACCTTCTTTGTATCTCTTATTAAAATCTTAAACTTATCCATCCATCCTGATATTACCTTGAAGATATCTTGTTTTATCATGTCTTAAAACAAGAATGTTTCAAGATGTAAGCTAAATAGAATGCAAGCCACTTGAATATGATGAGTTATTGTGGACAGAGAAAAATCACACAAAAATCTTGCCAGAGGACACCACTCCACAGAGTTGGATCAATTTTGCAGGGGTTTAACAGTTAACAACTTGGAACATCATCATCAGTAGTACCATGAAACAAGACACCTGTAGCAAACAGAAGCCTATTCCAAAACTATGAAGCAGTCCACTCACACTGGATCTTTTGAGACCAAATTCTTTCAGTTGGCTTATGTATTAGAAGATTGCTCCTGGCTCTTACTGATCAACACAAAAAATAAAAATGCTTTCTGCCTCTTCAGTCACCATGGTATCACAGGGTGCATGCTCCATTATCCTATCAATGCACTGAACTAATACATTCAGACTTTATCAGGAACTACATATTCTTGTACAAGCTGTGTCTCAAATTACACTAGTGAAGGAAAAAAGTCACAAAGCCCTAACAAACAGGCATGTCTGTTACATGCCGTGATAGCTTTAATACTGTCAAAATTGTAGAAGTATCTTTAAACATAATTTTCTTTTCAATCTTCCAAGATTTTTCTCCACATTCGATTTTCTGTCTTCGGAAATTCAAGTTACAGAAAAAATATAGCCTTTCTCCTAGTTTATTTAAACTTGGGCTATCTTCTATCTTCAAGGAGCTTTAATTCAGCAGATCAGCTCACATTCTTTACTGGCCTATTAATATCTTAGTTCAAATGGGGATAAAATTTTCCATACACAGCTACTCAGTTATACATTTCATAATTACTTGTCTTCATCTTTTTAATCTTTTTTTTGTATGAAATTTTAAAGTGATAAATAGGCTTGATATAAACTTCAGTTTTGTCTATGCACAGGTCTGTTACCGGCCTCTATGGTGGCATATCCTTTCCCAAAGTTTTGAAAGTATGTTAGAACAGCTCTAAGAACAGCTTTTCAGATGTAGTTGGAAATGGTACTGATGGCGTTGCACCTATCAACAGGGGCTGTGTGTAACTCACAGCTGCAATTTCTAACTGTTAAGACCAAGATATACAAAATCATGATTATTTTTTGACTAGTTTTGTGTGAGCAAATGCAATGAGAGACAATTCAGCTACTGAAATTAGATACAAGCTGAATAAGGCCAAGGAAGTTTGCACCATCAACCACATGATATCTGACATACCAGAAACCAAAACTGTCCCAGCTTATTACCAGTTGTACAACTGCATTACAGATGTTTGTCCTATAAATATATCCTCATGATTTTTGAGGCATGGATGAAAGAAGTCTATATAAAATTTTTTGGAAAATTTGTGTTGTGGGGGGTTTTTTTTCCACCAGAAAATTTGCTTGGATACATAAATAACCTGTTCCATTTTGGTTTTTTCTGCAGGAAAACATCAAGGTTTACCTGCAGGACATACAAGAGTTCAAAGATTGTTTGCAATTCCAGTGATTCTAACTTGCTTAAACAGTTCAAATATCTATGCATAACAAGCCTAACACCTCCTCAGCAAGGCTCAAAGCCTAGAAAGATTATACAGATTTGAATTCTAGGATGTCAGGAAGACAGTCTGTACTTATGAAAGATTTCAATTATGTTTCGTTTAAACACTGATGGTCCCCTTTATATAAGGAAACAACATACTTTGCCTTCTATCATTTACTGTTCTCTCACCTGCAGTCTACAACCCAGCTGTTCTTTACCATGTCTCCAGATTCCCCAACTAAGCATCTGCAAGAATTAGTGCTCTGTTTTCATTTCAGTTTTATCTTTAAACATAGGCGGAAGAAGTTAGGTACAATAGAAAGCAAAATAAAGACTTGCATTTATTGTAAATACAATGTATTTCCCAGGAGTGTGTGGCACATGGGGAACTGTAGGTGAAAATTACCTTGGGAAGCTGATTTGACCTCATTTGAGCTGTTACTAGAGCAAGTAAGAAGGTTTCAATATAACAAATCAGCTGGTAAAGAAAATCTACAGCAGACTCCCTCCCTACCCTGTAACTGTAGAAATGACCTCAAAGAAACGTACTCCGATTTTGTTCAGACAACAAGAGGGTGAAGAATCAGGAAAAAATTACTCCTCTTTCTCTGTAGCCCATAATTTAGGCACTTTCAGGATACATAGTCATCCCCACCCATATTGCTACAGCAAGTTTATGCCTTGATACTAGGTATCTATGGATAGATGGAATAAGCAAAAAAAATACACAGTAATTCTAAACTAGAATTTGAACATTTTGTCTATATTATCAAGATTATGGTGGAAACTGCAACACATTAAAAGAAGTATATGTTCCAGATCTTAAAGACAGTTCTAATAATTTTTATGGCACTAAATATAAACATAATCACTGGATGTCAGCTACATTCATGTGAGTATTACCATACATTTCAGTAACAGCTGCTTCTCATGTCAATATTTCATTTTAGAGTTACAGAATATTTAGTATTTTCCCAAAGGCTTATCTCTGCTTCACTGCAGATCTGAATACTGATATCACATGGACTAGACCAGCAACACCCTAAAGTCACTGAACCACATCTGTTCACACAAGCTGAAGACAGGCCTCACAAAAAATTAACTCTACAGTTGCAATCAGCAGTCTCAACACCAAGAATATGTTGCAATACCATGTTTTACATAATTATATTAACATCCCAAGTATCCTTAAAATAGTGTTGGAGTATCGCACTAAATGCTAGCAACACTGTAAACATATTTTTTCACTGAAATTTACACAAAATACGTTAATTCAGTTTTTAAAAAGTCTCAACACAGAAGGCAGTAGTTTGGCTTTTTATTGGTAAACAATAAATCATCTCCTCAATTAAAATCAAGTTATAACAATTCTGAAAAGTCCACAGTGGCTATATTTACTTACAATTTAACAGCAGAAGGAAAAATAAACATTCCAGATTACTGTAGAAAAAAGTGTATATCACAGTTAATGGCATACAAGATTTGTAACAAGCAAAAAATACCCTGTTTAACAAGTAATCTCCCTTCCAAATAGGTTTTTATCTTAGTGCAGTTAGTACTCTCTCCCCACAGGCTATATACATTGAGAATCTCTATATACAAAAAGATACAACAAATTGATACATTACTTATTGCAAGATATTAAGTATGCCATAAAATACACAAATTAAATTAGTTTCACCCCACTTGCATACCGTCTTGCTTCTTATTTCTCCCATGAAGCAGTCTCCTTCTCTGGTTCTAAGATTAAGTTCTTTCATTGAAAGGCACGTACTTCTCTACAATAGAAGAAACAGATGCATTAATCTGAAATGCCCTGTTTCAAGGCAAATTTAGCCTACATTTTTAAAGATCACACATTATGAAAGAACCCAGAGAGACATGACATTTTATTATTAAATTTGAATGGAAAACCTCGTAGTTACCATACTACTGTGAACCAAAGTACCATAAATCTTCAAGGCTCCTGAGTTCCTAGTGAAACTTTGGTAAGTCTTGGTAGCACTGCAGTTATGGAATACTATAAAAAAAATTGAGTAAATTCTTCTCCTTGTGCCTTGCAGCACTGGGCAAGTAGTATCTGTGTGAAGTCATTCAATGAGGATTGTAACGTATTAGTGTGATACGACTTTGAAAAACAAAGATGTGGTATTGGTATACTGTACGTCAATTGGCATGTATGTAAAGTTGTATTGCAAGAGACCAAAAGCTAGAATTCCACACTTGGGCATTTAAAAGTATGCTATTGAGCAAAATGGCTAAAACCTACTGTTCTGGTAAACTGCCCCGAACAGCAGTAGCACAAAGACTAGTGACATGGATGATGATGACAGTGGGAGTACACTTAAATTGTGTCTATGTTACAGCTGAGGGCACTGGGGACCTTTTTTCATATAGCTCTGAAAGAAAATAGCAACCCTTGAAAGTAGTATGTATGTGGACAGTAGTATACTAACACTACTACGGTGATTTTTAGGAGACAAGCCAGTTTCTCTGCCTAGTCCTGGAAAGGGTCTAATACAGTTACCAGCTAACCCAGAGCATGCCTTTCTAATTTCTAATACATGCATATCATTTTGTAGAGTATCACCTTAAAAAAATGCTTTATTGTTCAAGCAACAAAAAATTAAAGCAGACTGGTTGCCACTACAGTCTTTTAACATGTCACAAAGAAATAAAGAAAAAAGACATATTTTTATATATAAAACAATACTTATATATATATATATATATATATATATACCAAAACTTGACTACTTTGATGTCAATAACAAATCTAAATGAACATATAGTGTGGTGATGCGATACCTTTATTGTATTTTTACAGAAGTTTTCTGTTCCCCAATGGTTCATCCCTACCTTCCCCACTCCTATTCCCAGTTGGTTTGCCCCAGACCCAAGCCGCTCCCCCGGTGCTCCCTACATGGTTGTTCTCCTCCCCTTGTTCTAGCTCTTTCCCTAGCTCAATCCTCTTTCTAGCTCAATCACCCAAACCCCTCCTGTTGTTCCCGAAGGTCCAGTGTCCATCATCTGAAACCTCCAAGTTTACCCTTATATGGTCCCCATCAACCCCCCGAGACCCTACCCCTCTAGATACCTCCCCCTTTGGAAATCCCCTAAACCTCGATGCCCCATTGGGGCATGTGATCCCTTTCCCTCCTCTCCTTGAGGCTATTGGCCCAAGGAAATGTCTATCCTCGTCCATATCCCTCCCTGAGAGATTTCTATTGGTCCCCAGTTAAGCCATCCCCATTGTACCACCTCCCTTTCTAAGAGGTTCCCTGGAGCTGCTGGAGGCTTGTCCCCTGGGAGTTGCCTCCAATAAACTTGGATTCTCCCGTGTGGCAAGCCTCCTTGCTACTTTTTATCCTCTCCCTCGTCCGGACTGCTGACAGCCACTGTGCCTGGAGCTTCAGCTCCCGTGGGCAGAGCTGAGCTCCCGAGGAGCAGCTTGAAAGCCAAGAGCCTCCAGCTGCTCCCCACTCCTGTCGCACACCGCAGGAGCTAGCCTGGGCAGTGGTCAGTGGCGGTCATTGCGACAATATAGATAAGCATTTGCTGTAATTGCATTCAGCTTTTTAGTGCCTTCTGTTTTGTTATGAAGGAAAGAAATTTACAAACTAAATAAGCTCAATTGTTGATTCTAAGTAAAACTGCAACTGTTCTTTATTTAACAAAGCACTAAACTCAAAAAACTACTGAAGGCCTCTCTTCCTTGTTCCCAGGCTCCAAGTGATGCCATGATGATTTTTTGCCTTTTCTTTTATGCCCCTTTTATATACCTTTTTGTAGCTTTTTGTATTCTTAGTGTTTTTTAGCCTATGTTCTTAGACTTACTTTGTTAAGCTAGGAGACTAAACATCTTAGAAGCCTCGTAATTAGGGATCAGAAAGCCCCAGACACCAAGGTCCTCTCCAGAACACATTTCGTAAACTAAGATAGGACTATCCAGCGGGAGGGTTCCTCAGGGAGGGGGGCTCAAAAGCCTCTCATTGGGGAATCTTTGATAGATATGCTAATTAGTAAGACCTATAATGTTATACCTGATCTATTGTGTGTGTGCATTGCGGTGTGCATTTCAGCACGTTCCACCTGGACGTAGTGCACCTAAGGATCCTTAAAATAAATACAAAGGTAAAATCCCTTTTCCCCTTCTAACCATGTTTGATTCTTGATTTTAAGACGAGGAAAAGGCACCACAAACCTGACTATATATTTAAGCTACCTAAAACAAACCCCAACCAACCACACCTCTGAATTACTGCAGATGTCAGAACAAAGCGTAATGACATATCCCAAGAATATTTGAGTATCATTTTCATCAAGTTGTTCTCAGCATAACATTGTCTTTGCTTACTTAGACATTTTGTACTCCCTTTGGTCATTGTGCTTAAGCAATGACATGAAGACTGATTACTAAGCTTCAGTGAAGATGCAAACAAGTTGAAACAAGAAGAAATAAATTAACTTCAAAAAGTACATTCCCAACCAAGATTTTTAAAAAATAAAGTAATTCAAGTACTCTAGTTTTCAAACTATCTTCCCAGCAATGACATAACCTTGCAAAGTTTGAACAGCATTTTATCAAGCTGTTCTACACAGATTTGTGGAGTGATTTCGCATTGTTCAGCACTGCTTTCATCCTACACACAAATACTATTTTCAAAATAAAAAGTAGCTCTTAAAATTTTAAGAGCTTCTCCCCATAAGAGAACACAGGAAGATATCAATTTACAAAACGAAAGAAAATTCACAATCTTCACTATATATAACTGAAGTCTTTTCTTGAGTTCCCAGTGTCAAAATAAGGACTTCAATAATTTAGGCACATACTTTGAGAGCGATATTGAAACAAGTTTTGATACTTCTACAATTAAATACTTCAACAAATTTTTTTCCTCCCTCAAACTGAAGTGTTTAGAAAAACAGGAAGGAAGAAAAATCAGAAATACGCTCTCTGAAAGTTATAATTGTATAATACTGTTTGTCAGTGATGACTAGCTATATTGTCATTTTACTTCCCATCAAAAAACATACTTGATACTCCTGTAAATAAGCATTTATAAAGAATATCATATTAACTGGTCATCAATTACCTCAATGTCTAACAAGTATGCTGAATTACAACAGAAGTGAAAAGAGTTAAGGAAGACACTAAGAGAATTCCTGGATATAATGTGAAAATTACCTATTACATTTTACATATGTATATATATATACTGGAACAAGACTAGTAACATAGGGTAATGGTAAATGTCACATAATTCTAAAATACAGAGGAATGCTAAGTGGAGATATTCCAGCCACTTTAATCTAGCATATGGGTGAGAAAAAAGTCAAGAGGGCTTTAACTTAAGAAAAAAACATTAAATCAGAAGATTCCCATTAAGGAGACAAAGTTAAAACAGACTGAACCTTTCACTTCAACTTCCACAACTGCATCAAAAGTTCCTCCTGACGAACAGTAGAACATCTGACTTACTACTCCAATACTTTTAATTCATTTGAGACATCATGTATTGCATTTATCAAACTGTTTTGCTCGAGATTTGAATCTGGTTTCACATTAAACACTGTGAATCAATTACTTGCTGTGACTGGAAAAATTCATCTGATCTCATACTTCTGAGAGTCAAGCAGCCCTCACTATGAACTATGACTATGATAATCCCATCAATTTTTTTACTGTATCTTTACATGTGCAATGTGATGGCATTAGTCAACGAGGAAAAAATTTTAGTGTGAATGGCATGAATTTAAGTTTGAATTGATAATAATGTTTAAGGCCACTAAGGAAATACAACAAAAGTTACACACAATAAGGAGATAAAACAAAATTTTTCTGCATCTACAAAGTTTCAGAGAGTAGCTTAACAATATGAATCTTTCAGTGCAGTAATACCAGATCTAAAATCTGGTGCAGAATCATCATCAACTAACTGCTGACTATTTTAGCAATAAGAAAGCAGAATGAAGCAAAGCCGCTTGAAGCAGAACTCACAGGTGAGAATGCACAGGAAAAACTGAGGAGGCTCCAAAGTAGGGAGAAAAAAAAAAAGAGAGAATGGTAAAAGCTAGTTGTTGACTTTAACATTAGCTTCAACAATGACACTGTATTTGTAACAAAAATATCCTACCTTCCTCTCCATTTCTCTGGAACTCACATGTTGAAGACAAATGGTGTTTATCTTCTTGCCCACTAAATTCTTGCCCATTTAAATTTCAAGTGATCTTGACATCCCTTCTCCAACTATGCATATGAAACACAGTAGTGAGCTTTCTCAGAGAAACTGCTTATCACCCACACTCCTTCACTTCTATTGCTAGAAGTACATTCAGGCTCTAAATACAAACCTTCGAGGATGGTTGGCATCAAATACTGTTGTATCATCATCATCATCATCTTGTTCTAATGGGGTCAGCTCCATGTTTTCTATGTGCGTATCCAGAACTCCGTATCTTCGTGTTTTTCTGTTTCGCCTTCTGAGCCTGAAAGGCATTTTAAAACATTCAAGTAATGTAAATCTTTTTCTACTCTCTGATCCAATAGCATAAAATACTGCTATATTGATACTTAGCGTAAGTTTTCCAAAATTTATGATAAATAGCTCTATGAAATTTAGAGGTCAGACAATTCTAAGTGTCAACAGTTTACATGAAATGATTAAGGCCAATAAGAGTGTCATCTGTAGTTTTGTAAAGAATTAATGCAGTGAATACAAAAAGCCAATACAGGCACTTAGCATCTAAATATAAGAGCCATGTAAAAATACATGCAAAAGCATACTTCTAACATACTTCTACTGAGAAAAAAATTGCCTTGCTACATATTCGCTGTGTTTCATGCATCTGTAAAGAACATCAGATCAAATCAGGCAGAAATTCAACAAAGCTACAGCAAAGGTATAATACAAGTCATGGCTGAAAATTTTTATTGTTGTTTGTGAAGTCTTTTATAGATATCAAGTTAAAAAAATGTTTGTAATTACACTTTAGAATAAGACAGATCTTGTAGAGTCAATGTCTCGTGTGCTTCACAAAGCACGGAAGGAAACGGCAGTGACTCACTTTTCAGGATTAAGGCTCAGTGCTTATCACAGACAAGCAGACTGTCTGCATCTGTTTTTCTCACTCTCCACAGTTTTGCTGCATGGCCCTGGGTTCCATGTGAGTCACCCACACAATGAACCATTCCATGTGGCTTTCCAGAACTACTCTTACACCCATGGAACAAGCCTTGCTCAAATTCAGGAATTCAGACCAGTAGCCACTCAGCACCATATAAAAGCATCTGCTTACAGAATGCTGACAGAGTCACTTTCAGTAACTGGCAAACAACTATAGGAAAGCTACAGAACATAAAAAAAAAAAAAAGAAAGAATTTTGTCTAGGCACCTAGTGCTAAAGTCAAAGGCGGTAACAGATCTTTCATTCAGAAACTCCAGAATTTACAATCCCACGCTAGGTGCCTACAAAACATGTTTACAACATTCAGGAACTTAAACACAGAATATTTCAGAGCTAATAAAAAAAATTATTAATATATTATGATATTATAGTATGTGCTATCGTATTACGTATAATACTGCTGGATGCTATGCATAGTGATTTCTCTGTCCCACATTTAGACAACATTTTAACTATCTCGTAAGAGGTATCAAATACAATACTAAGATTTTCAGCTTCAAATTCTGTCCTGAACTCTGGTGTACTTAAACAACTTGTTTAAATATCCTTCTTGAAAAGACACACAACAGCATTGAATCTTGGTTTATCTTTTCACTACACTCCAGTGGATAAAATAAATCGCCTTTTGGAACTGAGAAGCAAATGTAACCTTGTTAGAATGGGAAAGAGATAAAGTACATACCCTTCTTCAAAGTTCTCCAATTTATAATGTTATAAGAAATAACACAATCATTTCCTCCACTCTCAATTATGTGAAAATGCAGCAACTGTTACCCCAGGCATTTAAGTGCTTTAGCACAGAACAAAATACCCAGCTTTGTCATTTAAAGCTAAGGCTAGTACCAAAACCAAAAATTTCACCTTTCAGTTCAAGACGAAGTCCCTTCCATGTTCTTCACTTATTTCATCTGTCCTCTACTCCTCAACATAGAAAGAAGTTGTACACTTCAAAGCACCAAATAGAAGAAAATTCTAAAACTTTTAAGATGACAGTGTGATGAAAAATAAGGTTGTTTCTTCCATATTGTGCCTTTTGTTTTGTTTTCACTAAAGTAGAAGCTAAGCAATTGCAACTAGGACAAGCATTGTGGATATCCTAGCAGATAAGAAACTATTTTAAACACAATGAAAATATGAAATTAAGAAGAGGCAGTACATGATACTCGTACAGTCAATATTTCTGTCAATCTCACTATACATTTTACCTTTTTCCCTTTATGGGTCAAAATGGAAAGTGAGTTGCTACTGTGATTTGAGAGTAACCTAAGACAGTCATAGCAAATGTCTAGACTGTAGATAATGCAAAAAAAAAACTTAGCACAAAGCTGGCACAGATTTCTAGGCTCAAGCAAATCCTGTTGAAAAAAGGATAAACTAATCACTTGCGACTCAAACCCTTCTCTATATAAGAAGTTTTAAAACTACAGCTACAAGAGTACTGGAGATGTTTATGCAACATGCATGTATGGTCATAACTGTGACTCTTAAGGCAGTGTCCTGAGTGTTAACAAAAACTAACTTAAAATCTTTTACTCTGTGACTGACGGTTGCTCAGTTGGAAGAGACCTACAACTACTATAGAGTCAACTGCCTGATCAATCCAAAATTTAAAGCATGGTACCATGGGTATTGTCCAAATGCCTCTTAAACACTGACCCCCTCTCTAGGAAGCCCGTTCCAGTTGTTGACCACCCTACCAGTAAAAAAATGCTTCTTAATGTCCAGTTTATACCTCTCTTGGTGAAACTTTAAATCATTCCCACGATCCATCCTATAGCTGGATCTCAGCTTTCCTTCCTCAGGGACCTGCTGGGAGCAATGAGGTCACCCCTCAAGCCTCCTCTTCTCCAGAGTAGACAAACCCAGAGTCTTCAGCTGCTACTCAGAGGGACAGGCCTTCCAGCTCTTCCATGAGCTTGTTTGCCCTAGTCTGGTTGTATTCAAGTGCCTTAGTATGCTTCTTATTGCACAGAGTCCTCACAAGAAGGCCATGACAATGCTGAATACAGTTGGACAATCCCCTCTTTTGACCATCTGGCTGTCCTGTGTGAGATGCACCCAAGGCTGAAGTTTGCCCTCTTGGCTGCCAGGGCACATGTTAGCTCATGCTGAGCTTGCTGTCAACCAGCACCCTGCGATCCCTCTCTGCATGTCTACTCTCCAGTCACTTCTCTCCCAAGTAAAACAAGTGTACAGGTATTATCCTGTTCCAGCTGCAGAGCCCAACATTTGTTCTCGTTAAATGACATGCCACTGGTGACTGCCCAATGCTCCAGTCTAGATCCCTCTGCAAGGCCTCTGGCACCTTGGGGGAGCCTACTGCACTTCCCAGTTTGGTGCCATCAGCAAAGTTGCTAATGGCACATTCAACTCCTGTCCTCAGATAAGAGTATCAAGCAGAGCTGGCCCTAGAACTGAGCCCTGAGGAGTACCACTGGTGACTGGGTGCCAACCAGATGCACCCCTCTTCACTACAACCCTATGAGTCCTGTCATTCAGCTGTCTCTTCAACCAGTGCACCACAAACTTGTTCACCCCACAGCTGGAGAGCCTGTCCAGAAGGGTACTGTGAAGAACAGCATCAAAAGCCTCACTAAAATCCAGAAACACTACACTCACTTCATCCCTTCTTCCACCGGGCAGGCAACCTTGGTTGAAAGTTTGCAGAGTTTTTATGTCTTATAACAAGATATGTCTTTGTGTTGGTTTAATACAGCCTGGTTTTTAGTGGGCTAAAAACCTGCTCGAAACTTCTATGTCCAGCACAGAGCCAACCACTGAAAGTTCTGACAATGGACAGGTTACTAACCCAATTAGAGAAGTTGGTAACGCCTCTGTGATGACATATTTAAGAAAGGAAAACTGGGGGAAGTTCTCTTTCTTCTCCCTAGGGGTGCTGAGGTAGCCACTGGGGGTGATCCCAGCGGGGCTGCCAGAGGCCCATCCTGGCATGGCCAAGGCCATGCAAGGCTGGGGCCACCGGGGCCCTCCCGGTGCAGCCACTGGGGCTCTCCTGAGGCCAGGGCCCTCTCGAGGCCAGGACCTCACAGCCAGGGCCACCTGTGCGGTGCTGGCGGGGACCATGTGGCCAGTGATGAAAACATAGCAAACAATTCCCTGACATGGAGCACAGACAAGATCAACCTTTTTCAGCCCAGCAAAGGTCTGTAAGAACTTTTCAATTGATAGAACTTGAGAACAGTAATACCTACAGACAACAATTTTCTTCTGAGTCAGAGAAAAGGGAAAAGTGAGCACATGTGAAGAGAACCAATATGGTGGCACTGAGGTCAGTGAAAAGGAGAGGGAGAAGGTGCTCTGGGTGTCGAAGATGAAATTTTTCTACAAGCCAAGGTGAGGACTATAATACAACAAACTATTTCCCTGTAATTCATGAGGTGCATGGGGGAATGCAGCGATCGCAGCCCATGAAGAAAAGTGTCCACACTAGAGTGAGTGGATGCTGAAAAGCTGTAATCTAGTGAGAAACTCAAAGAGAGAGAGAGGACCCTTGCTTCCAGAGATAGAGAACCCTTGCTTCCAAACTAGAGCAACTTATTCTTAAAAGACTAAACCCCATGAACTAAAATGACCCACGCTGGGCAGTTGTGGGAAGACTGCTTGGTCATGGGAGGGACTCACGTTACAGCAGGTTGGGCAGGACTGCTATTTTGTGAAAACTGGAACCACATTAGAGAAATTCACAGAGAACTGTCTCCTGTGGGAAGACACAGAGCCCATGGCACAACAGAAAAAGAACTCCTTTCTTTAAATGAAGAAAGATTCTTAAAAAGTGAAAGACTGACCAAAACCCCATGGTTTTTTTTCCTTGCACTGTCAGTGGGAAAGAGGGAGGGGGATGGGAAGAAAATAAGTGTTCCAAAGGTTTCTTTTAGTTCTTAGTGCCCTTTTTACTTTTAATTCTGTTAATAATAAATTTTCTTTATACTGTTTAAGTTTTCAACCTGTTTTGCCTTGAAGTGTTTTTCCCCTAATTCTTACCTCAACTCATGAAGTCTTCGTTTTAATTTCCCCTCCTCTGCTCAGCTATAGCAGAGTAAGTATATGTGAGTAAGTTTTTGGGGGTGACTGGCACTTAGCTGGCATCAAACCCTGACAGTCTTCATGCTAAGGAAACCTATCAAAAAAATGGGATGTTTGCACTTAATCCTTTTATTTCTTATACAACCACTGCAAAAACATTTCAGCTAGGAGTTCAAATTTATTTATTTGAACTTTATCTATTCCAAATTTCAGAAGCAAGATGCAGCAGAATTACAGAAAAATGTGAGGTGTTCAAGCTTCCAGTTTACAGTAGCACCTAGAAGACAGCACTCCAGTTTCAAATGCAGAACAGCATCCTACTGCTAAAACCGGAATATCAAGTAATTACCACTCATCCAGAAAATAATGGCAAGAGATGACAATTTCCTTCTCTAGCTCCTACAATGACAGGCCTTTATTTATTTATTTATTTGGCCTTTCCACAGTACTACTCACATCTCTAAATCCAGCAGGCTGGTGTTACAAGACACACTGACACTGGGAAGTGCCTTCAAGGCTTCTCAAGAGTGATCTGTAAGATGTATTGTCAGAGATTGAAATAGTTCATGCCTCAAACATTGATATAAAGTTTTGTTCATTATAACAAAAACTGTATAAAGAAGCTACAACCAAAGATACCTCCCTGAAGATACCTGACTGGGGCTTTGGACTGTAAGTTAAACCACTGAGATTAGATAAAAGAAAACCCATTCTTTCATCATCTCAGGCCTAGGAAAAAACAAACAAGGCTGAAGGAGCAGAATGCATCTACAAGAAAGCCAAACACAGCAAAGATTCCTCCCTGGCTGAGTTTGGGGGAGGAGGTTTCTGGTATAACCTCTAGTAAGAAGCAGTCAACACCCATCCTCCCTTACACAAACTGGCCCAGCTGTGGAACACCCAACCCCACAGGCCACATCCACAGGATATTCACAGGAGAGGCAGCTGAGGGGGTGTCATAATCCATCAAAGACTCCCTGAAGTGCCCCCTAGAGTCATTCCTAAAGTCTTGCACCACAGGACGGCACATGATGCAACAAACAGAGTCTATTGTAAGAGACAACGGAAAACTCCCCCCTCAGGCTCCTACTTAGCCTGAGCGCATATTAACCCATCAGATTCTATGTTTTTCCGGGAGACCTTCACCACCAAGAAGACCAGCTGGAGAGGATCAGTGGAACATCACTGGGATCCATGGAGTGGTGATATTTTCCTTATCCTGTCCCTGTTCTTTCTTTCTCTCTCTCTCTCTCATATTTACTATCAGATAAAACACATACTTTTGTCACTGGCATAGGGTCTTGTTTGCATCCTAATTCGGGCAGAGGCATTTCTAAGAACTTTAGTAACCGGATCATGACATGCATGGAACAATCAAAATATCCTCATTTACTTGTACTATATACCTTAGTACATGATATACACAAAACACTGTCTTTCAACTGCCTTTCTAGTCTAAATGATGCAGATACTAGACACAATGAGTATATCTAAATGTAACGTACACAGAGAACTTGCTCCATAATTGATGTGCTTTATGCATAATTCCACATTTGGGCCTTGCCTTGAAGAATTCAAGGTAAAGCATGAGAGAGAGAAGTAGAACTGCCACGACAAAAAATACAGTGACAAACACTCTACTTAATTGTAAAAACACATCAAGTTATGTGGAGAACAGTTTCCATGAGAAACATAAAGGCAGCTAAGTGGTAGCAAGCGTCACAAGGGCCCTTTCCTTAAAAAGGCACAAAATAGGTTAATTTTACTGTGAAAGAAAGCATAAAAGAAAGATATTTACTGACAAAGTCGGGGAGACAGTCAACTTTGGTAGTTTAGCGATACAGAAGCTTGCAAACTGGTCAAAAATCACTTAACGTACAAAATAAATTTAGGTGGGCTGACAGATGCCACCAGTGACAAGTTCACCCGGAGAGCAAAGGAGGGAGTCGGGAAGGGCCCAATAACGATGTGCGATTCTCCGCGACGTCTCCGCGACGTGACCGGAGCCGACCGAGCTCTTCCCCGCCCACAGTGGGGAGGCAGCACCGGGAGCTTTCCAGCGCAGCTGGGCGCTACTCGCCAGCCCCTCAGGAGGCGCGGAGTCGACACGTTCTGCAGCCCCGGCCGCGGAGCTGCTTCCCCCGCGCCCGCACGCCCGCTCCCCGCCCTCACCGCACGGTCCGGATCACGAAGTAGACGATGAGGGCGGCGCTGGCCAGCACCAGCACAGACAGGGCGCGCTGGGTCATGGGCTGGCCCTGCTCGGGCGGCACCGACACCTCGGCCAGGCGGCTGCTGCTGCTGCTGCTGCTCCTGCCGCTGCTGCTCCGCGTGGCCGCCCCGCCGGCCGCCTCCGTGGGGCGCGGGGAAGTGGTGGCGGCATCCCGGGGGTGCAGGGCCGTAGCCTCCCCGCAGCGGGCGGCCTCCAGCAGCACCAGCAACACCAGCAGCGGCCCTGCCAGGAGCCGCGGCAGCGCCGGCGGGCCACATCTCCCCGTGCCTCCCGCCCAGCACGACGCCGCAGCGCGGCCGGGCCCCGCCGCCGTCAGTGCGGCCGCCGGAAGCGGAAGCGCTCCCCCCTCCCCCATGTCGCTCTGTCTCTGTCGTGGGCACCACCTGTTTTCTGTGGGTGGTCAGTGACACTTGGGCGCGAGTCAGGGGCTACTTCGAATACAAATTTAAGGCGGGGTAGTTTTTTTTTAACCAGTCCTCTGATTTAGCTTCATTCTATGTACAAAAGAATGGAGATTTTATAACTGACTAAAATGAAGGCAGAAAAATTAAGGAAACTTCCCAGTGTGACCATTTATGAGACTCCCTGGTAGCCACCTCCCAACGCCAGATCTGTCACTGCTGACCCGAAGCTCCCCTTCGCAGCAGCGGCTCCAGTGACATGATGAGTCCCCGTTTGTCTCCCCACACACCCCACTCACACAGTCAGACCGGGTTTCCCACAGGAGAGTCTCAGATGTCTCGTTTATTGACGGCGCAGTACCACATAAACAGACCGAGCTGTTCCTCCGATGCTACCGAGCTACCTGCAGCAGATGTATTCCTCAACAGTAGGCAAAAAGATGGTTTGGAAACTGGTAGGTTCTGAAAACTCTAATTTTTGCTTCAGTTGTGGTCCAGTGGTGGAAAGACCAGGAAAGGGTTGTGTCTGGGCAGACCACAGCCAAAGGTGATGGAGCAGTCAGTGTGTTACAAAGCCAGTGAACCTGGAAGGCAGGACCCTGACTTAGGATGATGCTACAGAGTGACTCTGCCATAAATTTTATTGCTCGTGTCTCATTGTTCCTCAGCTAAATGCTGTCTGATAGGATAATCCTTTAGTTGTTAGAATCCATTATAAGATTATTTTTATTGGCACTTCTTTTTTTTTCTTTTTTTATTACTGTATACTACAGCAAGGATTTCAGGGGTATAGTGTACCTACAGAATGGGAAATCCACTTTGGTGGGCTTTGTGATTTGTCACTGTGTTGAAAGGAATGAATAAAATGCCAGAGTAGCAAAGAAGCCTTGTAGAGAAATATTTCTGCAGTTGAAGTAACATGGGCAACAACCAGATTCTGTTCAGAAGCAGACTCATTATCCCAAAGGCCTTAAACTTAGTGTATCAATCATATTGGGTCATATAAAATCACATATATATAATGTAAAGACAGTGATTAGTTAACTTATTAACAAGTTAACAAGTTTAGCAGTTCATTAACTGAGAAAACAGATGCAAGGTCTTGTGTCACACAATGAGTCTGAATTTGGAAAGTGTAAAACTAATTTAAATAGCCTGTGAGCCATCAAACTATCACCTGTATTCCCCTTGAAAAAATGTAGGCCTTTTGTTGGGAATAATGTTTCGGATGATTTTGCTGAAGGTGCTGGAGGGATGGAGCATGTGAGTAAGCTTTCGTGATAGATTTTTATGAAGGTTATGACTTTGACAGAGCTTGACTGATTCAGGTCCTCGCACTGCCAATATGTATCAACCTCCTTCTATCCTATGAATACCCTTAAGATATATTTTCTCTTTAATAAGTCCAATCAACTTCTTTGCAGCACAGGGACTTATGACAGAGGAAAGTGTTATGTTCAAAAGTCAAGGAAGAATATTTCTTAGAATGTCAGTCGCTGATGTTAAATTGTCCTACAGAAATGTCCTTGATGCATGGACTGTGTAAAGTCTAACAGTGCTGGGTTGCTCATTTAGGATGATATGATGACATACTATGTAGTAAACTGCATATCCAGTGCAAAGCATTAGGGGAAAAGAAAAGATTATTGCCTTGGTCAGTAAAAACTACAGCATGACAATATTAGTATTTTAAATGCCCTCTTGGCAAAACTACCTTCCTTAAAATCAAGGGTTCCAGTGCTGTGTGGGGAAAGATGTTTTTTGAAGGTTTTTTTTTCCTAAATCTGAAGCCAGTGCTCTTAATAATTGGCAGATTAAGATAGTCTTTGAGTTTTCAGATAGAAATCAAAAAGGTAGAGTAATTGATGGTCTTTATTTTGAAACAAAAAGAATTACAGAAGTCCTTGAATATTTGGTTGGTTGGTTGGGTTGGGGGGGGTTCTTTTAATCATTGAAATGCATAGATTTGTTCAGTATTCAGGTCAGGTATAAAAAAACTTCCAAGTTTGTATGCAAAAATTTGCTTTGAGAGGGCTATAGGATAATTCTTTCATGAAGTGTTACGTAACTTCAAACCTGTGTGGGGAAACTGGCAGTTATTCTTTAATACAACTTGCTGGACACGAAGATTTTCCTCTAGTCTTGTGTAATCAAAAACAGGCAAGTAAGGCTTTTTGTTACACATATTGTTTACATATTTATCAGGTATCCTCACTTGCTGGATGTATATTTGTTGTCCTGTTTTGCACAGTCCCATCCCTATCAGAAGTCCTTATTTGGTCCTCAGGGGTTTCTTTCAGGGTCTCTGGTGATCTTTGATCCCCAAATTGTGGTTGATCCCTGGTTCTGTGCTAGCACAGTTTGTTTCCAGCAATTTGCAAGGCTGCTTTTATCTTACCTATGCTCCCAGAACTCAGCCCACATCCCCAGGACTTCTCCAAAGTTGTTTTGCCAGTGTTCTGTTACTTATTAGATCATGGAATTTGGCAATGTATCATTTCCCTTATCAATATATGACTATTAAAAAAAAAAAAACAAAGCAGTGGTTTATAGCACCAATGAATTTACTTAAGGATTTTCAAATTAGTTCTTATTACTGGTTTAAGAAAATGTTTCTTTGGCAAGTTTTCCTCTACAATGATGTCTTCTGGTATTCCAACGAATGTATTTTTCTTTCATTATTCCCACATTTATCTTCAGGTCTAACAGCTTCCAAGAGAATCTAGGCTGTTTACCTACAGATGAAAGCCAGAAGGGGTCCCAGTTTGTATCATGCATTGTTATAGATGACCTTCTATCATGTTCCCCTGCTTATTTTTTCTTAACTGAATTGATCCAAATCTGTGGTACCCCCATGTTTTGAGCCTGTGGACCATTGTAGCCTCTTCCTGTCACAGAGAGACACTGTATACTTCCTAGAGGCCCTCTGTCTCTCAGTTGAAGTAAAATCATGTTGCTACCAAACACTGCCCTCTGCAGTCCTTCGTGAAAATCTTCTGCTGTCTTCCCCAGAAATCACAACTCTGTCCTGACCAAGTGATGAGCAAAAGGACAAAAATGCTCCAGTAGAAGGAGCCACCGTGAGTGCCATATAGATTGATCTCATTACAACAATTTGTTTCTTTTCCAGGCTACTCTGCTGTACACAGAGACTCCCCTGTACAGATGTGCTACTCCTAGCAAAAGCTGTCTACATGATACACATGCTTGCTGCACCCATGGTAGTCTTGTCCCTTCCTGAAAGCCCTGAATATTCTCTATAAGAATGAGTGGCCTATGGCTGTTTCCTGATGCTGAAAGCATGTATGATATCTGCTGTTGAAAAGGGTTGGAGGTTGAGGCTTCAAAATAAACAGCACTTCTTACCACTTTGATTACTTCTTAAAACTCTAATGTATCCATTTCAGAGATTTACATTTATGACTCTTATTAGATGCCAGAAGTTTACTGATAAGAGGCACATTTAAGTACTCTAGGTTTGTATTACTCCTTGCCATTTAAAGTTTAATATGCTCCCAGAAGATGATTTTCATGAAATTGGAAACAAAGGGGAGAAAAAGTAAACTAAAAATATATTCTCTGATGTTTTTCTTGTTTGGTCAAAAAAGGGCTTGTTTTAAGAACAGTAAAAATACAACAGGTATATCAGTTACAGAAATCTATTTTACTTCCTCTATGAAACTGTGGAGTGGCACCACGATTTTCTGCTTAGAACTCTTTGGACTATTTCCAGAGAATGAATTAAATCTCACAGACTTAGATTCTCAGTATTATGCACACAACCAATTTTCATTAAAACACACAAGATTACATGCAACTGTACTTTGAAGATGCATAAAGTAGAGTTCATTATCAATTTTTTCTGTAATCATAGAACAGATAACGGTCTTAAAAGAGTAGTTGGTTTAATACCGAACTGATTTTCAACATAAAAGTGAGTTAGAAATGTTTTCAAACACAACTTGCACTCATGAATCAGGTGTCAAGAAGCACAGCTTTACAGCTGGACGTTTATCACACCTTACTCTTTGTCTTCAAAGACATGTTGAATGAAAAAGAGAAATGAAGAGCAGACCATATTGGGATAATAGTTGGAAATATGCAGAATGCTTGTTAGCTGATAATACTTATAATTATTTTTAAATATTTGGAGTTGTCACCTGTCAACAGTGAAATGCAATAGACAGAAAAAAAATGAATCAGTAACACTTAGTTGAGAAATAAAAGTTTAGCAAAAGGGTCTATGAAGTGTGTCATATCAAGCAAGATGCAGTCAGAAAATAGAACCTTAAAGAAAGCAGAGAATTTCATAATAAGGCTTGTCTAGCAACACACCAAGACTCAGATATTCTGTAAAGGAGGTTTTAAGGAGGCAAACCAGCAAGATTGTCTTGCACATTTACATTGTATTCTTTCTCTAGATGGTCATTTCGTAGCAGAATAGACAACCTATAATTGCCATAACTAATTACTATAAAAATTTCTTAAATTGTGTGATTAAATGCTGTAATCCTTTACAGTAATTTAGTATGGGAAGTCATTTGCTATGGTGAGTTTCCTCCTCTATGTCAGCCCTTTTTATCATAAACCGCCTTTCCAATAGGAAAGATTCAAGAGTGGCTTTGGCAATTTTTCTCACTCTCTTTTATGTACAGACAAATATAAAGTGAAGCTGATGGCATTGCTAAATTAGGTTCTTAAGAGTCATAGCATCCATCTAAAGTAGATTAGATGAGTACTTAGAAAAAGGGGAGGGGGGAATGAATACATTAAAAATGTAGTCTCTTATGTGCAATTTTATTTTTAAAAAGTGCCTCTCAGAAAGCTTGAAAGTACCTTTGAAATTGTAATGTCTATATAGTCTTTTAACATAAGGGAAAGATACTGATTTATGTATTTGAATCTTATACTTTATGATAGAAAATTGAGCTTGCAACCCTTTAACAATTCTCCCACATTTCAGTGAATATTGTAATGCCAATTTTTTCCTGTGTAAGAGAGCATGTGGTATGAGAGAGATCTAGGAGAAAAGTTAGAGAATGTCAGATAAGTTTTCTCTGTGGATGGAGGTAATGCAGATGTATGTTGACGGTAAGTGATGCCTGTAGTGGAATTGCTTTTCAGAACATACTTCAGACTCAGTCAGAATTTCGCATGCTCATTTCGTCAAATGAATGTCTACCCCTGAGAAACTTGTGACAGCTTATATATATTTATATCATTCATGATACAAATTTCAAAATGTAATTTTAAAATAAAATTAGAAGTATTTTTAATGAAATCTTTAACAAAAAAAAAAAATTAGCATTCTAAATAATAACTTAGTACTGCAGTAAGCAGAACCCTACTAGAAGCTGTCATGCACCATCAACACTTGCTAACATCTAGACTTCAAAAGTCTCTTTTGGGTTGGTATGAGAGGTAAATCCCCACTGATGTTGCCTCTATTCCCTGCAGGAAAACTAAGTACATAGTGTTGATGCATGTAACTTTGCTTCTTCCTTCACCTCCATGCATGATTCACCTTACCTTTCTCAACATATTGCACCCCTCATTTATCAGCTCTGTCTCTTCCCTTTCCGGATTGCATCAAAGGGCTGCAAGGAGGTTGTTGGAGGTCCTTGTACCTGTCTTGGGCAGAAAGCATAGAGGTTAATAAACAGCAACATGCTTATGAACTCTGAGAAGCTCTGAGAGGAAAAGAGTGGTGATAGTATAGGTGGCATTGGTAAAGAAGGGACCTTGGGAGGGGAGGAGAGCAGGAGCTCAATGCACCTCAGTCCTTCTCACATACAGGCCATCAGTCACTCCTTTTCTTTCTGTAACGTAAGCAATTCAGAGTCTGTGTTCAATAAAATGCTTTCAGACTGAGTAACTTGAATTCCAAATGATAGGTATAAAAGGTGATAATGCAAGGAAAGTAGAGTGTGACCTCCTCTCTACCAAATAGTCTCTGGAGATGTGTTTGGCAGTCTAAGGACCTCCGGTACTGCCTCTTGTGTGCACTTGTCATCTGCTCTCCAAGCACAGCCACATTTTAAATGAGAATAAAGGTGAAGAATGGGTGATGGCATAGAAAATTAGAGGATTTTGAAATTTCTGAGGAGTGTGTGTTTCTGTATGCATTCCTGTCTTCCATAGAGCACAAGAGCTGGGAATTCCCTGGGGTAAGAAATTGGGCAAGGAAGACAAGAGACCGGCATGGCTGAGTTGGGACCTGCTGGTGAAACTAAAGGGAAAGAAGCAAATTCACAAGCAGTTGAAGCAAGTACAGGTGACCTGAGAAGAGTATAGAGATGTATGGTTGTTTAGGGATGGGACAAGGAAGACCAAGGTGAAGCTGGGACTGAACCTGGCAAGGAACACAACAACAGGAAGGGCTTTCTGCAGGTGTAGAAAAGGAAGGTCAAAGAAAGTGTATCTCCCCCAATATACAATGCTGGAAAACTGGTAACAACTGATGAGAAGCCTGAGGTACTCAACAATTTTTTACCTCAGTTTTCAATGACCCTCTCTATTCCCTCACCTCTCAAGTCAGTGAGTAGCAGGATGGGGGCTGGAGGAGCAAAGTCCCTCCCACTGTAAGTAAAGATCAGGTTTGTGACCACTGAGGACCCTGAACATACATAAGTCTGTTGGGACCTGATGAGATGCATCCCAGAGTCCTGAGGCATCCCAAGTTGCCAAGGCACTCTCCATGATATTTGAAAAGTCATGGCACTCAGGTGAAGTTCCAGGTGACTGGAAAAGGGGAAACATTGTACCCATCTTTCAAAAAGGTGGAAAGGAGCACCCTGGGAACTATCACCCTGTCAACCTCACCTTTGTGCCTTGGAAGATCATGGAGAAAATCCTGCTAGAACCTCTGCTAAGGCACACAGAGGGCAGGGAACTACAGCTTCACCAAGAGCAAGTCCTGCTTGATCAAAGTGGTGGTGTTCTATGATGGAGTGGCTACATCAATGGACAAGGGAAGGGTTCCAGATTACATTGATCTGGACTTCTGTAAAGATTTTGGCACTGTCTTTCACAGCTTCCTTCTCTAAATTGGGTTTGATGAGTGGCCTGTCAGATGGATAAGAAAGCGATTGCATGGTCACATCCAGAGCATAGTGGTCACTTGGCTCAGAGTCTTCACTGACAAGTGACAAGTGGTGTCCCTCAGGGGTCCATACTGGGGCCAGTGTTATTTAATATCTTCATTAATGACAGAGATGAAGGGTTTGAGTGCACCTTCAGCAAGTTTGTAGATTACACCAATTTGAGGGGTATGGTTGACACACCTAAGGGACAGGAAACCATCCAGAAGGACCTGGGCAAACTCAAGTGGCCCACTGGAATCTCATGAGAGCTACAAAGATGGTGAAGGACCTCAAGGTCAAGGCTCCAGGGGGTTTGAAGAGCAGCTGAGGTCACTTGGTCTGTTCAGCCTGAGGAAGAGGAGACTGAGGGGAGACCTCATCGCACTCTTCAACTTTCATGTGAGGGGAAGAGGAGGGGCAGACACTGATCTCTTTTCTGTGGTGACCAGTGACAGGACCCAAAACAGGCTCCCCAAGGATGTGGTGACAGCACCACATCTGACTGAGTTGAAGAAGCATTTTTACAATGCTGTCAGGTCTGTGGTGTGTTTTTTGGGGATGGTTCTGTTCAGGCCCAGGAGTTGGGCTCGGTGATCCTTGTGGATCCTTCCAACTCAGCATATCCTGTGATTCTGTATTTTAACACACTGAACTTTGTGTTTTGTGAGATTTCTCCATCCCTGACAGATTAAGACTGCAACCATCACTTCAACCAACAGACATCAAAATTACAACAACCAAGTCCCATTGCTGGACCCCTGGGTGATGACTATATACATCTTCCTACTCTTAACCTTTCTTTCTTTTCATGTTTTGTTAAGTGCTATATTACAATATATTATAACCAAAATGGCTATATAACTGCTTTCCATTGCAACCAAATTGTTCTAAAATAAACTCTAAATATATATTTATAAACACTGATCGTTGACCTTTTGGAGTGGGTCATAACAGCGTACTGAGGCACTGGAACATGTTCCCCAGAGAAATTTCAGATAATCTTAGTCATTTGAATTGAGATCCCCAGTGGTCAAAATGCAAGCATACCTCAGGCTGCTGGTGTGAAGTTAGCCTTTCCCAGCACTTCAGTGAAACTGTACTCCTGTGGACCCTAGTTTTGGAGCATGGAAGCTGAAAAGGAAGAACATACTGCCATTGCTTTTTCTCTCATTTCTGCTGATCTTGCTCTTATTTACATGCTACTGCTATCTCCTACAAACAAGAAAGCAGAAAAGAGTATAAGGTCCAAATTTGTAATGTGCTTCAAATACAATAGTATTTTTTTGTGCATGAAGTTAAAACACCTCTGAAAATGAATGCATTGCTTTGTGGTGGCCATATGATAGCTACAAGGTTGTTTGATGTGGGTTTTCTTAAAGGAGTTGAATTTTTCTTTACAGCAAAAGGATCTCCTTGCTGCATTACCCTAAAGAACTGCATGTGCCAAATGAAGAGCCCTTGGATGTTAGTCAAATGTAGCAGCCTAAAATACCTTCTAAATAGCATACTTTTCAAAGACTGCATTCAAATGAAAAAAGAAAGAAACCCAATCCAAAGCATGAAGCATATTAGAAAAGCACCAAGAAGTCTCTTATGCTTAATGTTTTATTAAACAGGTAGCAAATAATCAGCTACAACAGTAGCTTTGACTGCAGTGTTGCCAGGTGTTTTCTGTTCTCAAGCAGAAAACTTTGCTTTGCTTTTGGCAGAGTTATTTTGTCTAAAAATATTAGCTTTTTATGGGGGCCCAAATGCCTTTTATCTTCACAGCTGCAGCATGCTGAGAGGCAGGCATATTTCACAGACATGAACCTGCAAACAGATTGGTCTAGCTGCACCAGCAAAGTCTAAGAATCTTATTGGGAAATTCGACTGGCACTAGTTCATCTGCAATACTTGTCTTCTTCATATTCTGCATGATTTCAATTTTCAGTGCATTAATAAAGGAAATAACAAAAAAGAAAAAAAAACCAAAAAAACAAAAAACCAAACAAACAAACAAAAAAAAAAAAAAAAGGCCCACAACCCAAAACCAAACCCCAAACCCAACCAACCAAAACAGAGATGTAAATGAGACACCACTGACAAATAGGTAGGAGGGAATTATTAATCACAAAATACATGTTCATAGGTTAATCTGTTAAATAAATAAACAGTGAAAAAATTGTAAAAATACCATAATCTATTGTTGATACCCATGGCAGTTGGAGGATTGTTGGAATATGGTGTATTTAATGCCTTTCTTGTGGCATTTCAATATGTTTATTTGCTAGCGTGATCTGTGGGAGGTTCTGCTCAAAGCCAATGTTATTCATGGAGAAGAAATGAAGGAGATCTTTTCATAATTGTAGCATCTTCTCTTATCAGTCAAAGGCCAGGAGAGGATTTTCACTGAAAATTGTTCCTGTCATAGCTATTCTGTCTAGTCCTCTGCAATATAAGGGATCTGGAGAGTTCTGTTTTTCCCCCAAATTATACATTGCAGCAATCAGAGGACTGAATATAAAAAAAAGGTACATATTTTTTCTAAATTATCTTATTTTACTATTTGCCATTGACCTTTCTGCAAAAAAAGAACTCTAACTGAGCTGATCAGAGGAAATGCATCCATTATTTTGAAATTCTCATGCCTGTATTTTAGAAAGGTCCTCTGATAAGACAACATTTTATTTCATTTTTTGTTTAGGATATACTAAAACCTGTAGTTTCCACAGGAAGCTTAAAGTGAAACATAAAAGGCAGTGCAGAAGTGCAAAATGTCAATCGCCTGTTAAGGAAGCTTTGCAAATACACTGAATTATTTGCTGGAATTGCACAATCATGTGATACCCTTGTATTCAAAGAAAATTAATTAAATTAAAATTAATTAAAAAGAAAAAAAATATTTCACAAGAAAGCAGCTTTAGTCACATTTCTGCAGGGTTTACATTACAAAAAATATAGACACATTTCTGCTATTTAAAAGAAAAACATCAAAATACCTACATAATAATAATGGTTTATTTCCATATAAAAACCCGCATAATGAAATAAACATTTAAAACATTTCTGCATGCAATCTTACTAACTGCAAATACTTCATAATTGTCGCATTAAGTGTCACTAGAAAGCACTGTCTTTTATATACATACAGATTTTTTGCTGATCATAAGAAGATCATTATCAGGGACTGTAAATAACATGCATTTCTGCAGCACATCAGTTTGATAAGTTGTATAAAGAATTAAAATCAGTAGAAAAAAGAACCAGAGTTTGCGTTTATTGACAAAAGAGGATAATTAAACATGTGAAAAGCATTTCACACATAAACAGTAATGTTGTCATCTAGGTTTATACAAAGCAATACATGCTGAGGAAATGAATTATGACAGTAATATTTTACTATCACAAATATTCCTTTAAAATCATGTCTCAAATTTAATTATCTGAAATTAGGGTTTCTTGTAATAATATTCGTTGCTTTCTAATACTTTAAATAATGATGGTTCTCCATTGTCTCTTATCTTAAATACAGTACCAAATTTAAAGCATCACCAATCACTTCAGTCTCTTACGCTGTAGCTTACTCTTATAGATAATTCTTTTATTAAATCACTAAAATGCAAGCCTAGAGGCCACTTTAACAAATCAATCCATAGAGCAGGTTTAATTTAATTCAATTCAATTCACAGAAGATCATGTTCTCTTGCATGCATTTTCACCTAAGCTGGTGCCCACTCTTTAGGCAGGATACTTTACTGGGTCCATTAGTGTGACTTAAAATCTGAGAAAGAAATACCAGTGTTGCAGTTGAGACGGACGTGACATTCACGAATCACACACACCAGCTCCATTCAGAAGGCAAAAAGCTTATCTTTAATACCGCACAGCATCTTTTATAGTTTCTTAGCTGGTTACATAGTTTTAAAGCACAACAAGCTTAATTCAACCAATCACCACACACCACCGGGTGAACACACAATAATCATGCAGCATGTTTTTCTACCTCTAATTCAGCTATGACTCTTTCCCACAGTCCTTCTCTAGCAGAAGTAACAGGCCTGAGCCATGATTTTACAAAGGCAACAGGGCCTTCATTTTATAAGATTTTACCTGCATGCAACATCCCAGCAGCAGATTCTAGAGAAGCTAGATCAAAAGCTGGAAAACAAGTGTCTTTCTTGCTGAGAACAGCTGCTTTGGATGCCATGCCATGCTATGCTGTGCAGTTATGCTGCTCCAGTCAGCTCTCTCTATTCACTCTACCAGAAAAAGACAATGAAGACTTCTGTTTATTTCCTTTCCTCTATCTTAAGGATTCCAGAAATCATTCTGCATGCCACTTTGTTATTCCTTTTCTATTTGTCCCATAGTCTCACTTTAATTTGTGAATTAGTAGACACATCCATGAAACACATCTGTCTCACAGGTTAGATATAGTTTTAGTTCTGTCTTAATCTGGAGTGGGAATGCCCTCTATTATGTGTTATTTTGACCCCTTGCCTAGAAATACTTAATTTCTTGCAATACACTAAGTCTGATAACACTACTGATAGCCTTCAAAACTCTGGATGCCTGTGCCCACTCCCTGCTTGCTATTTTTCTCATTTTTACTTTTCCCTCTTACTATGCCAGTCCTTGTCTACCACACTGGCCCTTGTAATTCTTTTTTGTTCATTTCTGATAAATTAAGCTTTCTGTATATATCTGTGCAGATTCAAACCTACCTTTTATACATAGTTGCTATTTCCTCCTCAGTATATCTTTACATAAGGCCATAAGGCCATTTTAACCGTGTTGAAGTAAAAAATCCCCAACCCACAGACTATTAAAGATTAAAAATTAAACCCAGACACATTAAAAGAATTTTTTAAAGTTAGAATATAATTAGATATATAGATATTTATTTTTATTAGGAAAGAGGAGAGAATAATACCAATGAAAGAATAATATAGAAGGATTAGGCAGAATACAGACCTAGTTCAGCATTATTACATGTTGGAGATAATCACTAGAGTCATGCAGTCATTCAAAGGTCAAATAAATTTATTAAATTTTATCTCAGTGGAAGTTATAAACTTAAATTTTTACAGTTAAAGGCATTTTTTGTTTTTATTACTAGATGCTAGTAATAAAAATAAAAAATCAGCATCAGAAAAAGATAATAGTAGCTGAAACTAGGCAAAAGAGAGAAAGATACATTAAACATTAGCTAGTAGTACTAATATGCAAATGCTTCCATTCTGTAATGCAAAAGGTCAGGCTTTTAGAAGAAATGATGATGCTCTTAAGAAGGAAAAGATGTCGACCTGAAGGCTGATAGAAACCCATCACAAAAGAATATTTGATCTGAGGAACGGAACATTCAAAGTACCACCAGTCACTGAAATTGTGATTGGCTGTAGTATCTTTTTATCAAATAGTCAGGAAAAGGCATTTTAATAGTTAGATTAGTTATAATAGTAGGGTCAATATATAGCTATCTATGAGTGACAAGTTGTCTTGGAAACAAGACTGTATTTACCAAATAAACTTTTATCTCTGCCAAATAAAGGGACTAACTTCAGTAAGTAATGATAAATTGTCAGAATTAAACATGAGTATTTGCTCTAGAGCACATTAATTGGCTCAGTGTGTTTGTTCTGCCAGAATTTTTTTGTTTCTTCTAGTACAAGCTTTTGAAAATCATAATTTTTTATACAAAGCCTCAGAATTTTTTTAAGTTCTCCAAATCATATTCATATCTTAAATTCTGCAAAACATCAGAACTAAATTCTGCTGCATGCTGTTGTAGACTGAAGAGACTGGGACAATGTAGAATGCAATAAAGCAGAAATCAACTGCATTTCTCATTTTCTTATTTATTTAATCAGTGAGTTCTCACATTATTTTCTTGGAGATTAAACTCAGTTTATTTTAAACCATCACCATGCTTCTATTTTTTTATGTGCTGGAGGTGTCTGGACTGGTAACACTAAGCCGGCCTGATAGGAATCACAGATCTACAGACTTTAGTGGCTATGTAAGGTAGAGTTGGACTGTAACAGAGATGATGTCAAGGAGTTTCTGAGTTGTAAATATCTGTTGGAGGTTTTGACCAAAATCCTCACCAACCATACCATTAAGACAAACAGTGCATTGTAATTCTTAGTTTCCCATTAACACTCAATTTAGAAGATAGGGTGTTTAAATCCTGTGCAAACATCTTTTATTCAGGCTGGAAACAAGCATAGACTTATGAAGGAAATACTGAAAATATTATGAATTCTCTGTGCTGTTCTCCATAACGTGGAGAACATGTGTATGGAGACCACAGGAAATACTTTCTTTTCTGTACACATTTTTTCAGTCCCTGTGTTTATCACTTCCTTAAACCAAATCTGCGGGTTGTGCACCACAATTGCAAAAGGTCCTGCTAACAAAATAGTTCCCAGCACAAACCCATATAGAGGGGTAAACTATACCCTACCACTGTAATCTTTTTGTCATTCGGTGGAGTGGCAAAGGCTCTCAGGAAGTGGCTTGCACCAAACCATGACTGCTAATCTGCACAAGGGAGATAAACACAAGGTTGGGGATGTAGTAGATCCTGTAAATACCCTAAACACAGATTGTATGCAAAAGCCTTTGCCAGTGAGGGGTAATTCAGAAGACTCCTGGAGCCTCTCTGGGGTGTGCTGTGGCTGTGTTCCTAGAGCTAAGTCCTTGGAGACTCTGCAACTCGAGTCATCCAGGAATACATCTCTGGGAGCTTCCAACTCTAGCATTTCAGTTTTATACAAATACCCAATTTATCCCCATCATCAGGGCCCTTTTATATCCAGAAAAAGAACAACCCACAAAATACAGATTTGTTTTATTTTAAACATCGTGCTCTAGTAAGTAAAACTGACTGTAGTTACAAGATAGTTTACAGTCCTGAAGAATATTGGTATTAATGCCCTTCTGCACTGGGTCATTCTCTGCTAACCACATGACAATATACTCCCTTGATTTTAGGGTTAGCTTATTGCTCTGTATTGTGATAATATTGTACATTGAAAAAAATATAGACAACATATACTATGTGTTTAAAAAAAAAAAAAAGGGTTCTGCTAGTATTTTCAGCCTAGAAGTCAATGATTATGTGGCTAATCAGTGGTCTCATTTATTTTCCATGTTAATGTACATACTTCATGGAATTTTTCCATCCATTAAAGCCTGATGGAGAAAAAGCGTGTTTTGGGTTGTTTTTTTCTTCTTGGCAATGCTTAGGGATGTAGCAAAACACAGGGCATTTGATGGAGCATAAATCAACCACTCCCTCCATCTACATTCTCCTTTACCCATTTTTCAAAAAGAGAGGTACTTAAATAAATAGCGGCTCTTGCCCCTATACAGACACAGTGATGTAGAAAAAGCACCCTCAGTCTGATGAGCAGATTTGCAGTAGTTTTTTTAGAAAATCAATCTGCAATTAACCATTTCACTGCTGTGTATTTGCATTTGAAATATGTTTTTCAGAGAGGTTTTGCCAATAGGTCTATCAAAACAATGAGAACAACATTAATTTAATTCTTTTATCTTTCCTTCTAATTCAGATTTTATTACATATTTAATTGTTTCTCAGAGACTCAGTGGGAAGCAAGCAATACATTAAATAAAAGAAAAAATAAGAAGGAAAAAAACCCCACAGATTTGTGTAAGTGAAAAAAGCAAAAAAATAAATATGAATCAAGTAAATGAGTAAAAGTCTGGACAAAGAGCTAGCACCAGACTTGAAAGCTGATTAACAAAAGTTGAATTTTGATGTATGATGTGAAAATGGACAACATATTCAGGACATCCAAGATCAAGAGATAACCATACAGGGAACATGGAAGCATACAGGGAATGGAAAGAAGAAGCAAAGTGAAAATAATAATAGGGAGAATGCAGGAGCTAGAAACAGGACAGTTGTAAGTGTGATTAGATGACCTAATCTTAGAAATATGGAATTATTCCATCACCATACTAGACAGAGAGGGTTCACAGCAGACTTTCACTGTTGATTTTACTGTATCTGCCTAACCTGGAGAACATCTAAATTATACTTAGACCTGAAGTTCCTAGTCACTTCATGATAAGTCACTCCTTTCTGATGTGCAGAACTGTCAGTGCCAGAAAGGCTTGTCCCAATGCCTGTCAGGGGTGGGTGCTAGCAGGATTCAGTCAGGACAACCACACAGATGTTAATTTAAAAGACCTGCTCATCACGTCCAGGAAACCAGAATACACTGAGACCAGTACAGTGAGAAGACTGCAGATCAAATCCTGATGTGTAAATCCTTTTCTAGAAAAGGACAGATCCATTCAGAAAAAAAAATTTTGTAAAGCTGGAGTAGAATAGGAAAAGTGAAGTTTGAGACACAAACCTCTGCTTTGCGTTTCCTACAGTGAGCTCAAGAAACTAATTTTTGAGCTTTCTGGCATTTATTCAGCTCATTCCTGCTAAGCCTTTCCTGAACTATGAATTCCAGTAGCTGAAAGAGCATTTTGGCTGGTAGTCCAAACCTTGAACTCACCCATGAAGTCAGTCTGACCCCTCGTGGAGTCCTCGGCCCTCTCCACCACACACAGCTAAAACAAACTGTTGTTCAATGGTGATGTAGTTCTTATACTATACCATTATTACTTGTTTTGTTGTTGTTCAAAGGTGATGTACTTTTTTGTACTGTATTATTATTAGTTTTATTGATTTGAATAAATTTATTGATTTAAGTACTTGTATGTTATCTTTTTATTTGGTTTCCTTTTGTAGTTTGCTTTTCTTTACCTATATACATTGTATCACATATTCCCCACTATTGAACTAATAGGGAGAAGTGCAGGTATGAGAACATTTCTGAATGTTTACAATGCAAAAGCAGCTAGACAGCATGCATTCAGACTCATCTTGAAGGTCTTTCTCACACATGGGCTTGCATTCCTCATATATGTGCACAAAACAATAAACTGTATTGAAGCTGGTGATTGCAGTGGCGTAAAACCAGCATGAAAGAGAAATGCATCCGCTATTCACCTAGTAGGGTACTAAAAGCTAAATTCACTGCTAAATCATATTAACAATTCTCTGGTATCTTTCCACAGACTTCAAGCGTTTTCGTAAGAATGCACTTTCATGCCTCATTCAGTTAATGCCTTAGGTTTTAACCTTTATATTTTTCAAATTCTGTACTGCTTGATGTGTGACTCTGAAGTTTCTTGTAGCCTGTTAATTTCTGCTCTCTCATGCTAGGTAGACATAACAAAGCCTCTGCGGCCCTGCTTTCCAAGGACACCAAGACTGTCCTAGGCCAAAAGTACAAACCAAAGAGCCGCTAATGGGGGGCGTAAGCTGAGGGGAAAACTGAAGCTTTAATTGGAGAATTAACCCTGCTATGCAAATGAACCAAACCTATAAAAGAGTGAAGAACTCGTGACCTGGGGTCCATCTTGGGGTCCATTTTGAGAATAGCTTCAGGGTCCCCAGGGTGTATCTTTGAAGGCCTTTCAAATAAATACCTCTTTTATTCCCTTACTCCTGTCTAGTCTCTGTTTCTAGGAGGCCTCTTAAGGCATCACAGTAATTTGTAAAAATGTATTCTTTGCTATTTAAAGGATTGTTAGAGGACCTGAAAAATATTTGAATGTGCTTTTATTGAAAAGACATGAAGTTATTCAGTGAATGCTTTTGAGCTTCAAGTTCATTAAAAACATTTGCCTGGTTTTTTGCACAAATTATGGAAATCATCTGGTATATTTTGTATAGTCTGACTGGATGATTTATATCACTAAGGATCTGAAAACACATTGGGAAAACAAAATTTTATAATGAAATATTTGTGCTTTTTTAATTGGTTAGATACTAGCAAAATCATACATTATTTTTTCTGTGCTTTGTCTTCACAGTCAAAGAGCTTCTATTTAGAAGTGGAACAGGAATACTTGATGATTCTAACATCTCTGTGTCACTGGTGTTCACAAGCTGGTTCTTGGTAGTGTTCAACTCCACTGAAAATCAGCTCTAGACACCTAATTTCTATTAGCAGGAATTGTCTAAATTTTGGAAACTTCACCTACTGCAAAGACTATGTTGCTCATTAAAAATTATGTATTTATCCCATTGTCTATCCTGAAAGATTTTTCCTGGGTAGTAAATTTTGATACTTCTTAACTCTACACAAAATTAAGGCAATCCTCAATATCATTACCATTATAATATTTGAAATTCTTAATAATTAAACACATTTATCTGAAAATGTTTCTGGTTTCAATCCAGAGGAATATGTCAATGCAGAAGTATTATCTGTTGGGTTGTTGGGCAGCAGACTGTACCTGCTTTATTTCTTTGAGAGGCTGAAAGGAAGGATTGATCTGAATTTTGTTTAATCCCACAAGGCAGTTTGCAGGTGCAGCTGCAGGCTGAGACACCTGCCACTGAAGTGTTGGTGTTGGGCCTTTATTTATCTTCAGCCTTTCCTACTCATTAACCTAATATTTTATTTCCTGCTTGAAACAGATGCTTATGGGGAATATATTGCAAGTGTCTGGCTCTCTAGTGAATTGCTGATCACCTGAAACAGACAGGAATGCACCTAAATCCACTTGTGAGGAAAACTGTTCATCTATGGGAAGTTGGAAAACATGCTTAATGCTTACTCAGTGTGATTACACGGAGAATGGAGAGCCAGCACTTTACTGCACATGGTCTAAATGTGAATGACAAATTAGGAATGTTATTAACCTACCACAAAGTTCAGGCATCAAACTGGAAGTCTTACAGAAACTAAGGTTTTAGAAAGACACCACACTTTTTTTTAAACCTATTAATGTATTTGTGAGACAGTAAGCTGGTTTTTGTCCTGGAAATCTGTGGATGCTGAAAAGCTTGAGGCAGAGAAATTTTCCAGCTTTTTGCCAGCATCCTGTGAAGGTCTTGCCTTTCTCACGCAGGCTAGCTGAAAACAGTGAAGAGGTTGTTGTAAACGAATTCTTTATCTGCACCTGCAAGCTTGTTATGCAGTATTATTATGGTACATTGGAGAAATATTTAAAAATGGGTGTTGTAGGGTTTTAACCAATCATTCTGGGAGGTGGATAGTCAGAGGACCAATAACTTTACGCCATTCAAGCAAACCAAGTTATATAAACAAGTTTGGAATTAATTAAATAATTCCATTCTTCCTGGACCTGAACTTTATGCTGTTATTCTCGCCGTCCCCGGTACAACAGCGACGTCTGGTGACCTGCTACACATACTACAACTGCACCTGAACCTGCAACTCCAGGACGAACTGAAATGCCGCGCGTCTTTCTCGGAGATACACGCACTCCCCCGGGGATATGGGGAAGGGACCAGCCGAGGCAAGAGCGCTGGCTGTGGAGACAGAACCCTAATCACTGCACCAGGGTATTAGACAAAAACTAAAAAGATGGGACTCAAATCCAGCAAAGAAAGCACGGTACTTTCTGCCCGGAAATCTGTGTTAACGGTCACAGGAGCTAATATATCCGAGGACGCTCTGTGTGAACTGTTACACTGGGCAGTAGAGCATGAGTTCTCGGCAGATCCTGACACTGCATTTAGCCTACAGCTTGGCAACAATTAGGGGATAAGTTAATTCATGAGGTCGTGTACGGAGACAAGAACGTAGTTGGTTTGGTCCCTAGCTGGGGTTCCCTATTTGATATACCACAACGTTGGACAGTGGGAGGAGAAAGAAAAGAATTACCCGGCTCTGAGGGCTCTGAGGGAGAAGGTTCTGAAGGGGACAATGAGCTATCAGAAGGTGGACAGACTCAGGACAGCACGGGCAGAGCATCTCCAGCATCATCTCCGGCACCGCTGGAGCCTGAGAGAGTCGCGGAGACTGCTCAAAGATCCTATCCCTCACCACGTAACTATGTGCCCCCTATCTGTCCCTCTCCACGTGAGTTCGTTATGCTGAAATATCCCTCACCCACGGAACAACTTGCAAAAATAATTGAACAACAGAAAGAGTTGGAGCGTCCCCCACCCTTCGCCCCAGCGGCCCCTCCCTCCTCCGCATCACAGATGGCTGCACTGCAGGACCCGTCATTCCTACAGCCCCTCCATTACCACAAGCAGGCACAGTAGCCGAGATTCTACCACAGGGAGCTGCGCCGCTTCTTTCACCGCAGCTGGGAGCGACGGGGAGCATCATTGCAGCGTCGGTCTCGCCACCACTCGCCCCTCCACAGCCGGCCCTGGCAGCGCTGCTCAAAACGCCCGCGCCGCTTCCACCACAGCCGCGCTCAACAGCCGCATAATGGCGCGGCCACTTGCCCACACAGTGTACAGGTTTTCTTCCACAAATGCGCCCACAGCGCCTGGCTCTCCTGTGCACGTGCTTGCATCCGCGTATCTTCCTGCGCAGGTGCAGACAGCCCAGCCACCAATGGTGGACCTCTTGGCGCAGCATCTTATAGCTCTGCGGGAGGTGTCGCAGCAGCTGGCAGTACTGCCGGAGGTGTTGCTGCAGGTGACTGCTGCCAGACCCGTGCCAGGGCGACCCAGACCAGCGCGGCGGCGGCGACCGCGGAGGCGGCAGCAGCCCCGGAGGCGGTGGCAGAGGGCCCGGCAGCAGTGCCTGCACGGACAGTAGCACTGCCGCAAGTAGATACATCACTACCCTCCACGCAAGTGTCTACAGCCTCTGCCGCTATGCCGTCCTCTGGCAGGGCGCCTGTACCCTGCCAGCCTTCTTCATCCGCATTGAAGCCATCGGAAATACCTCTGCCTGATGATGCAAGCAGTGATACAGAGGAAACACCTGCTCCACGGCAGAAAACTGAGGTGGCGGCCAGACGCCGGCAACCAGTAAGACGACTGTTCCAGAGCCGCCCTTGGACACTTCCAGAGTGTAAGGTGACTGTGCGTCCAAGAAACTCAAGGCGTTTTTGGGAGGCGGTCAGGTTGTGTGCTCTGGAGGCGGGAGACTGGGATCTAATAGAGAAAGTAGGGATGCCTGAAGATGCAGAGGGAACTGTGCAGGTGCTACAGCACCTCAAGAAGGTGTAACAGTAGATCGAGGCAATAGTGAACCCTCGCAGGGGGTTATCCAAGCCTATCCTATGCAGAAGGCTCTTCCCAACACGGGTCAGTCTGACAAGCATGAGGTTATTGCTTGGAGGGTGGTGCAGGATTTACAATCCAAAGTGGTACAATATGGGCTCAGTTCTCCTGAAGTCATGCAGATTATTCGAGTGCTGAATACTGATCTGCTTTCTCCATTCAATATTAAGCATTTAGGTCAGGTGTTATTCCAACCTGTGCAATTTACAGTTTTTGAGAGCAACTGGAGAAGGATGGCTGAAAAGACTTCAGCTCAAAATATGCAGTTGCCTCCAAATGATCCCAAGTATGGAGTTGGAGTAGATGCTCTTATGGGAGCTAATTTCTTTCCTAATCCCGATCTCCAAGCTACCTGTCATCCTCAGGTCCTTGAACAGGCTCAAAGGATTGGTATGAGAGCTCTATTAAAAAGCATAGACATGGCTACTCCTAAAACACGATATGTGAAAATATCTCAGGGGCAGAAAGAGCAATTTTTATCCTTTGTGGAAAAAATTGCTGCAGCCCTTGAGAAGCAGGTCGAAGATGAGACATTAAGGCAGATGTTGTGCAAACAATTAGCAAGAGATAATGCTAATGATGAGCATAGAAAGATCATAGATGCTTTGCCAGGGGCCCCTACATTAACAGAAATGGTCGAAGCCTGCTCTAAGGTAGGGTCTGGGGATCATAAAATGTCTGCTTTGGCTGCAGTTCTGCAGCCTGTTCAAGTAAATCCTGATCGTGGACAAAGGAAGCCTGAGGTTGAGGGCAAGTGGAAACAGGCTAGAACAGAAGCAAAAAGAGAACAAGGGAGGTGCCCACTGTGAGAGATGCGATAGGTCAGGTCATTATGCAAAATACTGTGAATCTATGTACCATGCCAATGGTCAGCTTTTGACAGGCTCAGGAAATGTGAACAGGAGCGCAAGGGGGAGCTGCGCTCCGACACAAATGCTTCCCTAGGGCATGGCACCAACACAGGCCTACTCAGCCAGCTTAGAGGCAGCACCCAGGGATCAGCCAGGGTAGACGTGTGTTGCTGCCTGCTCCGAGCTGCTCCCCAAGACAAGCCAGGACTTGCCTCTGCCATGTGCTCTGAATTCCTTTGTTCCAAGCGCGGGCAAAACCAAATGTAACTCAAACTCCTTAGCAGTGTCTGCGGGTCCACCCCCAGTTCTCCCCTTTCCCCTCCTCCGAATAAAAGAAGGACCCAAGAGGGGGCCCGCCCTCTTTGGCTTTGCATTCCTTCTGCAAACATCTGCGTGTCTATGTCTTTTATTGAAAGCAGGACATAAGCTGAGAGCTATATTTCTCCCTCTTTGCTTCTACTAGCAGTATTAGCTTTGCAGCTACTATTTGCTGCTTTTAGAGCCACTGAAATGCTAGATTGCCTGTGCTACCTCTCTAGGCTGTTCGAGGCTTTCTAAGGCATTGAACTACGAGCACTAGCCAGTAAAAAGCTGTGAGTATTCCACAGATGTGCACACCACAGCAACAGTCATCTTAGAATCCTGTTGTGTTTATAAAGGTTCCCTTGGATGCATTTGGACCCCTAGTCAGGGATTCAGTGCACTGCTTGTGGGAAGATCTAGTGTCACCCTTCAAGGGATCTTTCTACACCCAGGAGTCATTGATGCTGACTTTACAGGCCAGATTTGTGCTATTTGTGCTATGGTTTCCACACCCATCCCCCCCGTCACAATCCCTGAAAAGACTCACATTGCTCAGCTTGTGCTTTTTAAGTCATGTCTTCCCAGGACAGAACAACAAAGTCGTGGAGATGGCAGCTTTGGATCTACGGAACTTCCGCGGATCCTCTGGACTGTAGACATCTCCAGCCAAAAGCCACAGATGATGTGTACCCTAATACTGCCAAATGCCCATCCACCCCAGATCCGGGGCCGAGGTTTGATCAACACAGGCGCTGATGTGACAATCATCTCCTTCTCTGCGTGGCCTCCTTCATGGCCTTTAGCCCCTGTGGGGTCGGCTATTGCAGGGTTGGGAGGAACCACACAGAGCTATTTAAGCGAACAATCTGTAGTGGTAAAAACACAAAGGGACAGATCACTACAGTTCAGCCCTATGTCACTGCAGCTCCGCTTAACCTCTGGGGGCAGGATGTATTGGCAGCCTGGGAGGTACGGATTGGGACACATTTCTGATGGGGGTCACTGTGCGGAAGGGCGCACAGTATCCTACACTGCCTTTGCAGTGGCTAGTAAACAGACTGATCTGGGAATCGCAGTGGCCCCTACCAAAAGAGAAATTAGTCACCCCTCGTAAGTTGCTTCAAGAACAATTACAATAGGGACACATTGATCCTTCTGCTAGTCCCTGGAATACCCCTGTTTTTGTAATTAAGAAAAAATCAGGGAAGTGGAGATTGGTGCAGGATCTCCGAAAAATCAATGCAGTGATGGAAAGCATGGGGTCATTGCAGCCTGGTATGCCCTCACCCACCATGATCCCAACAGGGTGGGAAATTCTGATCATTGATTTGAAGAATTGCTTTTTCACAATTCCTTTGCACCCTAATGACAAACAAAAATTTGCTTTTACTATGCCTGCAGTTAACAATGCCGAACCTGTGAAGAGGTATCAATGGAAGGTTCTTCCTCAGGGCGTGAAGAACAGCCCGACTGTCTGCCAATGGTATGTCACTCAAGCTTTGCTCGGAGTCTGTGAACAGTTTCCTGAGGCATACTCCTACCATTTTATGGATGATATCCTGGTGGCAGCATCCACCCAGGATGAGCTGCTGAGGATACAGCCTCTGCTGTTCGCTGCTCTGCATTCTTATGGATTGCAAGTGGCTCCAGAGAAAGTTCAACAGCATCATCCTTGGAAATATTTAGGAGTCAAAATTTTGTATCAAACTATACAACACCGAGAGGTGCAATTCTCAGATACTATTAAAACCCTGAATGATGCTCAGAAATTGCTAGGTGTCATCAATTGGTTATTTCCTTGCTTAGGACAACACAACTTTCCCAGCTTTTTAATCTTTTAAAGGGGGACCCCGAGTTGAATTCACCTCAGAAACTGACTTCTGAAGCGTGCTGGAGGAGGTTCAACAGGCTGTTTCTGCTCATCAGGTTTATCGAGTGGATCCCTCCATTGATATCACTGTTTTCATTACCACTCCAGATTTTCACCCTACAGGTATCATTGGTCGGTGGAATAAACAATGACCCAACCCTTTGCATATCCTATAATGGGTCTTTTTGCCTCATCAGCCGAAAAAGACAACACCCACATTGTTTGAATTGATCACTTGTTTGATAATCAAATGCCGCCAACGGTGTTTGCAATTAATGGCAGCAGATCCTGCAACAGTTGTTCTTCCAGTACAGCAGGAGCACTTTGAGTGGAGCTTTACCAACAGTGCTCATTTGCAAAGTGCACTGCAGAACTTTTTGGGGCAGATTGCTTATCATCTGCCCAGACATAAATCTTCTTTGCAGTTGGCAAAATCGACCAGCTTCACCTTGCAGCCAAAAAATAGTCAGGTGCCAGTGCAAGGACCCACCATCTTCACTGATAGGTCCGGAAAAACGGGGAGAGCCATTGTTACCTGGAAGGAGGTATATGAGTGGCAGGTGCTGGAAAGCCACGAGTCAGGCTCTGCCCAGCTGGTTGAACTGAGGGCTGTTGCCATGGCTTTTCAGCAGTTCTCTCAGGTACTTTTGAATTTGGCCACTGATTCTGCTTATGTAGCAGATATAACCCAACGCTTAGATTGTTCACTTTTGAAGGAAGTCAATAATGCAGCTCTGTTTTCATTATTGAAAACTTTATGGTGTGCAATTCAAGCTCGAGTTCACCCGTATTACATTCTGCATATTCGAAGCTACACCAATTTGCCAGGTTTCATAACAGAAGGTAATGCCAGGGCTGACATGCTAGCTCAGCCTGTGTGGGTAGGGCCTCAACCTGACAAAATTGCCCAAGCCGAGGCATTGCACGGTTTTTTCCATCAAAGTGCACATACCCTGCAGAAGCAGTTTCACTTAACGCCAGCTGAGGCTCGTGACATTGTCAGCGTTTGTGCTGATTGTCACGGAGTCACTGCACTTTTGCCATCGGGGGAAAACCCCAGAAGCCTAAAAGCCTTACAGCTTTGGCAAACAGATGTAACACACATTCCTGAATTTGGCTGATTTAAGTATGTGCACGTGTCTATTGACACTTTCTCCTCAGCTATGGGGGTGTCTGCTCATACTGGAGAGAAAGGTCATGATGTCATTGCCGATTGGAAACTGGCTTTTGCGATCCTGGGCATGCCTTCTTCTGTGAAAACTGATAAATGGCCCTACCTACGTCTCGCAGAAGACACGGCCATTTTTACACCTATGGGGTGTGAACCATATTTTGGGTATTCCACATTCTCCTACTGGCCAAGCCATTGTTGAACGCGCTCACAGCACCTTGAAGAGTGTTTTGGAGAACCAAAAAGGGGAATGCATGGAGAAACCCCACAGAGTCAACGAGAAAAAGCTTTATATACAATTAATCATCTTACAGTGCCACCAAATTTAAATAATCCTGTTATTTTGAATCATTTTCTTTCATTGCAGTCTTCAGGCGAGAAGCACCTGCCCCGAGCGAAAGTCTGGGTACGGCATCTACTCACAAGTGGGAAGGCCCATGTAAGCTTATTGCTTGGGGTCGTGGGTGTGCTTGCATTTCCAGAGATACTGGGGTACGGTGGCTACCTGCAAGATGCATTCACCCTGACCAGCGACACCAGAAGCAGAATGGGGCCAACAGGCAACCTCCAAATGATGACCAGACAAATGCAGGTCATCATGGAATGATCCTTCGAATGATGACCGAGATGTCGATCATCAGTCGGATGGTCCTTCTACAAGCAGAGAATGAACTTTAAGTTTTCTGTTTGTTATGGAGTCAGAATGTTAAAGCCCTTAAGGCTATTTAGAATTAATAACTGATGTAGAATTGCGTTTGTTAGATGTATCTCCCATGGCACTGCTAGAGAATCTCTCTGCCCACTTTAAATCAGTATCTGATTTGGATTCAGTTTGGTAACAGCCATTACCAAACAGATCCCTTATGCTGTGTTTGTTCTCCTTGCTGCAAGGGATCCCACAGAGGATTACAAACGCTAACTTTTTGGTCTTAAAAAGGGGAATTGTGGATGTTGAAAAGCTTGAGGCAGAGAAATTTTCCAGCTTTTTGCCAGCATCCTGTGAAAGTCCTGCCTTTCTCACACAGGCTAGCTGAACACAGTGAAGAGGTTTTTGTAAATGAATTCTTTATCTGCACCTGCAAGCTTGTTATGCAGTATTATTATGGTACATTGGAGAAATATTTAAAAATGGGTGTTGTAGGGTTTTAACCAATCGTTCTGGAAGGTGGATGGTCAGAGGACCAATAACTTTACGCCATTCAAGCAAACCAAGTTATATAAACAAGTTTGGAATTAATTAAATAATTCCATTCTTCCTGGACCTGAACTTTATGTCATTATACTCACCGTCCCCGGTACAACAGCGACACAAATCTAAAATTTGTCTGTTTCTCCCAAGAGAATCAGGTTGCCTAGGAAAGTGGTATTATACTCTGTTGGGTTTGTATGGCCAGTGTTTGGTATTGGGAAGGGGAGACTGCAGGGGTGTAGATACAAAAATGCTGCTAGCAAGGATTTTCTTGCTATTTTCTAAGTCCGTGAGAGACTTTTCTCTCACGCAGAAGAGGTAGCAGGGAATGTAAACAACCAAGCCACCTGCAACCTTGAACAGTCTTGTTTATGGTATAGTAGAAAAATATTTTGACAATGGATGTTTTAGGATTTTGGCCAATCACCCCCAAGGGGTGGCTGGTCCTTTGTCCAATTAGACTATGAAGAAAAAAGTCTATAAAAGAGTTTGTAAAATAATTAAATAAATCAATCTTGCTGCACAATTCCTGCCTGCTGGATCTCTCCTCCTCCTCCCTATGGCTGCAGGACACGGTGATATACCCTAGGACCCAGGCCAGCAGTAGTACAGGGGTGGCTTCTTTGAGGAGCTGCTAGAAGCTTCCCCTTTGTCTGACAGAGCTAATGCCAGCCAGCTCCAGGACAGACCTGCCTCTGGCAAAGGCTAAGCCAATCAGGAATGCTTGTAACACCCTTGTGATAAGACATTCAATAAGGGAAAAAGCTATTGCACTGATGTAATTGCATCCAGAGAAGAACAGAGTAAGAACATGTGGGAGCACCAGCTCTGCAGACACCCAGGTCAGTGAGAAGGACAGGGAGGAGATGCTCCAGGTGCCAGACTTGAAATTCCTCTGCAGCCCATGGAGATCCATGGCAATGCAGAGATCCACCGGCAGTGTGTGGAGGAGTATTACCGTTGGTGATGGGGTCAGTGGCTCTGACCCAGGAAGAGGTGACCGGTCCGGGGAGATGGTCCCGAAAAGAATTGCCTTCCCGAGGCCCGGTGTCTTCCCTCAGCTGCTGGCTAGGAGGGCCCTTGCAGAGGCTGTCAGCTCTTTAGTGATTGTCAGCTCGTGATTTCAGCTCAGCTCTGCAGGGCAGCCTCCAGGCCAAGCCAGACCAGAGAGAGAGACGAGAGGCTCGTGTGGCTGGTTCCACACGGAAGGTAGCTTTATTGTTGTTCCGTACTCCAGCAAAGGGGAAAGCCAGGGACGACAGCTCTCTCTGTCACAGGGGCAGTGGGATAGCTTTTATAGGGATACAGGGGATGGGTAAAGGCCAATGGGTTACAAAGGATCTGCATAGGGTCTCCTAAAGGATTGTGGGTCTGTCTTTTCTCGCCGTGACTAAAGAAGTGGTTGCCTTCCCAGGGAGTCCTGCTGGGCGATTACACAATCTCAGCAGACATCCCTCCAGGGCAGGGGCTGGGCATACCCCACAGAGGAGCCTCACACCAGACCAGGTGGATGCCTGAGAGGAGTCTGTAAATCTATGGGAAGCCTGTGAACCTATGGGAAGCCTGGCTCCTGGCAGGGACATGCAGACCCATGGAGAGAAGACCCCTTGCTGCAGCAGGCTGTGCCTGAAAGACTGCACCCTATGGAAAGGGACCCACACTGGAGCAGTTCATGAAAACTGTAGTTTGTGGAGAACTGTCTCCTGTGGGAGCAACCCCGTGCTGGGCAGGGGGAGGACTCCTCTACCTGCGCAGCAGCAAAAATGTGTGATGTGCTGACCATAACCCCCATTTCTCGTCTCCCTGAGTTGCTGGGGTTGAGGTGGTAGAACCTGAGAAAGAGAGAAGGGTGGCAGGAAGGTGTTTTTAAGAATTGTTTACTTCTCATTATCCTGCTCTGATTTTGATTGTTATTAAATTCAGTAATTTCCCCAAGTGAGTCTGTTTTACCCATGATGGGCATTGGTGAGTGGCCTCTCCCTTCTTCATCTAAACTCATGAACCCTGTCCAGTCATGGAGGGGAGTGATAAGAGTGGGTTTGGTGGGTGCCTGGCATCCAGCCAGCGTCAAACTATCCCATATACCTTGATGCAAACCTGTTTGGTGTGACTGTTGTCCTTGCAAGCTGTAAGAGCACTTGTGATTTCAACATTTCATAGGTTTTGACACTTCATGGAAAGCATTCAAGGAAATAGGTTGGACATGGGCTTGGAAGGGTCATTAAAACCAGTCAAATTGACATTAATGTTTGCAATGAGTATTCATGAATATTTTTTGGTTTTGCTCAGCTATATTTCAAACAGATTAATTTGTACTTGAGATCTTAGTCTGTCACCATCTACCACAATAGATAAAAAGAAGTGAATCTGTCTTAGCAGGGTTAAAGCTTAAGCTAACAGGGTAAACAGCTCTGTATCATGTTGTGACTGCAATAAATGTGTTTATTCTCTCCTCAGCTTTAACAATTACCATTTTGCCCTTGCTGACAGTGGTTTACTTGCTTAGACTGAGAAAACACCTGCTTTTTTTTCATGAGTTTTCTATACAACGGCTCTGTGCAGAGACTTTAATATAATAATCTTAAGTGCATAGACTTGAAAGTTTTTTTTGAAGGAAATATGACATCGTTACTGTGGAGTATAAAAAGGTGTTAGAAAACTCTGCTCAGCAATACTGAAGATGTCATGCCTTTTGTAAAGGAAGTCAATCAGACTTGACTTAATGTGCATGTTCTGTATAAAATGTCTACATATATTCTTTCTCTGTTTAATCTGAAATAAGTCGAATTGACTTGGAAATAAAATAGAATTTATTATTTACACTATTGAAGTAATCAAAATAATACATTATATGTATATTTATTTATATATGAATATATATGTTTGTGAAAATATGTTCCACTTGCATTTCTTCCACCAGTCATATACAGCCATATGTCCTTACAGTCCATTTCATTAAGATGTAAGTATATTTGCCACAAGTATGTATGCATACTTAATAATCAGAACGTCTTAAAATTAAATTTTTATTTTATTTTTTCTCCAAATATCTTTTTACTTCTGTCACTTCTTTTATTTCTTGTAATAAGATTAGGGCTTGAAATTTGTGTTGGGTTGACTTTGGCTGGGGTGCATGCTTTGGCTATAGTTCACCAGGGACAAATTGTCTGCACAGCTTAGGAGCAGAAACACTGTGGGATCTTGGAAGTCTCTCTAAGGGAGACACGAAACAAAGGATGTAGTGGCATAAAGGTGCTGTTGTCTTGCTCTGTAGAAATCAGTGTAGAAATGAATCAAAGGATGGAGCAACACAGTGGTGGTGTGGTTTTGCTCCATAAAAAACAATCCAGCTGATGGAAATTAAACCAAAGGAATGATCCAGATGGCAAACCTGAACTTTGCTTCATTAACTCAAAAATGCACATTACTTTTCATGCCTTGCATATGCTAATGACTAAATTCACTCAAACTCCACCCAAATGTGAAATTATATCAACTGTTACTTTACCTTTTCCCTTCCCTAGAAGAAAATAATATAAATATAGTTTAAGCAGGGAAAGAGATCAGCGAAGATGCCAGAGAAGAAACTTCTGGAATCCATTAATAGACTGAGCCTGCCTTCTCCCCCCAGGGATGCCTGTTAGGTAAGAAACATATTCTGTGTGTGCTGAGTGATTATCTTGAGCTAGCTTTCATTGGTGATTAGATTTGTCTGTATTTCACTTCCAACTCATTCTTGCAGTCAGTATACTGTCAACTACCAGGCCATCTCTGAACTTTAACCTGTCACAGTCTTCTGTTATCGCTGTATTTGTTAATAAAGTGTGTTATTCCATAAACTGTTTAGCATGAGTCCTTCAAGGACACTAGCAGTGGCTAGCAGCATGTTACATACTTGACAAAATTGACTAAGAGTGGGGACACTGTCAGTGGTGACCCTGAATGTGTGGGTCAAACCTCTGTGGGCTGTTTAGTATGGTCCTGCCTTGGTTTGAAAGATAGGTGTCTGCCAAGGAAGGCAGAAACAGAACATGTTTCTGTTGGAACAGAAAATGTGATCCCCTTCCTTCCAAATCATTATAACTCCAAAATCACAGAGCTTTCAGGCAAAGATGTGGGAAAAGGAATAACAGTTCTTTACTAGTATGTATGTGTGTAACAAGGCAAACAAGCAACAACAACAGCAGCAACAACAAACAGAACGCAGTAGCAGCCTTGTCTCGGCTGTCAGGCACCTTCCCCTTGGGTGCAGTTCCGCTCACCGCCGGCAGGGGCGCTGGTGGCTCCGGGCCGGGCAGGGCGGGTGCGGTGATTCCCCCGCGCCTGCAGGGGGCGCTGTGGCGCGAGTTCAGTCACTTCCGCACGTGGTGATGGCGGCACAGGCGGTGGGAGAGAAAAGGGGCATCTTTATGAACCCCCAGGGGCAGCTGATCCCAGTGCCCCTCTAGATGGCAGAATGGGCTATAGCAGGAACCTCGGAGCAGTGGCTGGAACGGCAGAGGCGGGCACACTGGGGGTAGCAAACAAAAACGTAGAAAACAAAAAAATGCAGAAATTCCGTAGCTGTAGCAAGAGCCGCAGGGTGTCCTGGCAGGCATGGAGTGTTGGGTTACAGTGTAACGAAAAACCTGGAGCAATGGCAGAAAACCCGCGCGGCTGGGCAGCAGCAGCTGGGATCCAGAATGCAGCCAGGAGAGGCTCCCTGGGAGGGGCTCAGGGCTCAGGGTTTTCCCCGGGGCACCTGAGTGGATGGTGAGGGTCCTTTCCAGTGAGGTACGGTGTTAATGAGGTCCCAGTGCAACGGCTGCTCTTACAAGGAGAGCCTCACTCACAGTAGAAGGAAATAGGAGACAGAACTCCTGAATGGTGACAGTGACTGCAGCCTGTCTCCCCTCCAATCCCAAGAGCAAGAGAGACCGAGGAGCTGAGCCCAGCCCCTCATCCCCCAGCCAAAATCCCGTAGTATCTCTGCCCTTCCTAAGAGAAAACTCCTCATATACCAGAGTGCAGCCAGCTGCACTCGTCCCGCTCCCCGATCTCTCAAAAGAGATCTTTTGTTCTCTTAAGTATTGGCCGTTATCATCTCTTAGCAACAAATGGGGAAAATTCCCTGAGAGAAAGGAAAAAAAAAGAAAAATCCAAACTTCCAACAGTTCCCATAATGGGGCACTGAGCGGGTGCTTCCCTCTCACTTCCCTGGGGGTGTTGACAGAATGATCAAATATAAAGGGTTCAAAGAAGACCCCCCCCTTTCATATGATACTTGATGTTTTGCAATATCATGGTTGTTAATCTTTTTATTTTCCTTTTATTTTTGGTTTTGACAAAATTAAATTTTTCAATTAAAAAAAGTTTTAAAAACATTCTCATTCTGCTCTAATAAATTTAAACATATCCCTCATTAACTACTGTACTATTTTTCAGTTTCACTAGTGAATCTAAGTGTGACCAACATATTTTGTATTAAAATTTTGCAACTCCAGAGTTTCTGCTCCTAAAATGGTCACTAGAACTTCTTGATGGTATTGGTGTTGTCATTCTAATACATCAAAATGAATTAAGGTTACGGGTTCTATACAGCTCACTACATCATAAACAATAATACAAATAATTTGGGAGATTTTTGTAATCTACTAAGAGCAAAAGTCTGAACAACTGTAATATCCAGCATAAAATAAACATCAAGGAGAGGATATCATGAATGGTGACCTAATTCAAATTAACAGACTGCCTAAAAGTTCCAAGAACTGTGTAAGAAATCAGTTTGCAGTACTTTCACATGAGATTGCTTGGTATTAAAGTTGCAGAGTCATTTTAGCAATACTAAATTCTAAAAACCTAAGAAAATAATCTACTAAGAATATTCCCTTTCCTATCTTTAAAACACTGGGTTATTCAAAGGAGGTAGTTTCTGACTTCTTATCTAACTCAAAATAACAGGTAGAAGAGACACAGAGAACTTAATTTAAAATGAGCTGTAGTTGCTGTAGCAACTGATCCTTTATTTTTTTTCATTGAGACAGAAGCAGTTGAATATATTAAGTATGCCACAGAATAAATAAATAGTGGAGAAAACATGTTTTTAATGGAGAATGATTTTGATATAATAAGGAATACCTCTTGTCAATGATTCCTTAAGCTGATATAATATTTTATTTAATTTTTTTAAATTATGATATTTAATTTAGAAAAAACACACTACAGAAAAGTCAAATCAAGTTATTTTTCTGATTTGAAAAACACTTCCAAGGTTCTGCTGAGGAGATTGTTTGAATTTTATAAGAACTGGTTTTTTTCTGAGAGGTAAAAATGAACTGTAAATGTACTTTGAAAGGAAGGGCATAAATGGAGATAATATTACAAATGGAAAGGGCTGTTTGCACTCTTGCCTGCATATAGTCCCATAAAACCTCAGAAGTACCAAGTCACCCAAATTTGTCGAATTGATATGTTGTCCAAATTGATGGGATGCTACCTAAATTTGAAAAAATTAACAAGCTGTTAACATGAAAATATATTCTGCACAAAATAGTAACCTTCTTTTTCGAGTTGTCACAGAGAATTGCTATGTTGATTTTATTTAGTCTAATTAGCTTCTTTGGGCTTAGTGCATATATAATACTTCTTCTTGCTACAAACTTACACAGCAGAAGCAACCACTCAGTCTTTTCCAGGCATTTCTATGAAGAAGCAGCATGGGTGTATTTCCATTACCTTCCTACGGTCTTCCCCTTTTCATTCTTCTTTAAAAGAATGCAGTAGTTGACACTAAATAACCAATATTTTGACTTTCCAGGTTATTTCTTTCACTATCAATGTAATACACCATGGTGTAAGACCACAGTACATTTTCTGCAAACATTCTTCCACTTCAAAAGTAGAGCTTGATTTGAGTGTACTCATAACCCTGTTGTGTTCACTAGCTGTGAAATACTGAAATGCCTGATAGCTAGCTGCATAAATGCCAGTAAAAAGAAATTGTTAAGGTTGGCTGCTTCAAGATACCCATACAAGAAATTTTACATTATACATTTGATTTTAAAATTGACAGGTTTGCTCTTTGGGCTGTGCTGATGCATTGTGCTTATAGCGTCCTGTCCAAGACCTGATAAAGTAAAATGACATGTTGAGTCCATGTGTTTCATATGAATTAATAATTTCAGTTAATAGCCTGTACCACATAAAATTTTCTCTGCTGAAATGTATGCAAAACTTACAGGAGCAACCAACCTGAATGTTCTTCAGTCCCTTCCTGAGCAATATGCAAATCAGAAAAAAAGCCCCCCATTGGTACTTCTGCTGCCAGTTAGACAGAGGGAGCATTTAATATTTCCTCTTGTGCTTTACACAGGTCTTTGTTTGCTCTGTGGCTGGTGTGGGATGGAATCAGCAACAGTTGAGTATCCAGGATTCTTCTCAGGTGGTGTTTGTTCAAACCCAGATCCAGTGAAAAGTGCTGCTCATGTTCTCTATTTCATGCAAAGCTTCTTCTGCACTTTATTTAGCAGGTAGGTGTGAAAGATACATACTAATTTGGGTTATAGTAGAAGGGCAATTAAAAATGCAAAGGAAGTTAGTTGACTTAAAACCAGAAAGATACGACAACTAATGTTTTTAATTGCAATGGAGAAATATGGGTATGAAAAGAAGAATTGTTGAGACATTCTCAATGTGAAGTTGTCGCGGGTTCGGTTTGTAACCGGGCAGAAACACCAATTTAGTGTAGTGGTTTGGTCTAAAATACTCATTACTGTTTATCTTCTGTGAGATAAGAATTAGGAGAAATGCAAAGCAGGCACCAAACTTGAAAGAATAGAAAGAAGTTTATTAACAGACCTAAAAGAAGGGGAAAAAAAAAATTATACCACCTTCAGAACTCTCCTCCTCCCTCCACCTTCCTCCCTTCTCCCACTGACAATGTGAAAAGACAACCCTTGAGATGTTCAGTCTGTTTACCACTGCCATAATAACCTTGTTCAGTCCATTTAGAAAGAGAAGTCTCTTCTTGCTCATGCTATGAAAACATTATCACAACGAGACAGCCACCCACTTCCAAATATTGTTCAGTCCATTTAGGAAGAGGAGTCTCTCTGCCTGCATGTGAGTCCCTTCCCCCGACTTGTTCAAGGTCACACACAGATAGCAATTGGTTTTCCCGCGTTCGAGGGTCCACTCTTGAAGTGTTTTGGGGTACAATTTTAAGGTTGAGCCATTCAGAAACAAAAACAGAGGCCCTTCTCCTTCCCTGGGAGCAAAGGGTCTTCCTCATCTTCATCATTAGGACTATCTCTGGGAGCATCAAGGAGGTTTTCTCCTTTCCCATTCGGAGCAAAAGTCCTCATCTGGTTCATCTCTAGGGACTGAGGTTTTCTCCTTTCCCGTTTGGAGCAAAAGTCCTCATCTGGTCCATCTCTCCCTGTCCAAACTTCTCATGAAATTACAGCTGCGTCAGCATCTGCCTATCTCAGCGCAGGTGCTTTTGCTTATGAGTTGAACACTCCACCCCCCATATCTTCATGAAATTACAACAGGATACTCTGATATATCATAGCTTCACAACAGAATTTCAGCTTTAAGCATCTCCTCTCTCTCTTCCCTCAGGTTTTCAGCTCTTCACAGCACTAAAAGGGTTAATCTCACCTCAGCCTTGCAGCTGGAATTTTTCTCATCGCAGTGGAGAGGGGGGGAGAGCCGAGCCGCTCCGGCTGCCCACGGCAAGGCAGTGGGGGGGGTTCCACGGCTGGAACAGGTCCATCGGCTCCAGGATGGCCGTGGCCCGGCCCGGCCTGGCCCAAGCAGGGCCTGGGCTGGGCCCGCTGGCCCCCACTCGGGGCCCACAGCCACCTGTCCCAGCGCCGGAAACGAGAGAGAGCTTGGGGGGGGAGGTTTGCCTGTTCTTAAATGTGGATCACAGAGGCGGTCACAACTTTAAGTGGCTTATAGAATTGTCCATATTCAAACTGGCCAGGTGATAGGTTCTGTCAGGTCCCAGAGGAAGCTGTAAGCACCCCTTAGCAAGGACATCGCTTCCAGGACTATGCTTGCTAACCTATGACAGAAGTTTAGGTTGAATAAACCTTTGTTAGAAAGCTACCAACCTTGTGATTTCACTGTATGGGAATGTAGGATTTTCAAAAGTATACAGACTGATTTGAATGCCTTAATATTGGGGGTTTTTTGCACCTTCAGTGTGGAATAAATTTGTAGGTAATGGTGTGATTCTGACATACCTTTTTGGCATTCAGCAGTTGCCACAAGAAAACGGCACGTACATAGTAAGGTGCATAGATAGTAAAGGTCAAAATAAATGATGATGTGGGTTGAAAGTAATTGAAAAAAAGCCTAACAGCATTTATATTGCTCAAAAAACCTATCTCAAAAACTCCTGAATATAATCTAAGAAGCAAATGCTCTTTCTATTTGCAGTTCTTTAAAGGTATTCCCTTCTTCTGCAAATAAAAATCATATGCAGCATTCTATAAGTTAATATCTCCAGTCCTGTGTCATTACACATGCTACTGTCAGGGTGATCTAGTGTTTATTTGCATAATGAAGTTTCAGACATCCAAGTAAAGATTTTTAAGGTGCCTTGTGGAGTTTGTCAAAAAGCTTAGACATCAAAAACCCTGTAAAAAACTGGAGAATGAAGCACTTAATTGAGGCAGGGACCCTCAAAATTTCACAGAGCAGCTTTGAAATTCTGAGCCTTTCACTTTGTTGGAAGAAAGATGCGGGGCTTGATTCAGTTACTCATTTTTGATCTGAAAAATATATTGCTGGGGAACCGGCAATCCCACTGAGGTAAGACATTACAATTGCAATGCTGTGTGGATGATAAATCTCTCCTTACACCTTCAGAAACCTTTTTGACATATTATTTTGCATATTGTATGTTCCACTCTCTGCAGCAAATCAACATGGAGAGAAAAGAATTTATGAAAAAGCTCTTCATAAAACATTCTTACTACTCATTCACACTTATTCTAGAATCCTTTATTTGGACTCCACTGCTAAGAAAAGTTTTGTACTGAGAACTGAGGGGCACAAATTATTTCACAGAAGTCAGCTTCTCTTCAGATTTAGAAAAAATTATTTGTGTCTGAAATGCTCAAATTAAAAGACATTTACTATGGTATTGGATTGTGTCCGGACAGTTCTTGAATATCTCCAGTGAGGGAGACTCAACAACCTCTCTGGACAATCTGTGCCAGTGCTTGGTCACAGGCACAGTAAAGAAATTCTTTCTCACACTCAGGTAGAACTTCCTGCGTTCCAGTTTCTGTCCATCTGGAAAGGTTAGGTCAGATAGCAGAGACAAGAGCTTTCATGGCTTTCTAAATAGATTCCAAATAAGTAATTGTGTGTTTCAGCATTGTTGGATCATCTACATCTGTCTTGGGGTGACTTTATGATGTGTATCCCATAATCGCTGCCCTATGCCCAGAAATTAATTTTTGTACCTCTCTATGCCTTTAAACTGAGCCTGAGAGGGGGAAGGAAAAACTGAGCAAAACTTTTTCAGAGCAGTTTGCAGCTTGTTCAAGGTCACACAGAGATAGAGACTTTTTTTTTTCAGCTGCAGCAGGAGAGCGAGAGGGAAGGGAAGCATGCAGCTTGCTTTTCTTTCCAGCCAGCTTTCGGCAGTTTTTTTTCCTCAGCTCCTTTTCCTTTGGAGAGTTGAACTTTTGTTTTCCTGGGACTTCAGGTTTTTTCCTTTTCTCTCTGCTGGACTGTTTCAACATCAGAATACAACAGGAGGAATTTCCACCGAGGCCTTGGCCCTGGAGGCGGGTCCACCACCCTGTCCCAGCTCCAAGGAGGGGGAGAGAGAGATCTATGGAAGGACTCTGAAATTTTCCCAGGTTTCTCTCAGCAGATCGAGAGGTTTCATTATTTGGCATCATTATTCTTTTCCTGTGGGTTTGTTAAATAAATAGTTTTTATCTCTTTCACTTTCCTTTGAGGAAAATTTTTTCCCAAACCTGGTGGGGGGGAGGGTGGTTGTGACCTGCCTTCTCTCAGAGGATATATTTCTAAATTTGGCCAAACCGGTACAGACCTTTACATTGATGCCTTTTCCTGGTCTTAAAATCAAGAGTCATACACGGTTAGAAGGGGAAAAGGGATTTTACCTTGGTATTTATTTTAAGGATCCTTAGGTGCACACGTCCAGGTCATATGCACTGAAATGCACCCCGCCAAATGCCCCCCCCAAAGTATCGGGTATAACATTATAGGTTTTACTAATTAGCATATCTATCAAAGATTCCCCAATGAGAGGCTCGAGTGAGCCCCCCTCCCCAAGGAGCCTTCTCCTGGATGGTTCTATCTTAGTTTACAGAATGTGTTCTGGAGAGGACCTTGGGGTTTGGGGCACACTGATGCCTAGCTATGAAGCTTCTAAAATGTTTAGTCTCTCAGCTTGACAAACAAGTCCAAGAATGTAGGCCAAAAGCACTAAGAATACAGAAGTTGCAAAAAAGGTATAAAGGGGTATAAAAGAAAAGGCAAAAAATCTTCATGGCATCAATATGAGGTCCTTAAAGCAGCTGAAAAAGGGACAATCCTGTGGACAGAGAATACCAGGGCTGATTTAAACAGCTGAAACATTCCTTGATGTCAGCCCCAGCTCTGGGACTGCCAGACTTGACTAAACCTTTTGAACTCATGAGTGACTGAATGTTGCTCTGGGGGTACTGAAACAGCACCTTGGAGACGGGCGAAGAGCTGTGGCCTATTTTTCAAAACAACTAGACAATATAGCCCAGGGTTGGCCAGGATGCTTGAAAGCTGTGGCAGCAACAGTCCTTCTGATACAGGAGGCCAGTAAATTCACCCTTGGGCAGCACATTGTCGTGTATGTACCCCATGCAGTGGTAAGTGCTGGAGCAAAAGGGGGGACACTGGCTCTGCCCTAGCAGGATGCTCAAATACCAATCTGTGTTATTAGAACAGGATGATGTTACTCTAAAGACAACTTTTGTGGTAAACCCTGCGATGTTTTTATCATCCACGTTACCTGACAGTGTGCCTGAGCATGATTGTTTGCAGACAATAGAGGAAACTTATTCCAGCAGACCAGACCTGAGAGGTGTTCCTTTGAAGGATCCAGACTGGGAATTGTACACTGATGGGAGCAGCTTCATGAAAAATGGTAGGAGGATGACTGGTTACACCGTAACCACCTCAGATAAAATCATTGAGGCAAAAGCCTTGCCTCCAGATGTATCATCACAGAAAGCTGAACTCATTGCACTAACGAGAGCTCTAGAACTGAGCGAGGGGAAGAAGGTGAACATATAGACTGATTCCAAATATGCCTTCGGTGTTGTTCATGCCCACGGAGCTATTTAGAAGGAACATGGCCTGCTGACTGCTCAAGGTAATGAGGTTAAGCATGCTAAACAGATTCTTGCACTTTTACAGAGCATTTGGAAGCCTACCAAAATGGCTATCATGCATTGCAAGGGTCATCAAAAAGGGAAAACAGCCCCTGAACTGGAAATCGTTTTGCTGATGAAACAGCAAGGGGGATTGCAGAAAAAGGCATTTTTGCAGTGGTACCATAAAAAGAGATAGATTTGTCATCATTTACCCAAAAATACGATCAGAGGGATCACAAATAATTAAGTTCCTTAAGGCTGAAATCAAAGAAGGTGGGTGGGCTGTTATCCTGGTAGGACAAGTTGTAGTTCTACCCCTGATCCTTCGGGAAATAGCCCAACGAGAACATGAAAATACCCATTGAGGAACAGAAATCTTTTAAAACATTTGAGGAAAGTAGTAATAGGGAGAGGGATGACTGATAATTGTATAATCTGTAACAAGCAAGTGTGAAACCTGCTGTAAAAACAACCCTGACACAAGCAAGAGAGTTGTGTTAGGAGTGACAAAAGCAGGAGATCTCCTGGGAGATTACTGGCAAATAGATTTTGCTGAGATGCCACGCAAAGAGGGATGCAGGTATATACTGGTACTGGTTGACACCTTCAGTGGATGGCCTGAGGTGTCGCCCTGTCGCACCAACACAGCAAAAGAAGTAGTGAGAGCTTTGCTCAATCATATAATACCAAGATTTGGGGTTCCTTTGGGAATGTCATCAGATAGGGGACCACATTTTGTTGCAACAGTGGTTGGGGAAGTTAGCAGGATTTTGAGACTTACCTGGGACCTGCACACACCATACAGGCCCCAGGCAAGTGGCAAAGTTGAACGCATGAACGGGACCCTCAAAACCCAGATTTGCAAGATTTGTCAAGAGACATCCATGATCTGGGTTCAATCCCTGCCCATAGCCTTGCTGAGAGTCCGCATACAGCCAAGGCGAAGGGACAACATCAGTCCCTATGAAATATTATATGGCAGGCCATACCAGGTTCCACATATCCCCGGGGCAAATTCATATGAGAGGTAAAAATGATTTGCAAAAGTATTTAATGGCTCTGAGTTCTGCTTTGCAGAAGCTCCAAAGATTCATTGTGTTATCCAAACCAATAGGATTGGACACAGCTGCTCATTCATTCCAGCCTGGATACTGGGTCTACATCAAGTGGTGGGACAGCGACCCCTTGCAAGCCAAGTGGAAGGGACCATTCCAAGTTTTGCTGACCACTTCTACTGCGGTCAAGGTTGCTGGCAAGGGACCGTGGATTCACTACTCCAGGGTGAAGAAAGCTTCTGCTCCTGAAATCACCAAGAAGACAGAGACTGATACAAATCAGAAAAATGCAGTTTAAACTGTTTTTTACATGTTTGCTGTTTGCCCAACTGGTAACCATGATTCAGGGTTCACCCCATGATTTGCATAAGACTGCGATCTAAAATGTGTCCAAGGTTCTTATGTGGACCAAAGTGGGAGAATTAAGAAAGATTTAGATGAAATTCGGAAAAGAACTCAAATTCTACATGAAGTAGCTTCTAGAAATAACATCTAAAATTTTGATCATATTTTTGATACCCTCGCCTCATGGTTACCAAACTGGGCCTGGGTAAATAAATATTCATCACAGCTGTAATTGTAGTTATTTTCTGTGTAATTGCCTGTGGAGCAGCCAGTTGTGTAAACCGGTTCTGCGGGTAAAAAATAGAGCAGAGTAGAGACTAGACAAGGTAGTTTTGTTAGTCTCTAAAAGGGAGGAAATGATGCCTTGCATTGCCTTGCCATGTTTGAGGCAGTGTGATGTAATCAATCTGCCAGGCTTCCCCATACTTGTATTTGGACCACCGCCCACCATACCACAGGGGCTTCAACCCACTTGGCCTGCTTGATCGCAGCGCATGTCTCACAGTCATGGATCACCTGGGAGATACTGTCCATGGTTAGATCCACCCCTCGATCTCGTGCCCACCTATAGGTGGCATCTCTGCCTTGATGACCTGAGGCATCATGGGCCCATCAAGCTAAGAACAACTCTCCTTTATGTTTCCAATCTAAGTCTATCTGTGACACTTCTATCTTTGCAGCCTGATCTACCTGCTTGTTGTTTTGGTGTTCCTCATTAGCCCTACTCGTGGGCCCATGATGCCTCAGGTCATCAAGGCAGAGATGCCACCTATAGGTGGGCACGAGATCGAGGGGTGGATCTAACCATGGACAGTATCTCCCAGGTGATCCATGACTGTGAGACATGCGCTGCGTTCTGTAGGTACAAAAATGCTGTTAGTGAGGATCTTCTTGTTATTTTTCTAAGTCCGTGAGAGACTTTTCTCTCTCACAGAAGAGGTAGCAGGGAATGTAAACAACCAAGCCACCTGCAACCTTGGAAAGTCTTGTTTATGGTATAGTAGAAAATATTTTGATAATGGATGTTTTAGGATTTTGGCCAATCACCCCCAAGGGGTGGCTGGTCCTTTGTCCAATTAGACTATGAAGAAAAAAGTCTATAAAAGAGTTTGTAAAATAATTAAATAAATCAATCTTGCTGCACAATTCCTGTCTGCTGGATCTTCTTCTCCTCCTCCTCCCTATAGCTGCGGGACACGGTGATATACTGTAGGAACCAGGCCTGCGGTAATAGTATAGCACTTTTAAATCTGACAAAAAAAGAAAGGGGTGAGTACAGAAAGGGACAGGACTATGTTTCATTCTAGCTATTTAGCAGGAATACCATCTAGTTTGTTCATCTGTGTAGATGCCACCTGCAAAGATGAATAGAGATTTGTCACTATTGAGAAGGTCACGAAACACATACACTCTGCCCCGAGTAACGGCAAAAAGCATGTTTATTATTTACACTTCTTCTATACACTTTCTTAGCTACATGTTCATTGGCTGTTATTTTCCTACCGTACTATACTATTGGTTGTCTATAGTGTACACACATTCTGTGCTAAACATTGGCCAGTATCCTCACTTTTGCAGCTGTTACAACTTCTTTCTGTTGTTTATCTTCTTGCTTCTGCAATTCTCACAGCTACAAACTGATTGTATCAAGGGAAACGTCTGCAAGGTCTTCAGACCAGCTGTTGGTTCCCACAGAGATTCCACCTGTCATTTCAAATTCAAAATAAGCAGGTGTATAGGAAGATTGACATAAATCAAGCAGAAGGCTGTGGAAGACTGTAGAGGGATTTATTTCTTAGCTTATTAAAATGGCATCTAGCATACCAGTAATCAATCTATAATCCAACAGGGATCAAGCACCTAAGTTAATGCATTTATTTGGGGCGCATAGTAGGATTAATTCAGAATCACCATTTCAATGATTTAACATGCAATTTCCAAACCACCTGGAAGGATCCTGAGACATTCATAAATTTATTTCTTTTTAAAGCTTAAGAGCAAATGTCAGCATACTATTATAGGCTATTCAAGTCAATATGCAATTCACTTTAAGTAACAGTTTTATCAGACTGTGTAAAGATTGCTTATTAATCAAAGGTATATTAACCTATAAACAAAATGCAAATGTATAATATGTTTGCATTTTATATTTTGGATTTTTAAGAAAGCCAAAATTAAAATTAGAAAATTGATTTGTGTAGATTATACGTACTTCCAAAGAGAATATTAGTCTTCAGAAATATCACCTACTCTTGAAGATTGTAAATATTTGAAGATTGATATTTCTTATGACTTTATTAAATTTACTTAATAAAGTCAGACCAACAGTACCACACTTATAAAAACTGTATTAACGGACTCACAGGGTACAGTGGGAATATATTTGAAAGTAGTTGCCTGAAGCTCTGAGCTCTACAAGTGAACTCAAATGCTACCTACTGACCAAACTGACAGAAGATCTCTTTTTGCTTGTATGAAGGGCATCATCATCCTATTGTACCACATGTAGATCTCAGAAGAAAATTCACAAATTCTTCAGACAATAACCCTTAAAGTGAAAAGTACTAGATTCCACTTGCCAGCATCAACCAAACTCCATATTTAATGTAGTCACTGTCAGAAGGGGCAGGGAATGAGGTGTGAAGGAAAATAGGAAACATATTTCACTGTTGTAACAACAATTTTGAAAATAAAATAACTAATTACACTGAACTCCAATTTTAAAGGAAAATGTACTAATGATGGCACTGTAAAGATGTTCTCACAAGTTTGTCCACTCAGATGACAGATGCACCTTAGGTCACTTCTACAGACCAGTTTTCATAAATGTCTTTTTACAGGTTCTGTCAGCATTTTAAAGGTGAGAATCTTGCTGCAGTGGTTTAAAACATAACTCAAGCTCTTTATGCTAGCTTTCTGCCAGACACAAAGCACAAATGCCTGCCTGCACTGCCACCATGCCAATTCACTGTCCAGCAGTGCCAGTAAAACCTGACGATGCTGCCCTCCAATGGATTCACGCTGACACATGCTGGGAAGCACTGGCAGTACAGTCCTGAGAACCAGCTACCTGTAGTCATGGAGTCTCTCGTTTCTGTGGACAGAAATGTGTTCATGACATGTGACACTCAGAATTGCAAAGGACCCCGAAGAGTTCAATTTAAAATTCTCACTTCGTTTTAACATGCTTTTGCCATCTAGCTCCCTGTTATTTCTGACCCTTAACCTAGCCTCCCAGAAAACAAAATCAAGCAATACAAAACCCACGCACATTAAAAGCAAATTATCTCAGAGTCTAGCTAAAGGTGATAGAATCAAATTTACTTGTCAGGAAAGAGAAATTGCTTTCACTAATCATACATGAAGAAAAAGCCTTACTTTTCCTACTACTTGAAAGTTTTAAGTTATGCTAAATTTAATTAACAAGTTTTAGCCCATTGCAAAATATTAGTTTCCCCTTTTTATGTTTTTGTGATCTACAATGCACGTCTCCTATGCTACTGTATGAGGATTTGTAGGAAAGTAGCTGTGTTATTCCTTTACTGTGGTTAGTTGGTTGATTGCTATTATGGACTTGTAGTTTTTTTACTTTTTCATTACAAATAATTGACAGATAAGTGACATCCTGGATGCATGCATGGAATCACAGAGTCATAGAATATCTCAGGTTAGAAGACACCCATAAAGATCATTGGATCCAACTCCTTGCTCCCTGTAGGACTGCCTAAAACTAAACCATAAGTATATAAACTTGTCTGAAAGATGAGGAGAAAACAGCAGTTCATATCCACAATAGCAAGAGCCCTAGAAGCCTACTTAACTAAGTGAAATCAAAGAATCAGAAACAGCTGAGTATCAAATGCAATTACACCTCCTTTACCGTTGAAGAAATCACTTGAAAGCCTGGTTTTGTTTGAAATAGTACATCTCTTTCAAGGTGTTTTAAATACTTGATATGAAAATGGACTTTTAACAAATTTCAAAAGATGAAAAAATCTTGCCACATTACGGATATCTTGCAGATTCTAAATGTTTAATGAAGAAATCAATTCAATAGAACATACCATAGCATAATACCAGCATTTCCACAGGCTGTATGTAACACACTGCTTCAATATTAAATTATCAGGCTTTGTTTTAAGTGCTAGTTCTCCAGACTGCAGTTACAAAAATACTGGCAACACTGTAAAACCATTTTGCTTTTTAGTTACAATAAAACACAGTTGATCAGATGTGCATATATGGTCTAATGGTTATCTAGCTATTTTGGCTATTTTATATAGCTATTTTAGATATGGGCAATTGATAATGATTCATCTTCAGCCTGACAACTTGCATCTCAGAAACTCTAGATGACTATATATTGTCAGAGTCCTTCCCAGCCCTTTCAGATAGTCACTTTATCTTCACAATATCATTGCAAATATAGGGAAATGATGGGAAAGTGAACTACAGAAAGATTGAGGATTACTGAAATGAAGCAGCAAGATTCTCTTGGTCATCCTGTCCATAATCAACAACTTAGACTAATACTTACCTACACCTGGTCCCTGCCTATACCTATTTGGATTTGAGGTATTACTGTCTCTAAGTCTTTAGAAGCACCTCCTTCTCTTCAGCTGTGACACTGAACCATGCTGTAAATCAAGTCCCTCCTGATGGGAGAGAATTTACTGAAAATCCTTGCAAGGAGTTTGAGAGATAAACTGAGACTTTTCCTTTAGTTTCAATGCTTCCAGATAGTTGTTTATTAAGTCTTGTCAGAGGAACAGAGCCACTAGCGTGACCCAGGTACAGCATAGAAGGAAGAAAAGTAGGAGTGAGAGCTAATTATCAAGATTTACACAGCCTTTTAAAGATATTTTAACCAATAGTTACTAAAAACTTACATTATTTTCACTTTCCTGCCAATTATTCAGTAACACGACTAGGAACTGCGGGATTTTCTATCCAATCATTCCAAACTACTTTTACTGCAGAATATGGAGTAGTAGAAGAAGGAGAAGAAGGTTTAGAGAACAACAACAATCCTCCATTTTGATATTTTTTACTCTTATCTATGTACTACAAAGAGAAGCCCAAAACCTCTAAACTTTTCACCCTGTGACAATCTAACATAGTAGTCTATCACCTAATTCACACCACTGTATTTTCTAGTTCTTGTCTGACTGTTGGTAATTTTTTCCAAGGTTTGAAGCTAAAACAGTGTTGTTCAGGGGGGTAAGAACCCTTAAAAACAGGCAGAGAAATATTCTCGGCCCTCTGGGTTCCTACAAGCTGAGCAAGACTAATACTACAAGAAGCCATTGGGAAGACATTCCACTTCTTCGTCATTTCCCTGTCTCCTGTCATCTCAGCTGCATGCTACTGTGACTTAAATTCTAACTGGAAAAGGTGCTAGAGAATTAATTCAGTACAGCAGTGGGTAAATACCCTACCATTCAGTGAGTTAGATCAACTTGGTAGAGAGTCAAGGCTGATGTCAGAGGAAGAAAATCAAAATCTCCTCTTCAGTAACATCAATTGCATGGGCAGTAGGCCTTTTAAAAATTTCAGTCCCAAGATGATTAGGCAGTGCCTGAGTGATTGTTGTGTACACTGTAGGTTAAACTACTCCAGGAGGAGGGATCAGCACTGCACTTTCAGCTCAGGGCAATGGAAAAGACAATTTCTTTGAAAGAGCAAGTAGATGCTTCATGCTACAGAGTAACTGTTGTGCTGTGCGTCCCATTACTGCAATTCCTGATCTGTCGAATTTCCCGTGTGTTCACTCGTCGGAGGAAATAACTTTCAGGGATGGGGCTACGTGATTATATGGATTTATTTTTTAAAATAACAAAATGCATCAGTCGAGGTGTGAGATTTTACAATACCTCCGAATAATGGCAAAAGTCATAAGATTTAGAGCTACATTGTAATTTATAACTTTCTAATCCAATAGGCACTTAAAACGACACTTTGTTTTGGATTTATGACCTATCACCTGTGGCACTTCTCACTGCAATGCAGCTGTGTCTTGACCAATAACTTCTCATGTCACGTACACACAGATGTCTCTATTATACCATCTACATTCTTAACGTAAACTATATAAAATCACACTATTATATTTAAAACCCTCCACCAGAACACCCAGTGTACATTTTTACTTATAACTATAGGAACACAGGCTTCTAATCCTTTTGCTTAAGATCCATAAATTTCTGTCAATTAAGCCAGACCTAGTCTCTTCCAGGGTTGTAAATCAAAGCATCCTTTAATTGCAGGAGTTTCTACTCCTCTGTCTCCCACACTGATCAAACCATGAGCCATCTTCCTTTTTGAGATAATAACTGTCTAAGAAAGACATTTTTCTCTTAAGGGAATTTCATGCTCACTGCTGAGAAGCTATAGAACAAAATTACAACTACTAGTCTCATTTTAATATCTAAGTGGGATTTAGTATGCAAAATACAGTCTAAGGTCTTTAAAATATTAATCCAAAGAGACAAAAAAAAATCAAATAAATACTATTAAGTGTACTTTTTAAGTTACGTGCTAACATTCCTTTAGAAATGCTCCCACAGAGCAGATACGTTGATATTTTAAAATCTACATGGAACATCCACATGGAAACTATGGAACAGTCTAAGCTAAGACAGTCAAAGTCAAAGATAATTGTTTTCTTCTGTATAACTGGAAGAAAATAAGTAGCAATATGCAATCAGTTCAATCTCTCCTGAAAGTCCATGATTTATGTTATACAGATATCCAAATCTTGCATGTCTATGTCCTGTTTCTAGTATAAATGATACCCTATTTCAGGTTGACAATTCATTTTCAGTGAAAAAAAAATCATTTGTTGAATCCAGGTCTAATAAGGTAGTCACAAAATGTAAACAGTGCCTGAATACTTTTTATTCCAAATAGCATTAAGCTCACATACAACATTTTTTAGTGAGAAACCAAAGTTACCGTGTTGCCTAGACCTGTTTTCTTGTAGTTCTTTGACTGTGTGCTGATAAAAGGTTAATGATGCAACAGTTACTCAAAGAAGTTTTTTTAAATAAATATATTCTACTCTATCCAAGCATATTCCCTGCTCTAATTGTGCTTTTCTTGAAATCTCTGTGTCAGTTATTCTACAATGTCTAGGAGCACCAAGAAAAACTCAAACTACATTAATGTTACAGGGGAGAAAAAAAAAATAAAGGTGCAGCAGGGAATGTCCTGCTTACAAGTAGAAGAAATGGACTGCAGATTATAGAAAATAATGAACAGGGATCAGTAGAAAGCAGATATACATTTTCACTTTCCCTAACACATATCCCAGGTCCACATAATGCCAATTCTTTTTGCTGCTGTAGCAGAAGAATGTAACAGACAGGTTAGGCATCTGCTTCAGATTTTTTAGTCACTCATGTTGCTTCTGAGTAGATGAACCCAGGCAAACAGTACATGTATGTACAACGAGTATGATAAAAGAACAGCATCACCCAACAACATCACTGGCGAAGAGCCTGAAGGGGATAGAGAGGAATCCAATGGAAAAGAAGTGCATTGGAAGACATGAGCAAGAACACAGGATTCCTGAGAAAAGGACAGGGTTATAAGAATGTGGGTAGGGGTCCATCTTGTCCAGCTCTCACTGCCAGCAGTAGAAAACAGATGTTATTTAGGGCATATCCCCATTTACAGATCATTTTATGTGATTTTTCTAAAATCCCTTCTGAACATCTTGATGCTGTGTGTCTCTATAGTCTACTGAAGCAAAAGTTCACTGCCAGTTTTGTAGGGAAGAGAAAAAGGGGGCTTTGTTTTTTAAGTGCTCTTCTTACTAGTTATTTCCTACTAGTTCAGTGAGTGCCTCTAATTTTAGGACTTGCCAAAAATAGTACTTGCTGTATTTGCCTTACCCACCATTTTCATGACTTTGTAAGATTTGATTACATTCCCCCTCATCTCTCTTCTCCAACAGCTACTCCACCAGCTCTTTCAGTCTTACCTTTCAGGGCGATTGCTCCACTCTCTAAATAAAAGGACAAGAAACTGGACAGAAAAGGCAGAAATCAGGTAAGAACATTTCACAGTTGTAAAAATTCATGGTTTCATATTTCTCAAGAAGAGGAGAACTTTCTGTTTAGGACAGGCAGAAGAGATTATTTCAGAAAGCCTAGTTGATTTAAATTTTTAATTGGAGTATCTCTTTTCTTTTACTGTGCATAATTACCAGGAAGATATTACCCATGTGGCTCAAGTCAACAACTATTCAGAGTTGTTATCTTTGCCCAGTTGATTACTTGCCCATTATAAACACCAATAATATTTGCAATATGGTTCCCTATTTCTTAAGCAGCAGATGTTAATAGAATCTATGGCTCATTTTCTGAATGAATGGAGAATGTGTACGTATGGTCAGTGACTAACAATACTCCAGATAGAGATCTGGAATTATTACACTGTGCACAAGTACCATATTTTTGGTTACTCTGCATTGACAACATTAGCCTTTTTTTACTCTAAGCTATACTGCCTTTGTTGTTTCTCTTATGAAGTCTGCTTTTAGCTTCCATAAGAAAGTTTTAGTTCCTTAATTGTGGACAATGTGTAATCCAACTGCATCACTGAAGCTTAGAAACAAAAAAGAAAAAATAATTTTCTTTTCTGTGATGCTTAGTGGACAATTAGGCATCTTGGGCAAGTTGCTTTATTAAAATTTTAAATATTATTACAAATTATTACAACACCACATCAGGCTTAAGTAGTTTTAAAATAGACTGTAGTTTTTACTAGATCATCTAGAACCTAGCTTCAATACGTTACACAATGATTTCATCATCTTCCCTGATTACTATTTATTGTGAAAATCTCACCTGTCAGAATAGGCTTCTTTTGTTGCAAGTTTATGATCACTGTCTATAACGAAATAGACAACTCCAACTTAATTTTACTTTTCAATCTTTTTCTTAAGACAAGGTGACCAGTTCTCTGATAAACCCAGGCTTAAATTTTTTTTCACTCGCCCAAAGAAAATTCCTGCCTAGACATTTCTATTCTTGCACTCTTACTCTTGTTTGGTGCAGGTAAAAAAAAAAAAAACAAACCTTTCCTGGAAGCAGTTCCATGTGTTCTGCAAGAGGCTATAGATAAGGTATCACATTCGGAAGATCTGAGCTTTTCTCCTTGATACATGTTTTTGTGGACTTTTATGCCAGCATTTACTTCCTTCTCCTTTCTCTCTTGTCCTCTAAACATTTATGTGTTCAAATTCAAGGTAGTTTATTACACTCTAATATATGTATGCTACAGGAGTACATATAAAGGAGTCCAACTTAAACAGCAGTTTACCTGGATAATACACATAAATTCCCATAACCTCGCCATTAAAGAAAAAACAGAGAACCTAGCAAGAAAATTACCATGGCCTTCCTACCCTTCAAATAATCATCTGTTGGAATTGATATATGCCTTTTACATTTAACAATAAATTAAGTAAATTTACAATTAACAGTAGATTAAGGAACTGGATTTACTTGAGATGCATATAAAGGAAATTAAAAAGAACAATCAGACCAGCAATGATTTTAGTCCTTCTTCTCACCCTTCTTCTGTTTAAACTCTCTGTTTCTGAATAATACAACAAAAAATGTTAGAGATGGCTAATCATTGTGTTTGAAACTAAAGCTTTCTTGTGAAAAATGAAGCTTGCTTAAAGTGTTCATTTATTAAATTCTGAACGGGTTGGATGGAAAAGAACAGAAAACCCAACAAAAGAACTTTCTATTTTTTCTTGATCTTTGCCAAAAACTGGAAATGAAGTTTAGCTTTTCATGCCTTGTCTAGAAAAAAAAATAAAGGAAAATAGAAATTTTTTTAAATCTTGACAAACTATGAAAAAGAATAGACTTCTCCTGCTCAAACAACATTAATGGTACCCTCTTGCACTCTGCCATTTGTTATAATCACTTTAAGCAGAGCTCTGTCACCTAGGAGAAATAAATAGTTTAAACCACACCAACAGAGCTTGAGATCAATCTGACAGGCTGTTCTTCAGCTGAACATTGGAAACAATAGTCATTATCTTGTTCCTTTGACAATGTTATTGTTCTCTTTTTAGAGATGTTCTTTTTGTTATAAATGTTCTTTTGCTATATTCCTTCATTTTCTTCTCTCACTTGGCTTTTCTATTCTTCTCTTTAAAAAAATAAAGGAAGAAGAAAAGGAAAATAAAGTTGGTTTAAGGAAGCTAGAAACAGAACAGGGATACTAAGAGTACACTTCTCTGCAGAAGTGGATCTGATTTTTTTTTAAATTCTGTCTTCTTTTTCACACTCTGCCTAACTGTCCTTCTCCTTCAATTCTTTTTATTAATATGAGTATTCACAAGTACTTTAATCCAAAAGGAATAGCTGTTAAATTTTTTTTAAAAACAATATAAACACAAACAAAAAAGCAAACTCCCCACACCAACAGCTGTCCATCTTGCAGCAGCTTTTCCTTCAATATACGTATACAGAAATAAATAAAAAAATCCTCCTAAGGAAATTGCAGAATGAGACATCTTTTAGCTCAACAAAGATCATCCAGTTCTGACACTTTACATCAGCCCAGTCCCGCACTGGCTGCCTTGTGTAGCAGATTGAGGCGCTGCAGTGCACTAGTTAAACATCCTGGAATGATTTTCTTATCCGTATCTAAACGGGCGAGCCAATGCTCCACTGTAATGTTGATGCCTTTTTTCACTAGAGGGAGCCAAAACCCCCTGTATGTAGTTGTAAGTACCGTATTTCCAAGTTTTCAGTCCGGTCCTGTGTTAGCAGTTACTGTGGAAAAGACAAATGTGCTACCCGTGGAATACTATTTTTATTATCAATAATATTAATATGTTATTGCAGCATAAAAAGGAGGAAATTCAAAAGATACTGGCTTTGTCCTGCTGGTACAAGTTTACAGAATTTTGGCAGCTGAACTTAAAGCCTTGGGTATAGCAACAAGTTATGACTTTGCATCTTAATACTAGTAAGGAAGTTACTTTACATCTAATCATCTCATACTAATTCATGCTCAGAACAGGGCTGTCTCAGCTTCTCTGTTTTCACCCGTGGAGGATAATCCAGAAGATAAGCTAACTTTAGAGTGCATTGCTAATACTTGTTATGAGACCGGCATTTTTGAGGCTCAGTTTTGCCAAGGCAAAACAGCAGTAGTGATTATATGGAAGAACAAGAAGTATGAGGGACAGTACAACAAAGAGCGAGAGTGAACCTTTCTTCACTCAACTTTGGCAGTCCTTCTAACAGGAAGATTTTGTACGGGACCTCAGAGCTGATGGGAAGTTGTAGAATAGGATCAGCAACATTATTGCAGCTTGGCTTCATGACATGTACACTTTGCAGTAACTCAAAGGCAGCACTCACCAAGAAAGCGTGTGGGGGAACTACACAACCAAACATGGCTTAACCATGTTCATAAAATCACAACTGGAGAACATAGTGCTAATTTTGAGTGTAACAAGGAGAGTGCTCAAATGGGTTTTAGGCTGAACAACTGATCTTCTCCGTCATTTTGATAATGTAAGAAAGGTCAAACCTTTTTTCATATGTATCTATGATGATTCCAGTGATGTTGCAATACTGGATTTCTATTTGGCAAAAGGCTTCATACAAAGAATGAAAGAATTGTATTTGGGGACTTAGGAGTTTGGAGTTTTCTTTTAGGTTTTCTATTTTTTCTCTTTCCTTCACCCCCCCCCCCCCCCCTTAATAACTTTTGAATACTAAGGCCTTAAGTTACTGAAAACCAAATTTACATTTTCTTAGCTATAAATCCTCTTTATCCCTCTAAAAAAATTATACAAAGTTTAGTTTCCATTTGTTATCTAGATTACTATTCTCACTTGGTTTATATTTGGTGTTGGCTGTTTACAAAAATTTATTTAGGACTAACAACAGCTTGCATCAACCCTACTGTATAGACCGCCACGCATTGCTGGTTTTTTTAGATGATTTACTGTATGAAAGGGATATAAGGGACAAAATGCTGATGCTGTTGGAACAAGATGATCGTTAAGGTCCCTTCCAACCCAAACCATTCTCTGAATCTATGACACTAGAAAAACAAATAAATGAATAAATAACTATTACTAGTAGTAATAAAGATAGCATCTGATCACTGGTTAATTTTGAAAGCAACATGTCTTTCTTAGTTTCTAATAGAGAAGAAAATTATCATGCTGTTTTTCAGAGAAATTTTAAATGCCCACATCAAAATATCTTTTAGACAATTCTTAATACAGGATTCCTTCTTTTTTTCCCCAGTCAATTTCAATTTTTTTTAACCTAAACAAGTTTTACCTTTTATCCAATCTCATTGTTCTGGAGGGGAAAATATGCAAGAGAGTACGGAAAGTAATTACTCTTTACCAGGGAAAAGTAACTCTTAGATTTGTGAGTGTAGTAGAAGGACAGCAGAATCCTATTTTGATATCTTTATTGCACTGTATTTGTGCTTTGTACTTACAGCCATATACTTGCAAAGTTTGATAAGATTTTAGGATTGTTTCAAGAAATTATGTAAATAATTTGGACATAAAAGTGGAAATTCCTACACATGATAGGAAATAAGGGGTGGTAACATTTGTTTATTTTAAAACATCATCTAGGTCTAATCAAAAAATAAACGGAACAAAACCAAAAGATAAGAACATAACATTGGCTTCAGAATCTAAAACCCCTTCAATCTTCAGACCTGGACAGTGTCAGATTGTGAATGCACATCCAGTGTACATATTAACTACCACCGCAGCTTCAGCTCCCTGTCCTAATGACTCGTGACAGTCACTCCTGCCCTTCCACTGCTTTAGTGAGGTTAAGAGCACTTACAGCTGTCTCTGTTGATGACACAGTTTCCTTGTCCATAATACCTCTCCAAAGCACAGCAGCCTTGTCTCCTTCACCATCCACCTCTGCACTGTCAGAGTTTCAGTGCAAATATAATGCACCTGGGGATACTTTTTAAGGAAGCTCTCTCAGTGAACCCTAAAGGAACAGTACCTTACTTTGCATAAAAGAACTGTGCTTGAAAACCCGTTAGAGATCTAATAAAACTCTCTAAGTACAGAAAAGAGGAAGTAGCAGCTAAGCAAGTAAAGACTGCCTAATAATAATTTGCACCATAGTAATAGAGTTATGTGTTAGAGTCTGTATACCTGTACTGTCCTTGGCTGGGATATAATTATGTTTCCTCATAGCAGCCTGCATGGTGCTGCACTCTGCATTTGTGACCAAAACAGTGTTGATAACACACCAGTGTTTTGGTAATTGAACAGGGCTTGCACAATCCAGGCCCTCTCTGTTTGTCACTCTGTCCCTGCAGCAAGCAGGCCAGGGGTGAGCAAGAGCCTGGGAGGAGAAGCAGTCAGGATGGCTGACCCCAACTGAACAAATGCAAATGCCATATGCCATATAATGACATGCTCAGCAGTCAAAACTGGGGGTGTAGTCTTTCTAAAGCAGCCAATCCTCAGACACAAGCTGGGCACTGATGTGCTGTTTGGAGATGGCAAGTCACTGCCTTGACAATACTTGTTCATTACTTAACTGTTCTTATCTCAACCCGTAACTTCTTCTTAATACAAAAAGCAAGAAGTATCTCTTTAATCAGCTTGCCTATTCAGTCCACAGATCACCTTGCAGAGTTTTCATACAAGGGGAAGAGGAATGTGGGGGTTGGCATAGAAAGTGAATTTAATTTTTAGGTCAAATTAGTATGTAGCAGCTTCAGATTTTCTTGGAAGGAATAAATTAATTACACAGAAAATAGTTTTTCCCATCTTTTATTCTATTAAAAAGAAAATAAAATAGTTGAATAACAAATTCCATTTTGATAAGCCCAGCAGCAATTTTGTGGGCCTTTATACTTCAGTATAAGAATGTTAAGAATTTCAAGTTGAAATTTTGACTCCAAATTTTAGAGATTTTAGAGAATAGAATCAGAATCACACAATATGCTGAGTTGGATGCAATCCATCGCGATCACTGAGTCCAACTCCTGGGCCTGCACAGGACACCCCAAGAATCACACCATGGGCCTAATAGCATTGTCCAAATACTTCTTGAATCTGTCAGGCTTGGTGATGTGACCATTTCCCTGGGGAGTCTCTTCCAGTGCTCAACCCCTCTGTGGGTCAAAAACTTTTTCCTGATATCCAACCTAAACTTCCCCTGACTCAACTTCATTTACTCAAGTCCTGTCACTGGGCACCACAGAGATCAGAGTCTGCCCCTCCTCTTCGCCTCATGACGAAGTTGTAGACTGTTACGAGGTCTCTCCTCAGTCAGACCAAGTGACCTTAGCTGCTTCTCATATGGCTTCCCCTCCAGACCCTTCATCATTCTCATGGCCCTCCTTTGGATGCTCCCTAATAGCTTAATGGTTTTGTTATATTGCAGTGCCCAAAACTGCCCCCAGCACTCGAGGTGAGGCTGCCCTAGTGCAAAGCAGGGCGGGACAATCCCCTCCCTCACCAGCTTGCAATGCTGGGGAAGGCTATGGTTGGCCATCTGGGCTGCCAAGGCACTGATAACTCATGTTCAACTTGCCACCAACCAAGACCCACAGGTCCCTTTCCATGGCACTGCTCTCCAGCATCTCATCCCCAGTTTAAACACACAGTCATGGTTGCCCTGTCCCAGGAGCAGAATCCAGCATCTGTCCTTGTTAAACTTCATAGTGTTGGTGATTGCCTATTCCTCTAATTTGTCAAGAATACCTTTCCTCTAAGATTTCCCACCTGAGCTACAACTATCGGATCAAATGTTCCTCCATAAGTAACAACTTTCACTGTCACTGTTCTAAAATATATAATGGAAAAAAAATCAGTGACATATCTTATGTCCTACTAGAATGATTGACGTCTGCTTCTAACAAAATCCTTTTTTTCCACACAGGTTTATGTAACAAATTATGTTTCAAAACATTATACTGAAACTCCCTCCTCTACTTCAGAACTTATAAAAGACATTAAGCATACTGAGATTTTCTATAGATAACTAATGATTAATTAATTTACAGTCCTAATGTTGCTTGCATTTTAACATATAATATTCTTTACTATAATCAATTCACCCTGCTAAAGAAGTAATTATTCAGAGCTCTTCATTCAATCAAGAAAGAGGATGAAAACACTCTGAAGGATAGAGTTAGTAAAATACTTATTCCAAAATTGACCCACCATTATGTCCTCAGTGATAGTGCATTTTTTAAAATCAAATAATTTTTGCAGATAGTGATCAGACTAGCCATTTCTTTGTCTCTTTCTAGTATCCATGTTATCATATTAAGTATCAAAAAGATCAGCACTGAAAGATGAAAGATAAAGGTCTCAATTTTTAGTTTAGTCATTTTGCTTTGATATTTCTCAATTATATGCAGCCTTCATCCTTTTAGAAGGGAATAAGATCTTCCAGTTGTTGAGTTACTGTGAGTTACCCGTAACAATCTAGGAAAAAAACCAATCACAAAACAACAAAACCACTAAAATCTAAAGGCAAGTCAACAGCAGTGGTTTAGAATTAGTGCACCTACATAGCAGTTTAATAAATACTTTCTGTAGAATATCATAATGCGCGTTGTTACAAGACAACTGTGACTAGTTCAGGACTATCAGTCCTGATTAAAGTAATATAAAGATATGTAAAACTAACCTGACAGTTTTAACGTATACTGAAGATTCAATTAAATAATTCTGTTCGGTCTAGCTGGAATTACCACTGATGCTCCTTCTATTGCACACTGACAAATTGTACCAAACTTTACCAAGCTTCAGAATACAAACACAAGAACATGTTAGACCATGATTTGTTTACATTTAGTCTGAATTAAAGTGCCAGTAGTATCTCACATTGTAACTTGTCAATGTTAAAACACCAGATGTAAAAATTATTACAAAAACTATTCCCATTGTAATTAAGAATTATCAAATAAAATACAGCAGTATTTTATATTATTTTATAAAATACTTTGCTAGTGTAAACTGTTCCAACATTACACAACTATATCAATTTCATAGTGAATAAAGGTTACACTGTCATTGGAGACCACCCACAATTCTAGTTTTGACTAATGTTGATTGCTCACTTACAGTTTTCTAGAGTTTGTTTCATAAAAAAATTTTTAATAATGTGGGATATTTCCCCCTGAATTTTAGTATGTGTTATGAAAAATTGGTATTTCAGACAGAATTAAAACTACTAACGCTACTAAAACTACTACTACTAATTGTAATCTGACCGTGAAAGGCTGTAGTTACATACTTGAAAAAAAAAGTTTTAAACCACAAACTACTTACATGAAATTAGTTTCCAAGTAGAATTTCCAATGTAGGACAGGTTACTTCAAGAAGTAAGAAGGCCAGTTACTAATAATAGAAAATTTGCTGTACTAAAGAAGTTTAAGTTTTCATTTCAAGTATCACTAGTTTTTATTTATGCAAGGAATTTCAGGCACACACAAATATTAGAATGTACTGAATACAGACTTTTACACAATAGCTACACAATAACCCAGAATCTCAAAGTGAAAATGTACTATTTTAAATTTACCAACAGCTTCCCAGAGAGGAATGCCTGCACAGCATGTTTCTTTTCCATTTTCTTAATGTTGGATAATGTTAGCCACTATAATAATTCCATTTTCTTCTTAAGAATGACCGACAGGATAGTACAAACCTTAGAACTCAGTATAATTTATAGTACAAAGAAAGACATGATACAGCAACTGATCCACCTGGATGGAGGCAATTTAACTTGGAAATGAAACTTCAAGAAATCATGATCACATAGCACTCACACATAAGCATGGAATAGGCAATTCTCTAAGATTTTAAATTATAGCACTGTTTTTCTCCATGTCACAGAATGACTATTCAATTCTTTAACATGATCCTTAATGACACGAAAGTGATCATTTCTGTTTCTTACAAAACTATACACTCCAGCTGAGAGCTGAAGTCTTGTCTCAGTTTGCTCATTCTTTTATACCATACTTTCTCAACATTTTAACCATAGGCTGCAGTATTCACTAGCTGTCTTGTTTTCCTTCCATGCACTGATTCTGATGCACTGAATTTTCTTGGAAGAAAAAAGTTAACCTTTTGAGATTTCCTTCTTTATCCCAAAATGAAGTTAAAATCTGATTTCAGAATGAAAAAGGTTAAATCTTACAAGAAAAATCTACCAGACTTAGATCCAACCATTTAATTAATAGGTTCCCACACAAGAAAAATGCATGTGCAAATACTACTTCTCAATCAGAGACAAAAAAAATTAAACTGATGTTTTAAGTGTCAGTGGAGGACCCAAAAAATGGATTTATTACCTTTTCTGATTCCTCTTACCTCTTCCTTCCTCGAGTATTCTTTGTCCCTCTGTTGGCTGATTTCCAATGTTACATTCTTGTAAGGAAGAAACTACATAATATTCTGTTTAATTTTTGGTATAGATATGCTTTGTAAATAAAAAGGAGAGCCACTATTAACATCATCATTTGCAAGCAGCTTTCCACAATGCTCCCTTTTAGATAATACAATTACTTCAGAATCCTAGATCCCTTAAAGATATGAAATAATCAGTGTGTACTGAATGAAGCTACATACATCTGTATTATAATCCACTCTCCTCTACCAAAGATAGAGACATACATACTGTTGCTCTCATTTACAAGCTGTATATGGGCCCCTAAGGCTGTTTTTGAAGGGCTGATTTTCAAAACTATTTAAAATACAAACAAACAAACAAAACCCCCAAAACCACTAAGCAAGCACACTGCAACAGTAAATATTTCTTAGGTAGTAGAAGAACGACTTTAAGACATAGTTATTTTAGGGAGAAGATGATTCAATTCTTTGTCTTGCCTATTACAAAACCGTATCTTCATTTTCCAACAGGAGAAATAGTATCTTGGAATTGCAAGTTGTAAGAAACTTTTACCAGGTTTGACTTACCTCATGACTGTGACAGTAAAGAAAAAGTTTTAAAATAGACGTTATTTTAAAAATCAGTATGAGAAATCCTCAGTCACACGATTTGGAAGGTATAGTTCTGTTGCCCACTTATCAAGCATAATCCGTCTCTATTACTGCATGTAGGAAAATTTTGCTTACTTGCCAGAACTGTCTCACACAGCTGTGTGATCTCAAGCAATTCACAATCACTATTTATCCTTCCACTTTCATAAATGCAACTCTGGCGTTTTTTCATAGCAATACAGTGCACCAAAGCACTCTGCACCAAAGGTATATGAATACATTCTGTATCGTGGCACACTCTTTCTCACTAGTCTTTACATTTCTCTTTTTTTTTGGACCTCAGGAATAAAATTTAGTAATATGCAGCCTAATTAAGTAGCTTTCTCCCTTTGAATATGTACTTTCTTAATGTCAGCATATATTTTAAATGATTTATCAAATTGTTTGGTAAACAATATGAAATAAAAATAAACTAAAGATAGCCCTCATTCCTATTCTACACTCAGATCATATTTAAAGTTGTGAAAATATTTTTCTGTCTGGTATTCATAGCAAAGTTAAAGTTAAAAGCACTATTGGACTCACATTTCCAGGACTTTAAAAACAGAAATTGCCATTTTATCCTGATCTAGGACTTCTTTCTTCAATTAACTCAGAACTTTGTCTATCCCAAATTCAATAATTGAACTTAGTTTTTCTTTAAGTTTTGACATTGAAAAGAAGGATGGAGGGGAGAGCAGAGTCTCTGTATTTTAAGTCTGTGTTTACAGAAAGATGTGGTAGGACTTCTGGCATATGAAAGTATCTTCAATCAACAACAACAAAAAATTAAATCAGCATTTTGTGTGACCAGCTAAATTGAGGTGCATCCTTTAATGTGAACACTTTTATTATATTTGCAATAGCAGAGAGAATCATCATGATTCCATGGACTGATTAAAAGAACTAACTAACTGAGTACTAGAGATTTATTTGAAATGAAGACACCTGGTATGGTTCAATAATTTGGTCATATTATTCAATTCCCCATGCCTTCAGTGGAAAAAAAAAACCAACCCAACAGTTACATCAATAGTAAAGTTTTGGAGGTTGGAAGTTTGTTTTTTTTTTTTAATGGATATTTCAAAAAACATAGATCCATTTTTGCAGTAGGATTTCTAATTTCTATATCTGTAGATGTATTTCAAACTAAAAGATTAGATTAAGACTTTCCAGATATACTCAGCTGAACGCCTTCTGAATTTTAAGTTGTCAGTTTCTTTAAACGACTAAGGGCCTCTTATCCCACACTGAAATGATATGATACTGCTGCTTTACCCAGTACGCAGAGGAATGTTTGGTATCCATATCACTGAATGTTCTCAATTTAGAAACATGGAATGGCCAAATACAGTCATGCCAAGTATTAATTTCCTGTGATGCTTTTCCTTAACAAACAATATTATTGTGTTTTCCTGTTTCATAATAATTTACTAAGTTGATGAAATCTCTCTGAGTTACAGCAGGGCTTTTACTTCCACTCTGCACCTGAAGGGTCATACCGCTGAAAGTTCAACAAGAGATCCTGTTATTCCGCATGCCAAATTTGAAAAGTCCAGGATCTAATATGCCAGTATCCCAACGCATAAGTTTATTTATGTTGTTATCTTGAATATCATGTTAAAAGCAAGCTATCATGTTAAAAGCAAGCATATGTCCAGCCTTACAGACATATATATATATAAAAATATATAAAACAATATATAGTTGCCAGCTCCTTACTGTCATCCTCTCAGGGAGATTGATTAAAATTTCAAAGACCGAGTGTTTTTCAGGTTTGAAACAGGTTGAACACTTTTGCCAGCTCCCTCCAGATCTTGTATGCCTTGTATGTCCTTCAGAAGGACAGGAAGTTCTACTACCTGTGGAGGGGCCAGTTGTTTCCAGCCTCCTGTGAGGGAAAGGCAGGAGAGGCACAGCTTGTGTTCGCAGTCAGCTCCACAACTCCTGTTTTCTGCTGCTACAAGACTTTTTGCATTTTACACATATAAATGCAAGGATATAAGAACAAAACTTCCTGCAATGCAATACAGTGTTTTTACTTTCAGTCATCATATCCCTCAGTCTTGCCACACAGCTAGCAATTTGCAAGGACTTCCTCAGGAAACAGGGAAGCATCTCAGCAAATTACTTTGTCAGAGTAATCAAAAGGAAGAGAAAATTGCTAAATCTCTTGTGCATAACTCACATCTTTGTGAAGACATACTTCATGGCCCTCCATGGTACAAAGACCAGTCCTGAGTTTTGTCTCCCAACCTCTGCTTGGAAAGACTACGCAGTTCAGCACAAATACTGCACACTTCTGTGAGGCTCAGGAATGCCAGGATGCATACCCAGCTACTGTCAGCCACCAGAAAAAAACCTTACTCTCAGAATTATGGAGTACCAGTTTTCAAGGAGATTGAGCAGCTCAAGTGGAAGTAAAGTATGAAACCATTTGGAGATTCTGGAGATCTTGTTATGGTGAAAGTGACTTGATATCTTATGCATTGGGTCTACAAGGCAACATTTTGATCACTGTGGTGGACTGCAAGGACAACCTCTCTGAGCAGCAGCCATGTGTCTGCCCCACATAGTTCCAGCCAGCTCCAATGGACACAGGGCACACCTGAGCCCTGCAGTCAAAGTGGTGGCATCTCTCAGAAAACTTATTTAAGAAACTGTTAAAAATACTGTACAACAGTTGAGAGAGAGGAGTGAGAAATATGTGAAAAAGCCCTGAAGGTACCAAGATCAGAGAAGGAGAGGACAAGGTGTTCCAGGCACTGGAGAAGGGATTCCCCTACAGCCCATGCTGGAGGAAGTTTATCTTGACAAAACTGTGGCCCACATACAACCTGTGTTGAAGTAGTTTGTGAAGGACTGTATCCCATGGGAAGGACCCAACCAGGAGTACTGGAAGAATGTGGTAAGTAAAAAGTGGCAGAGAGGAGCTGTTACAGGTTGATCCCAGCAGCCATTTCCTGGATCCTGACACCACTCAGGGAGAGGAGTCAGGATTGAAGGACTGAAGTTGAGCCTGAGAAGAAGAAGGAGGGCGAAGGGAAGACAGTATAAATGCTCTGTATTTGTTTCTCACCACCCAGCTCTATTTTAATTGGCAATAAATTAAATTGTTTTCCCCCATGTCCAGTCTGTTTCCCCTGTGATGTTACTTAGTAGGTTTTCTCTCTGTCTTTATCTTGACCCATGAATTTCACCTAAATTTCTCCCCATCCTGCTGATGTTGAGGAGTGAGAAAGCAGCTCTGTGGGCATCTAGCACGCAGCCAAGGTCAACCCACCATGTGTAGTGAAATTTGTCACAATGAAGAAACAGAAAAGTCAGATAAAAGGATTCCATTTCATTGACAGACAAGCTATAAGGACAAAAATAACTTGCTCACTTAAAATTACAGACTGTAGCAGAAACAAAAAAGAAAATGTTAAAATTCACATTAGAATTTCTTGTTACTCATGACACCTTCTGTGAAAGTCTGTGACACTTTCTAACTTTCCTCTACAGTTCACAACTGCCAAGAGCTCACAGAACTTTATCTTTTTTGCTCCTGCCCTCACATACAGCTTCCTGTTTTCTAGCACATGATATAAACCCTCTCTTGTATTTCCTTGCCTCATATGACTGGACAATGGAGTCTTAAATGGTAGTCTGACAGCAAAGGTATTTCTCTTACATTTCTTTAAGTTTTAGGGTTGACTTAGCTCTCTTCTGCCTCAATTAACAAATTCTTGTCTCTGATTTGTTTCTTCCTACTAACGTGAGTTCTCAACTCTACAGTCACTAACTTCTATAATCTTTTGGAAGAATTAAAACTTGGTATCAATAATTTCAGAAAGAACTTTTATCCCGTCTTATTGGTAAGACCTGGAGATAGAGATCTATATTTTAATACATTAGTGAACTGTCTCAGACAAGACCTCAAAAATCTGAGGTTCCACTGCCCTTCTTTTATTTATATTAGCAGTAAATGAATTATGTATATAGTGTCCTGACACTGTAATGTCTTTAGTGTCTTGCTGTAAAGTCCATGCAGTTAACACTTTGTAGCCTTTTTTCTCCTGCTGCTATTGTATCCTTTTCATTCTTAATTACTGCATCTTGCAGGAATATTTTGAGGATTAAATTCTGAATGACAGTACAAACACTTTGAAGGAACAAATATATTCTGCATTTTTGCAACTCTTCTCAGCTTCAAAATTACTGCTTTCCATCACTCTCTACATCGAAGAATCAATTGTTTCTGTTGTACACAGCCATACAGTGCAGGTCTTTTCAAAACACCCCTTCATGTTTTGTATGTTACATGGTTAAGTACAGAAGGATAACTCCTCTTTCAGACAGCGCTCCTGTTTATCCTCCATTTAGTAACTGGAATAAACAATTCACATATGATTCCTTCAAATTCTTTAGTCTATTTTTCCCAACAGCAGTAGGGTTAAGTAACAAACCTTAGCTTCGAGCTGACTTCTGCGCACTCTAATAGCTCTTCTCAGAGAGAGACTCAGACATTGAAAACTGTTACTTTTTATAAACTTATTTATACCTAGAACTTCTGAAGTACGAAAAGACTACTCATTAATATAATTTCTAGCATGACCTACCCATTATACTTCTACAACTCAGAGGGAAAAAACAGTCTTATACAACTTGCTCCAAGTCTAATGTACTACATGATTTCAGTTGGTCCAGTTAGAGAACTGCATTACTTCAGTACATGAGGCATAGTGTTCAAGATTTTGGCCAAGTGCAACTAGCCAAATATTATATAATAATATACTAGCATAAAATATATTGGTTTGCTAGAACTGATGCATAAGAGTGGCCTTCTTGTGGCAGAGAGGAAGCTCCAAACATCTGCATTTGTAAACACTTGTAGTATAAGCTCTGTCAGATTGGAATATGAGCAGGGGAAGCTTGTGACTGAAATAGGTGTGCAAATAAAATTTCCAGGTGTAAACACAGTATTATATATAGTAGCATATAGTTATGCCACTTTATGCTTCTTAACTTCCAGTCAATTAGAAAATCTAAGGCTACAGTTACACATTACAAAGAATTGGCATTTTATGCATAAGGCTACCTAACAATGATTGTCAAATGAGAAACAGGTTCCCGGTAACACATAGTCACAGAGGAGAGCCTGCAGCACAAGAAGTGTCTTATGGTGAGAATTCATTAAGCAAAGGTGCATATTCCATCAGACCTGCCCAGTACAATGCCTTTTGCTGTGACATTCTACCTGCCAAATGTACTTGGCCAATGCTCTACAAACCAGGCCAGCTGGCCAGCCATCTGAATTTGGGAAGATTGATCATGAATGAGACCTCTAGAAGTTTATGATACACCACCAAGCAAACAAGGAAAGCAAGAAAGGTGCCAGATGAACAAGAAATGGATGATATAACTTGCAAACCCTGAAAAAAGGCAGTCTGCCCTAGAAATGGTATAACAGCTCTCTGAAGGAGAGTTATGGCATATTAAGTCTACATGTAGAATCTGACATATTTTGATTGTTCAGGTTAATATCTAAGAAGAGAAAAAAAAGTATACTTCACACTCAATTTACACTTTTGTTACCTAAACATTGAGAAGAAAACACTAATAGACGTAACGTTTATTTGGCACCTAAGGTCTACCCCCCACAGCTGCTTTTGGAGAGAATTAATGCTTCCAACAAATCTGTAGTAACTTAGACCGAACAGAACAGTAGTTTAAAGAAAAGTGTGAACCTTTCTCAGCTGTCCTGATGCATATTAACTTTAAAGCCTCATTATAACCATATAAATGCCCCTGTTTATATTACTTCTTCGAGCTTTTCAGCAAAATGTTCAGCCAATGCAGAGATAGAATGTTTCTTTGGAGGTCCAATAATGTACAGATACTCTGTTCAGACAAGGTAGCAATCCGTTAAAATTTCAGTTGATTGTAATGTGTAGATTTAAGTGAAGCCTTAGTCATTCTTGTCCAGCGACCAGTTTGTTGTTCAATTTAATTAAATTCATATAGTTAAGAAATTTTATGCATACATTTGTACCAGTCAAAGGTGTTATTTTTAACTTGAAAATCTTTTAAATGATGTACTGACATATTTTTTAAGGAATTGCGTAAATAATGTAAGAAATTTATTATTAAATTGTGAAAAAAAACCCTATGCTTAGTTGGTCAAACTTAACCAATGTATCTAAACTAGTCACTATTTATTTTCTCTTCCATAATTCATAATCCAGCTTCTGTGCACTGCAGTTGACAAATCTGCCTGCACTTTAAGTATTGGCAGATTAGTGACATTTAAATCGAACAAGACTTTGCATCTTTCACAAAATTGTTTTGGAATAACCACTTCTGATCAGCTGTTTGTGAAGAGCTAAGCAAGTTGCAGATCTAAACTAACCTGATTTCTAACAAGAGTACTCTGAAAGTGGCCCACAGACTAAACTGATAAAAAATTCATACTAGCTTTTTCCTCCTAGACCTGAATCCACTGAATCAATTTATTTTTCTTTCTACTAATTCTATAAAAGAAATTTTTTTTTGCCACCATTGTTTTCCTCTAAATCTTCTCTCTCTAATCTTTAGCACTGTGCAGCTGGCTGGTTGGTTAGGCCCAGGTGAGGAGGGGATTCTGGGTGTGGTTAAAATAAAAGAGGTGTGAAAGGTGAATAAGGCAAGAAGGATGTAGTATTCAAGTCACAGGATAATAACTGTGTTACTTGCATAAATTGCTATTGATGGCTTCTCAGTAGAAGAGAGAATGTAAAATTAAATGGAATAACACTAGGGATACAAAATGAATGAAAAGAAGCAAACTAGACCATACCTGCTGCGTGTAACAGCTACTGAAGAGAAAGAAAATCTTTGCTACTATATTCTATCTCAAGTTGTGAACTTTGAGCTCTTCAGGACATGTTTTAGAATTAACTGAAGGTTAGAAGCAGAAAAATCAAAGTACTAAGTGTGGTGAGGGAGCTGTTTAGAAAGAACAAAAAGCAAAGAAACCAGTGTATAACTTAGTGCATAGTTAAATCTTAAGGATATTTCTTTTGTCTATCTTGCCTCACAAAAGACTGCTAGATGCAGTATTGGAGGCTTCAGTACTTTAAAAAGGGAAAAGCTTCTTTGTCCAGAACTTCTAAATGTTAAGACTAGAACAGTGATAAGTCTTTTCCTGAAGATAAATTACTGTGATAAACAGGAATCCCTACCAGTGTTAGAAAGTAACTTGAAAACATAGACATTGAAAGGGACTGTGCTCACTGCATAACAGTGCAGCTATCTTGTACAGATTATCTCTTGTCTATAAGCAAAAATCCAACTCACAAAGTGTTGTGGAGGCAGGGGTAAGGTAAATCAGTGACAATGAATATTCTCACCCACATCCTGGTGAGGTGACAGAAACTTGCAAAACAGCTTCAGAAAAAACCAATTTATTTATTTTATATTTTACTAAAATTTTTTTCCATGGGTGGTGGCTTTCTGTAATGACAAAAAGCTTTGTCCATCTGTCCTTAAAATGTTGTGCATCACATGTATTTCTCTCTTGATGCAGACTGAAAGCTGTGCATACCGGAAGTCAGTATTACTTACAGCATAAAATGCTGCTAAGATAGGAATGTCATCCATAATTTACTATGACATCTGGGAAAGAAGGAATTGGTTAAATATGCAATACAAAGAAGTTTTGAAGTGAAAGAAAAGTCCTTCTCTCACATGATGTGAAGAAAGATCTCCAGACACTGTTTTGGCAATTTTTAACCACTCTCAGAAACAACAGCTGCTACTATCACACTGCACAGGGATCACTTCATGTGCAGCTGCGTGGTGACCTAGTTCAGACAGTTAAGTGACCAGAAAGCAATTGTTTTTGAGAAGGGCTAGTTTTTGGCTCTCATAGCAGATGAGGTTGGAATCACAGCAGTTCTAACTCCAGTTATTTAAACCACTGTGAAAACATAACTTCAAAAGAGATTTCCAAGGCTGAGAGGTGAGAAACTCTACTAAACAAATCGAGGTAAAGAAAACTGAAAAAGCCAAGGAGATTATTAAGTAAAATACAACTAAACATGTAGATGTGCTAGTTTTGGCTGGGATAAAATTAGTTTTCTTCGCAATAGCTGGAATGGGGGTATGTTTTGGATTTGTGCTGGAAACAGTGTTGGTAACATAAGTATGTTTTAGTTACTGCTGGTCAGGGCTTATGCAGTCAGTGCTTTTTCTGCTCCTCATCCCAACCAACCAGTGAGGAGGCTGGAGGTGCACAAGGAGGTGGAAGGCGACACAGCCAGGATGACCACAGGGACGTTTCAGACCATATGGCATCAAGCTCAGTATATAAAACTGAGGGGAAAAGAAGGATGGTGGGATATGCGATAGGGCCCTGCTCCCCTGGGGATGGCTGAACCTGCCTGTGGGAAGGGGTTAGGTAATTGTTTTAAATTTACCTTAATTTAAAACAGTTACTTTCATTTTTACACTCTTCAATTCAAACTTCAGTCTATTGCTCTTTGCAGCACTCTTGTCTATCACAAAACATTCTCCTTTAAGATGACTTGGGCAAACTTCAGAGCTTCAGTAAGGAACATAGTGTAATTATACCCTTACTGTAAACTTTCAAGCTGTTTTCTTATTCAAGCAATTCCTAAAGGCATTTTTCTTAACTCTAGGGGGAAATTTTTTTCTCTGCCATACAATACTGAGATTTTGTGGTAATCTCCTATACCATGCTTGAGAGCTGAGCTAGTGTATATGCCTCATCTGGCCTCTGCAGCTCCTCAGACAGGGAATTGTTGAGTGTGACAGCCAACCCCACACCATGCTTGGTGCGCTGAAGTCTCCTTGGTAGGCTCCAGGAAACCTAACCAACTCAGCTGCAGGGTGGTGTGTATATCAGCTGTCCACACATCACTGAGCACCAAGGCAGCTAGCATTGCTCATTCTGGAAGAGTAACCATGAGTTAAGATATGGCACCAAGAGGTCTCCAGCTGACTGACTGTGGCTCACATGTGGGTCCTGGCCAACACAACTCTTCAAGCTTGAATTCATTTGACAGCTGCTGTGACCACCTTTGTCCCGTATACCCACACGGTGAGTAGCTTCCTTCAAGATCTCCTTCATTGATGAGGAAACTATGTTTTCCTGCTGATCTAACCTCTTTCACCCTTGCAGGGGGTTCAAAGGTCGGATGCCAGACGTCAGTCACCAATGTCCCCACAATCCTCCTGCACAGTGATAGAGCCTTGCAGCGCAGGTGTGCTTTCACCGGGAAGGCGGCAGGTAAGCTGCTTCCACCTTCCAGCGCCGTGTTGTATTATTTACAGCACAGTCTCACTCAGCTACTACTTTCTTTTGCCATTCTGGGAACAATTGGACACACAAATTACTTTTTTGCTTGTGTGTTGTTTTTTGGGGGTTTAGGTTGTTTCGTTTTTTCAATAACGACCGTGCATCTCGTTAAACCGTCCTGATCACTGGCAAGGACCGAGCATAGGACTGGGCGTACATGTTTGGATTTAAAGAGGAAGGCCAGCCCTCTGCCAGGGGATAGTCCAAGCCTACCTAAGTACGCTCCAGCACCACTCGAACCGCGCGCAGTGAGAAACGCAGTTGCGTTTTTCGTCGGGCCGCGATTTTACACTGAAAACCGCAAAGCGCAGTACCGAGTGGCCCGCGCCAGGCTGCAGTCGCGCCGCTCGCCTCAGGGCGCCCCTCGGGATGGGAGCCCCTTCCCAGCGCTAGGCAGAAGGGAGGTAAGGGCGGATGGCGGGCAGGAGACGAGACCGAGCCCGCCGGCTCCCCGGGCGACCGCACCGCTTCTGCCGCGCTACCCGAGGCCCGGCAGCAGCGCGGCTCGTGGCCCCCGCCCGAGGCTCCTCCTCCCGCTGCCGGTCGGTCCCAGGGCGCAGGGCTGACATCACGCCCGGGGTTTCCATCCGACCGCGGGAGGGGGAGGCTGAGCGGAGTGGCGGCGTGATGGCGGCGGTCGGCAGGACTTAGGAGTCGGCAGCGGAGCGGAGCGGCGCCCACCCCGGTTCTCCCGGCGCCCCTCCCAGCGTGGTCCAGACCCCATTGTTCGAGCGGCAGAGCGAGCGAGCCCGCGGTGCGGGCAGCGCGGAGCCGGCCGGAGTAGCGGCGGCCACCCAGGCCCCGCCGCGGCCGCGGAAGCCGCCCACGACCCGGGACTGCCGTACGAGCAGCAGTACGCCCCGCGGGGCGCAGCGAGGCCTCGGGCCGTGGGGGGGCCCGGGGAGGGCTGGGCCGGCCGGGCCCCGCGCAGCGCAGGTAGGCAGAGGCCGCCATGGCACCCTTCGCCGGCCGGGAGCTGTGCAGCTGCCGGAGATGAAAGCCGGAGTGGGGGCGGGCAGTGCAGAGGAAATGCGGCCCGGCTGCCGGTCGCGAGGGGGGTGGATGCCCAGCGCCGGGCTGGCTCCTCGGGCCCGCTCCCTGTTCTCCGCCGAGGGAGGGAGGGGTTCGCCGGGGCCGAGGTGGGCAGTGGGGTCGAGCTGCTCCCGCGCCCTCCTGCGGGGGGAGCCAGTGCGAGCCGCCCGGGCGGCCTGAGAGCGGCCGCTGCTCCGCTCCGGGCCGTGGGGGGCGCCGGGGGAAGAGATCGTGGGAGGGCGGCGGCGGTGGCTGTGGAAGTGCTGCCAGGGAGCGGCGCCCGTGCAGGCCGCGCCGATAGCGGAGCGGGCGGGCGGCCCTGCCCGCGCTCCCTGTGGGCGGGCAGCGAGAGAGCGGCGCGGGCGGCAGGGGATGAGAGTCGGGATCGCGTCGGCACGGAGCAGAGAGTGGGCGGCGGGGAGAAAGTTTTGCCGCTGCCCGTGGTGTTTGCCGCGTGCCGAGGGCGCGGCGGGATCTCCCGGCGTGCCCTCTACTCCCTCGCTGGGTCCCCGGCCGCGCTTCGCGGCCCCACTGCGGCTGCGGGGCTCCTTCCGATCGCGCTCCCCTCCCTTATCGCTATTGTTCGCGGGCCGCAGCGGCCTCGGCGGTGTTAGCGCAGGGCAGTGCCCGCTCCAGAACGAGGGTTCCCTCACCACGGCCCCGATGGGCTTGGGGTTGGGCTGTGGCTTGTTCGAGGGGAGCACCCCGAGGCAGGCAAGACCCTAATCGCCTTCACACCGCCAAGTCTGTGAGGGCGCATGTCTTGGTCTGATTATCACTGAGTTTATACTTGCGGCCCATTCACCGTGAGACTTAACTTTCTCTGGCTGCATCGAATACTTACTGCCTAATGATCTGGCCTAAGATACTCATGTATATGGAATAATGATCATTCCATCTGTGGGATCTTGCTGGTTTGATTTCGTGGGAACTCGTGTTAAACGGTACAGTCTTTTATCTTCCTGCTCCTAACCCACAACTGTAAGTGGTTAGCATTACGTGTATTTCTGGAAATGCTTCCGCTATGTTTTGTGTATGAAATACATTTTACTTAGCAGATCTTAGCAGAACATTAATATTTACCTACCTCTTCAAGTAGGCATTTTTTCTTTAAAATTTAGATCTGTTTTGTCCTGAATTCAATACTATGTCAAAAGTTAAGACACAATGTATAGTAGTGCAGATAGGCAGTAAACTGTTCTCACCCTCCAGTACTAAAGAAATTGTAATTTCCATAACTTTTCCTGTTTTGCAGCTAGTCATTCAGCAGAAATTGCCATCTTTATAGCACTATCCATGAAAAGTTGCATAAAGAAGCATGATGGCGTAAAGAAGTGTATGGTGGAACCCCACTGCAGTCAAACAAAAAGTGAGACAGGTCTTCCCTGCATTTTGTGCATTTTATTTAGATCTTCCAGTTTTTTAAATATGACTAATATGAGGACCTGCTGTTCTCTGGACGTTTTCACAGACAGCAGGAAAAATCCTTTTTTTTTCCCTCAGAAAAGGAAATGGTGATAAAATGATCAACCGTGAACAGGTAGCACACAAAAAAAATGCTACTTTTGAGTTACACATGTGACGTCAAACATGCCCCCTTTCACTGTTAGTGGAAAAAAATGTAGTATTTTTGGTAGGTCTTTAATTGCAAACATACTTTAAAACTGTGTTAATGTTTTCCTTTCCTATTTTAGGTATTTTGGGAGAAATCTTGAATACCCGCTGAGAACACTAAAGCAAACACATACAGTGTCTGGAAAACATACACAGTACCAAGAAGCGGATTCCTGATATCCACCTTGTAACCTGAGTGGACTTTTATTTATTTTTTAAACTTAAGATTTACAATGAATGGGCACAGTGATGAAGAAAGTGTAAGAAACAGTAGTGGAGAGTCAAGGTAAGCACTTGCTTATTTCAGTTATTCCTGGCTATGTATTTTCTTATATTTTGTTTACTAAAACTAAATTATATTTGAACTGAGCGCTGAAGTGTTGTGGTTAGCATGCAGATCATAGGTAGGAAGAATGGCTTTGCTTTCTTGCAGGTGCTTAATCTGCTTGTTATGTTCACATCATTTCAGCTAAGAATGGGAGTGATCTTGTATATGTCTTACATAATGAAGCTGAAGTAGTATTAAAGCCATGTTGGCATCCAGCAGAATAGTATCACTCTTGAGGGAAAAAAGTGCCTGAGGTATCAAAAATATTGACTTAAAATGTTAAAATAAAGCTATCCTCTATAAAGTGCAAGACACACATACATACTATATGTTGTATAAAACCCTAATTAGGGTGTCTTTAAAGGGGCAGTGGTTCACTTCATTTTTTTATATGAAATACGTTTATAATTCTGTCATTCTTTAAAGCTGTCATACTAGTATAGCTGAAAGTGTTAACTTTGTATTTGTATTCAGAAGTTAAAGGACTATTTTCCAGCTGTGTTCTTAACTAAAAAGAAACCTAAAATCAGTTCTCTAATGTCAAATTACTTCTATCAGGTGCAGAATGTTCAAATGTTTGGAAGAGTGTGATTAGAATGTCCTTGCATCCATGCAGGGTGACAGCCGGTTAGTAGGGGTGGAATTAAGTTCACTTACAATTCCAAGTTCAAAAAGCCCCTCCAGTGCTACAAAGTTTAGATTTCCAAAACTAGAAATATGATAAACCGAGAGGTTTAAAAATCAACTCGCCAATAAAAGGTGGGCCTTAGACTTCTCCTCTAAAAGGTGACTGTGCTGTTTTTCTGCCCCTCTTCCTGTCAGATCTGTTCTTTGCCTGTTGAAGTGGTTAGCTAATTCTGTCAGTCAGAGTGCCATAAAAAAACTATGTTCTGCAGACTGTGGAAACTTCCAGTTGGATAGAGAGAGATCTAAATTACTGCCTCAAGAGAAGAAATGCAAGAAGAATGTATGACTGCCAGCTGATCAGTCAGCATGTGCTGGCCATCAAACTTCTACAGTGTATGATGGACTGGGAGGACAGGGAAGGGAGAATTGTTTAGGTGACCCTGGATGCAAATCACAAGGAAATGTACGAACAGTGAAACTAAAGAGACTTTTATAATTGTTGTGTATTTTTATGTTAAGCTTCCTATTAATACACAGGAGTGTTCTAGAAAGACAGTACATTTTCAATGTTGTGAATAATTTGAAAGCTCTACCACATAGTAATTTTTGAAGAAATCTGCTTCCTATAAAGTTGATACTGTTACAGTTAACAAACAAGTTTGAAGTTTCATCTGGGGCAAAATATTCCTTGTCACTTAAAAAAAGCCAAACCAAAAGCTTCCAACAAACATGAACCTACAAGTTTGTGTGTGAATTTTCGAACTACTTGAAAGAAGCCACCTTGCTAAAGGTCTGTGGAGAAACTATTTTGTATTGAACTGTGAATGGCCATAAGTATCTGTATATCAAAGTTATTTAAAAGCCGTAGGGGTTCATAAGATTAAACAATTAAATGTTGTAAGATTCCCATGAATTTAATGAAAAATAAGTATCAGGAGGATGCACAGTACTCAAAGCTTCACATTTGTCTGCAAAGTGAGACTTTGTTCTTCATTTTATATGTCCTGCTGAGTACATCTTAAAGCTTCAAAAAATTGAAAATTCAAACAACGGTTTTTCCTAGGCTTGTGTCACTTGATAACCTGTGGTGGTTTGGTCCAGAATGCTCATTACTAACCTGTGACATAACCCCATAGTCTAATTCACAGGCAGGCCTTGGAAACTTTATTTTCATGTTCATTATCAGAAAGCTGTTCTTGTAAGCGAAGCGAGAAAACTTGCCATTTTAGATGATGGAACCCTTTTCTGTCTAACTTAGTTCCATTATTAAAATAATACGGAATATTTTTATTTTACTTATCCTTGGGTTATAGTTGTGTGGTTTTTTCTTTAACTGGTAGGTTTCCAGTACTCTAGGTGGTATTCACTCTGAGGTGAGGTACCTTAGCAAGCTGCAGCTGTAGACAGATAGTTAACTGTAACTTCGAAGTGTTGGTGTAATTATCCTTCATATCTGGAAATGTGAACTTTAGAGAATGGAAGTAGGATCAGCACAGAATATGTTTAAGCTTATAGTGATCCCATTCCATTCAGAATGCTAGGGATGGAAATGGAATAAGTGAAGAAAGCAATTGAGAACTGCTGCTGGGAATAAATTGCAAAGATCAAATTCAAGAATTAGTAGGAAAAAAGAAAAGATGGAGGTGAATACAGTGATAATCTAAGTAGCAGCATTGGTGTTAACTAGGAGAAGTCTTTGAAAATTTGTGTCAGTTTGCAAAATTGATACTTTACAAGTGCAGTAAAGCCCGTTTCCCTTGCCTTGGGTGTCTGATGTCAAATTCCATTGCTGTCATTCTGGAGTGATAGTAATTATAGCCTGATACAGGGGAGCCACCATCATTACTTCAGAAGGTTAAGCAGTGGATCATGGCTGGCTTTACAAAAATACACCATTACATGGTGTTTTATAGGAACACCATGACTTGAAAAAGTTGTGGAAAGCTTGTAGTATTCTCAGCAATAGGAGGGCTGGAGAAGGGACTGGTCATAGACTTTTGACTTGATGCACTGTGGTAAGGAGTTGTAGCTGTCCTTTATTCACTGTGTTTAGCTGTGAAGGTGATTTTTTTTTTTCTGAAGTAAGAAGAATGAACAGTTTTCCACACTGCTTCATACCTCTCCAGTGTTGCATCTATTCATCTCTCTGCTAGATCACTAAAAAACTTTCCGTGGTTGCAGGTGTTGGTCCTGAAGTTCTGTTTTGCTACAGATGGCAAACTGCATGGCCACACCATTTGGACTTCCCTTGCCTATTTCAGGAACCTCTGAAGCTCTAAATCAGTACTAGAACCGAGCATGATGGAAATTACTGTAAACATTGTTAACTAGTCTTGTTGCTTGGTGTTCTGATTTCTGTTCAATAATCACAGTGGAGTCTACTTTCCAGCTTCTTGTTTACTTGAAATAACTATTCCATAATGTTTTGAAGTAGCTCAAGGTAAAATATCACAGATACTGTTCATCTGGATCGCAAGTGAGTGTAGACACAAAGACTTCTTAGCAGTACGTTGAGAAGCTTACATAAGTGGAGCATCTTTGTATAGCATTCTTGACAGCATTCAGAACAATTCAGCATACAAACTTCAGTATGAATACATACATTCAAGTTACATAGTAATAAGAAAGCTTAATCAGCAAGGAAGGGCAGTTACACCTGATTTGCAAGACAGGTGCCAGGTAGAACAGGGACTGCAGCAATGAAATGTTGGTACTATTTGAATACCAACCTGATTTCCCATCTCTTTGCTCTTCTGTGTTTCTGCAGAACAAGGTAGAGAGGGCTTGAGCAAACCTTCCTTTCCTAGTAAAAAGGCATGTGCTCAGTGTAACGTGAGTGGAAGGTAGCTGGCCATTTTTGCAGTAAGCAGCTTCTTACACCAAAGACTTTTACAAGTCTATACACACTTGAACGTTGATGTTGAGAGAAGATGGTAATTTCAGTGGATTTAATTTGCTTTGTGGGTTGCGTAGTCTGTGGAGCACATAAGTAAAGACTTGGTCAACAGGCTTCAATTTACTATATAAATGCATACCTTCCATAGAAAGTAAAAAAGATTCATTGAAAGCCATGACTTCAGGTTCTTGCTTTCCTGAAATCTAAGTGGGAGTTAAAACTGAAATTGACCAAGCATATTTGCAGAATTACTTGCATGCACTGGCTTATTTTTAGTAGGAGTTTAATTGATAATATTAGTAAAAATGTGTGTATGTAGCAAGAGAGAGCATATACATAAAGCTATATATATTTAGATAAATACTTCATGCACAGGAATTCTCTGATCAACTAAAGTACCTGAATGGTAAGGAAGACTTTTGGTAGAACGTACTGTAAACAGCTAGTGGATAAAGTAAATTCTTTGCAGTGTTTTTGTCTTTAATTAACAAGTTGTTATTTTGTCAAGAGTAATCTCTTACAGAATTAAGAATATTAAAGCATGATAAGCTGTCCAAATCCAAGTTAAAAGCATCTTTTCACTTCTTTTTGGAAGAGTTCAGATAGAACGTGTATCCAGATGTATCCAGACCCAAGTATTTTTTTCCTAGAAACCTTTCCAACTAAAAGGAAAAAATATTTTAATTCATGGTCTGGCTCTCATTCTGCATGTGGTCTTAAGTTTGGTTTTGGAACTCCTGTTAAGTTTATCCCCAGTTTTTGTCTAACCCAATTGGATGCCACATACCTGTACCACATATTTTAGATTAAATTCCACTATTCTGAGAGTTTCAAGATTTTAGCTGATGCAAGCGTTTCGTGTTCCTCAAGACAGAGTGAAGTTTTGTGATACCGGCAGTGTATGCATCAGGCCTATCCAGATGTGGCACTTCAACTGGCTTGCTTTTTTTTTTTTTTTTTTTTTTTTAATTAAATTCCATTTAATACTTTTTTTGCTGGTGGTCTCTAAGGAGCTTCTGGTAAATACATCATTGTGTTGCTGCTGGATCCAGCTGTGTGTTGAAGGTTGCTCACATTACACAAAAAAGTAGTAGACCCCTGGGTAATGACTGATACCTCCTGCCTTGGGAAGGGTTCCTGGAACTTCTTTGTGCTCTTAAGATGTGTGACTTGCATCTTTCAAATAAAGACTTGCAATGTGGTTCATAGGGTCATGAAAGTTGGTAGGTAATCAGTTTAATTTTGATAACATTGCTGTGTTTATAGTAGTACCAGCAGATAAGAAGTCTGCAGGACAGGAAACACAATGTGTTAGCCCATACCAGAAAAACTCAATTGAGTTCATACTCTGTAATAGCTGAGGACAGGAAATAACATTTGGTAGATTGAACATGATACTCTTTGTGCCCTCTGTTCTTTACTGACAGTGGTGAATAAGATAAATCTGCCTTATGCATTATAATGAGGTTAAATATTTAAGATTTCTTGAAGAAGTAAAACTGAAAAAAGCTTACTACTTATATAGCGTTTGCCTAAGAAGCTTACTTGCCATTTTATGGGTTTGGCATTTACTATCTGTTGCTTCTGCACATTTTGAATGGGCTCTTCATATTCCAATGCTTGCCTTCCTTCAGCTTGTTTAAAAAAACCCCAACAACCAAACAACAAAGGAGACAGTCCACTGTCATATCAGATACATTTCAAAGACCCTGCAGATAGTAATCTTTCTTTTTTAGTGTGTTGAACTTTAGTTCGCTTAAATTGTTACTCTCTGTCTTGCTAGTCTTGATCAGTAAGGTAACTTCACCTAATGAATGCACTTGAAATCAGTGATGTTAAATTAGCTGTTCTTGGATCTGTTACTAACCTAGACAGGAGTCTAAACTTTCTGTCAGTTCTTTTGCAACATGGCTTGTTTAGCTTTCCATTTTAGGATTTGTATTAATGCCTAGTTCCTTGTTGTATGATCCTCTCAGGGGCACCTTGTTTTAAAGGATAAGCTAGTGAAGCTAAACTTAAGACTGTTGAAAGAACTAATGGCTCTGAGGCAGGATATGTGCTTTAAGCTTGTCATTTCCCCAAAGCATTCCCCAGTTTCATTGCATAAGTATTTATTTGGGGGAGTTAAAAAAAAACCATTTGTTTTAACCTGTTACCTGCTTTGGTACCTTCTCTAACCTATGTTGCTTTTCTTTCAAAGATATCTTTGCAAATAAATATGACATTCGGGCATAGATTTGTTGTGAACTTGTAGGGAGTACCCAGAGACAGTTAAAAAAACTAGACAAATTCCTTCAGTGTGTCTAAATTCCTTACCAAATCAGATTTGACATGTGCTGGTGGACAGATGCAACGATCAAGGGCTAGAGGTAAGAGGATTCTTAAGTGCATATCCTGGAAAGTGCTCTTTCTTTACACCTCAGTTTGTTAACATACATGGAACTAATTTTTCACGTAGAACTTCCATCCTGAGACCTGCTGTTCATTTTCAGTAAATGCTGTTGGCCTGCTACTGAAAGTTACTGCTGACTGCTAAATTTTTCATCGTTACTGGGGTTTGTTTGCACAGTAAAGAAATGGTCTCACTTCAGTGGTACCAAGGAGATCATCCTTAGTGCTTTACCCGTCATGTTTGTTTCTATTTTCCATATCCTTATGAGGGTCCACTCTTCTGCACAGTCTTTTATACTACTGTCTTAGTTTAGTTTGGAGAGGGGAGGTTGGGTTTTTGAATGTTTTGTTTTTTCTATTTCAGTTGAGCAAAGGGAATACAATGTAAGGTTTCTTATTCAGGAGCACCTTTAAACACATAATGCCATTTTCATATTACTTTTTAAAAAATAAGAAATATATGTCATTTGCTTGGAGGTGTAGGAGGGAAGAAGGCTTATGTGATACAGAAGAGGGACTTAATAGTAATTTCGTTTTGATTAATTAAGTGCCTAAAAGCGTAAATGGTCTTCAGTGGTTAATCTTAGCATATATTGGATCTACGTCTCCGGTTCTAGTCTTTATAGTGTTTATAATTTCTATAGCCATTTGGCTTCTTGGAATCCCAGTCATCTGGGAAGAAGGTAAGAAAAAAAGGCAAGTTGGACAATAAAGTAGTATTGGTTAGAAGAGGTCATCAGTACAAGACCAGAGCAAAGGGTAGACATAGTGTGACACAGTAAAAGTAGGGCGAGTTTGACAAACACAGATTCACAACAAACATTTTTAGTTAACTGAGAATGATGTCTGTTATGCTGATAGTTTCTCTGATTATGTTAGGTAAAGTGTCAGTTCTGCCAGCAGAGTTGAATGTAAAAAGTAGGTTCCAGCTCTGCACTGTCATGTAGAGAAATCATCTTGACTAAGTTTGGAAAGGCTGAGGTAGAGACAGAGGAAGGTCCTAATTTGTACTAACTGCCTAAAAATAGTGGAGTTTTCTTTTACTTACCAGTTTTAGTCAGGCTTTTTTTGGAAGAAAGAAAAATGTAGATACAGATGGCAAAAGAAAAGGCTGGTTAAGTTGTATCTAAGCCATCTGTCGTATTCCACCTTAAGTATCTCCAGGAGAGTGGGTAATGTATCCACTGTTGTGTTATGCTGAACTATTTCCAGTAGAAGCAACTTAAGCAAAGACCGTGGCTTGTATAGGAAGAGGAATTGTCAGGAAATAACACGCTTGACATCTCCTTTTCTGTAACAGGAGCTCTGAAGAGAGGGACAGTATTTGTGTGATAGCATTGAACAGCAGCAGACGGCTAATTGTGACAGTATTCCAATCAGTGTTTGAGGAAATATGTAATGTTCCTTGCATCCACCCCCTAGAGATATGATATCAGAATCTCAGTAATTAGTAATGTCAGTTCAGGTGATTAATTTTGTGAAAGTCAGTGGTGCTACTTTGCACTAATGGACATTACTTGTTGCAAGGAAGGTTGGTCAAATTAGGGACCCTAGTTAAACTATATCAGCTGACACTTTAAAGCTCTTTGGCTATGTTCCGGTTTGGCCAAATTTAGAAATATATCCTCTGCGAGAAGGCAGGCTACAACCAACCCTCCCCCACCAGGTTTGGGAAAAAATAAATTTTCCTCGAAGGAAAGTGAAAGAGATAAAAACTATTTATTTAACAAACCCACAGGAAAAGGATAATAATGCTAAATGATAAAACCTCCCGGTCTGCTGAGAGAAACCTGGGGGGAAATTCAGAGTCCTTCCGTAGATCTCTCTCTCCCTCCTTGGAGATGGAACGGGGTGGTGGGCCCGTGTCCAGGGCCAAGGCCTCGGTGGAAATTCCTCCTGTTGTATTCTGATGTTGAAACTGTTCAGCAGAGAGAAAAGGAAAAAAACGAAGTCCCAGGAAAACAAAAGTTCAACTCTCCGGAGGAAAAGGAGCTGAGGAAAAAAACTGCTGAAAGCTGGCTGGAAAGAAAAGCAAGCTGCATGCTTCCCTTCCCTCTCGCTCTCCAGCTGAAAAAAAGTCTCTATCTCTGTGTGACCTTGAACAAGCTGCAAACTGCTTTGAAAAAGTTTGGCTCAGTTTTTCCTCCCCCCTCTCAGGCTCAGTTTAAAGGCATAGAGAGGTACAAAAATTAATTTCTGGGCATAGGGCAGCGATTATGGGATACACATCATAAAGTCACCCCAAGACAGGCTAGAAAATAAATTCCTTATAGGCTGTGCCTCAAAAAATGCAGGTGAAGTTAAAGAATCCCATAGGCAAACATAGAAAAGAAAGCAACCAAGGGTGTTATGACTACCTAACTGCTATTATCTCCCTGTGTTTTTAATACCTTTATTGCAGAACTTAGCTTCTGTTTCTTTAATGCAAGTTAAATCTCTGCCTTTCTATCAGATAGGTTTTTTGTCCTTATTGTAGCAATGATTTTAAAAGGCAAATTTTAGCACAGTATGAAATGCCCTCACTTATCATTTGGTGTGCAGTGGTAGCTTCCATTGAGTATTTACAGAAAATACATATGTTCTTTTTATTTCACATTTCTTTTCCATTTCAGGGAAGGTTAAGCCATTTCTGGAGTTCTGCTAATACAAGGTGTTAAAATCAGAGATTACTTGTTAAAATAAGAGTTTACTTGTCTTCATGCTCTGAAAAGTTTTAGACCTCTCTCCAGCTGATGATAATTATTTTTGCCTTTTTGTAGCTGGCTGTTGGGGTGTCCCATTTCAGCAGATGAAGAAAATGTCAGCTGAGCTACTAAAAATCTGTCTGAAACTTCTGTATGTGTTTTCCTGTGAGCTTCAAAGACTCAAACAATTGCATTTCAAAAACTGGTAAACAGGCTCTAAATTTGCAGTGATGCTGGTAGACACTGCAGTGTGCTAGGAGTTCTCTATGCTGTTGCCTGTTTTATTAGTCACATCTGCAGTGCCATGTGCCTGGAAAAAGGAGAGAAGGTATTAACACCATTTAGTAGATGTGCTAAAGTTGAAAAATACCAAAGACACCCTTTTTAATTTGAAATCTGTTTAGGGTTTTTTTTCTAGGTTCTCTGTTGATTTCCACTGGTTTATGCTTCAGTTTCAGGACAGCAGTCTCAATAAATACTGCCTGTTCATTTCTGCTTGTTTTTTTCCACATCTTCATAGGCACTTAAGAGTGTTTATGAGAACAGAGGCTGTTTTGAAAAGCTCTGTCTTTTCTGTCTGTGGATAGTACTGACACCATAGGGGACATTGGAGAACGCAGCAATATCAGCGTCAGAAAAAGTTATTTTTATATACCTTCACCCATAGGTGTATGTATTGGTGAGGGCTGAATGTGTTCTCAAAGTGAGGCAGTGCATACTGTTCCCAGCATTGTTCGAATTGTGTAAATATTACTGTAACTCAGAGCAAAGGTAGGAGCAGTTAAAGAGAAATTTTACAGTTCTATGTTTCTTGTTTCTGCGTTCCTCCTTTACTATAAGGAGATGACATGTAAATGCTCTCCTTGAATGCCTGTGTGTAAATGTATATACCTTTACTTAAGTAATTCCATATTTACTCTTTAAGTTTAGCATCTAGCATACTAGGATTTAATCTGAATTACTGCTCATATGGAAGCAGGTCACAGTTAATTCTGCAAAAGGGATTACAGTTTTATGTTCATTTTTAATAACCAAGGCTTGCTTAGTATGTCTAGGTTAAGGAGAAAGGAGGATATAAAGGAGGATTTTTTTTTTATCCTTTAGTGCAGTGGTCTCTAAAATAGTTGTTTGTGCACTCCTGTCAATATTTAAGCATGCATTTTAATGTATATATAGTTCATTTATGAAGTATATACATACAATAATATTTGTACTAAAACCTACCTCATAAAACATACACATAAAATAGAAAACTTCAATGTATGAGATAAAGATTTAATATTCAAAAATGTTACGTTTTTATCGGTAAAAAATCCCTTTTAGCACTCATTTAAAAATATTAAGAATATTCTTGTTTATTAAAATCTTGGTTTAACATTTTGTGATACAGTGGTTTGAAGGTATGGTTCTTCATTAAGTTTATTTTGGTACCTTATTTTAATGACCAGCACATCTGAAGAAGATACCTAGCAAAGATACATGGCTTCAGATGGAAGAAGCATTGTTTACTGCACTAAGTCATAGTAATAGTTTTTTCAGTCCCATCAGGTAATTATGCAAAGGTTTTTCTTAAATTTCGTCTAGTAAATTCCCATCTACCCTGTCAATCATTTCTTGCATATTAGTCTTAAGGGATTGCAGTTTTTATGTTTTTAGTAAGTGGGTTCAAAACCCACTGAAACTTCTTGAAAGATTTATTTTTAAAGGCTATAAATTTTTATCTCCCAGCTTTTAATGTGTATAGATACAATAGCTTTTCTAGGTGACGTGCACTGGTTTTGGTAATAAGATCACATAATGATGGAAACCTTTCCAAACATCTGTTTTAAAAATGCTGGCTCTATGGCATGATTTTCTTTTGAAAAGCCGCTGCTTTTTCATTGTTAAAATGTCACTTTTGCTTGGAAGGAATACATAAAGTCTGTTTATTTTTTTCAAAAATATCTGCTATGTAGCATACAGTATATTGGTAACAAATTGTTTCCACAGAAAGGGTCAGTGTGTTTGAAGCAATCATCTTCTTTTTAAAACAAACACCTTCAGAGCTCACCAAAAACTAATATTCCTGGTCAACTAATATTCTTAGCAGTTCAACCTCTTAGGGTATAAATACTTTTTTTTATGTTCATTTCCTATCTTGTTACAAAGTATTGTAAATACTTTACTATTTAATGGACTTGTTTTCTTAAAATTAAGAACATCAGTGACTTCCTGCGTCCTTCTGGCTCTAGATTCTTTGCTGCAGCAGCTTGCCTTTTGTTGATGGAGTGGATGAATTTAATTTGTACTGCAATCTCTCATCGCCCCTATTAGACTCTGGTTTTTATTCCAGTCAAAGCAACCACACATTCTTAGTTACATTTGCATAGTTTTTTCATAAAACCTTTTTTTTTTTTTTTTTTTAATTAAAGAAGTGGTTTACTGTTGATAAGGTAACTTCTCTAATGCTTTTCCTTTAGTGACCTAGGAAAAGTAATTTCTTGTGTATTTCATTATTGAAAGTCCTGAAGCTGGGATATGTTAGAAGCACCTGTACTTTCATTCAACCATACTGCAAACCTCCTGCAACGGGTGATTTGTTCTAATACTTGTTTCTTCAAATCTTCAGCAATGTTTTCTCTGTGTCTTTCAACACTCTGTTGACAAAGAAATGCACTTCAGTTTGTCACTGTAGTTTTCCATGCATTTATTTTAGCTATTTTTAAGCAGCAAAATCTCAATTTTGTGATGGCATGTGGATTTTTTTCCCTTGATCTTAGGTAAGATAACCTCAGAGCAGGCTGCTAAACATCTATCATTAAATTAAGGGACATTCTTTAAAGTACAGGATTGACTATTACATTACTTGAAACATTGCTGGAAAAAATGAAGGTTTATATTTGTGTTCTAGATGGTCTATTCAGATGTCTTGTTAATTGTGATGGTTTCATGCTACCATTGGCTAATATCTCAACATTCAATACAGATTTAGGGTAAGAGTAATTGTTAACACTGGTAAGTAATATTTTGAATAGTCTTGATAATTGAAATTTTCTTTAATCCAACTTCATGTCAGATGTCATTGTCATTAAATTGTCATTGTCTGTTACCTTGGAGTGTGGCTTATGAAGAGCTTGTACCGTAGTAGAAGTGTCAGTGCTGCCATTTTCTTTTCACGTGCACTCACAGTACCTTCAGTCCATTGTTTCCTTACAGACTCTTTTTAAACCGCTTCTCCATTCTGTCAGGGTTAGTTTGGTTAAAAATAAGTAATGCTATCCATGAATCCACCTAATCAGGCAGAGACAAACTGCAGTCTGTCTCCCTGCACACAGAAGGAATGGAGTGATTGCACCACTGTCACCCATCTAGGCTGTGGAGCACTATTTCCCCCAGAGCCCCACAACTGCCTTATGTGATACAGGCCTATCAGAGATATGGGCTGAGTGAGTTTACAAGTGTCAAACCATTAAATACTTGAATGTTTGCAGAGTTGAATTTGTAGTTTGGGGTTTTCTTTTTTCTTTCCTTTTTTTTTTTTTTTTTTTTTTTTTTTTTTTTTTTTTTTTTTTTTTTTTTTAATTCCTGGGTTGTTACTTTGTTGTGGCTTTGGATTTGGGTGGGTTTTTTTGGTTTTGTTTGTTTTAGATAAAAATAAATCTAAATAGTGGTTCCAATATGCTCTTTACATACCCCCACAAGTTGTTTTGCACACCTTATGGTTTGTGTGCACCCCTCTTTAAAAACCACTGTCTTCATGTGCCAGTTTTTTCTTGTCAAAGAAGTGTGGTGAGGCTGGGAGAGGGGGAAGCTGTTTCTCTTTCAAAGACCACCTTAGGGCAAATACTGCAACTAAAAGGCTGGCTCCTTAGAGAATGATAAAGCCTTTAGTTAAACACTGGAGTTCCTCACATCAGTTTGAAGTATGGATTGTCTTTATCACTAGGAAGGCTGCCTTTAAGAGAGTTTCTCAGTTAAGTCCTGAGGCAGGATCGCTCTGGGTCCTGCTCATGTGATAATATGAAGCAATGATTCATTGTTACATTTTGTTTAGGTCAGCACTACATGTGAAACAAAAATTAAAAGTACAGATAATGTCCCAGTGATGTTACGTCTGCAGAGGCTAGAAATGGTTGGTCTCTGTGTGTTAAATTGATATGATATAGTAAACTGCTAGTATCTATGCTGAATAGAAGTTGAAATGGAAAACTGCTGCTAGATTGGGTTTTCAGTAAGACTTCATTTTCACTGCCCCATTTTTTCAGTATGGACATTGCTTAGGAGACATGGCTAGAAAATGCCACAGATACATTTCACTTTTACATTTATTATGAGGGGAAAGGTAGTTTTTTATTCTCCTCTTTATGTAACTCTTCTCCCTTTGTCCCAAGGTGGATTTTGCTGGATTTCTTAATTTTTAGAAAACGTTACATAGGTCTGTGTTTTTACTTCATTGCTGCTGCTTTCTTACAGGTATTTTGTAAAAAACAAGTAAGGTGCTGCTTTGTATCCAAAGTGGATCATTAGTTGGGTCTGATGATGTTGTAAGACTGCTTTGCATGAGATCTGTTTAGAAACAAAAAAAAACCCAGTTGATAATCAAGTCTATTCTTTCTGTCTGCCTTGTAGACACAGAGCTTTAGAGGTAATTAAGAACTAATTCTTAGGCTGAAAAATTCTATTCAATTTCTGTTTGAATAGATAGCTAGTCCTGTTATACAATAGAGGGTTTTTTGTTGTTGTTGTGTTGATACAAGAATGTTTTCTTTAAACTTTTGTGTTAAACAAAATATTATCATTGGAAGTGCTAGACAAATACTTTTTTTTTAAGTGCAGGAAAAGCAAGGGGACAGTATGCATCCAGAAGTGTATCATATTTTGATCTTGGCATAAACATGTTCTATTTTGGATCTTTGACTTAAATGATAAAAAGAAATATTTTCTCTCCAGTATTGAAAATACTTAATACACTGAAAACTGAGCCCTAAACCTGTAATTCTTACTGGAGGGTGTGTTTTTTGCCTTATGTGCTCCATCACTATTACTGTTGGTTCAAATCCTTCAAATTTCTCTAGAGGAAAGAAAGTCCTTTGATGTATGGACTGTTAACAGCTATTGGGGATTTGTAGGTGTTATATCCTATGCAGTGCTGCTTGTCTATACTGTCTTAAAGATCTGCAGTTTGTCTTTATTGCATATGTTTATGCAGAGCTTATTTATAACTCCACTTTCTACCTCCTTTGCAAACAAGAGCTTTAGGTTTCTGACTCACGGTGTTGTCTTTGTAGAGTTTGTTTCAGGTCGAAACAGTGTATGAAAGTACATGATGAAAGAAGCATTGCTTTGGTAACCCTCAGAGGCTGTCCTGTAGCAAGTAAACGGTGAAGATTTTTGCTGTTCAGTAGAAATGAAGACCTATTTGTTAGTCTTACCTAATCTTTTTAATATGCACTGTAGTTCCATGAAGACGTCTGGGAGTATGTGGTGCACAGGCAGAACTTGTAGTTCACACAAGTTTCACACAACTGCATTAATTTGGATCATTATAGTTGAAGTAAGCTCTTCCCAACATAGACTAGCCTTGTGTGTTTGAACTCCTGTAGTGCTTCCTATGTGTTAATTTCAAACTTTTTATGCATATATGTATACTAACACAGATTAGTAAGGTTTGATAAATGTTTCAGCAAGTCCTTGCTGTTTCCCTGGTTGTAACATTGGTTGCTGCTACTCAGTTAGTCTTTTCCCCTTTCCTTGTTCTGATTCAACACTCTGGGATAAGAAAGCTTAGTAAGATATTATTGATGCTATAGTCTTTGAATTTCATGTAACTGTTTTTTTCTGTTCTGTATACCATATGTTAGTCTGGTGGGGATCCTACATTGTCCTTCATAGATGGTGTCATTAGGGCTGCTCTAAATCAGTTGTGGTTGACTTTATTCTTTGTTTTTTCTTCTTGTAATTTCATTAATTTCTCTCCCCATCCCTTTTACTTCTGTGTGTAGGTTTGTTTTGTGGTCTTGCATTTATTTGTAATGTGGTTGAATTAAGAGTTTTACTCTTTGTCAGGTGTTGCTGTGAGTTGTGATGCAGTTGAGTTGTATTAGGCTGCTCTTCTCCATCCAAATCAGGCCAATTTATTTTGAGAAACAAGGGTTATGGAATAGCTCTTACTTCGCTGGTCCTTCTCACAAGCCTATTGAGAATTCATTACGAGAGTCAGAGCTTTGATGAGAGCTAGCTGTCAAGATAAGGAGCCTGTATGGTTTTTTTGAATACTGTATGATCCACATCAATATCCACATATTGACATGTTGGTATTGTTTAACAGAGACCTTAGATGATAGTTAGCTGATCTCTTAGTAAATAATTAGATTTGGCACTGGCTGGTTTTCTTGCATCCGACTCTACAGCAAATAGCATTATCCACTAGACTTATATTTTCCCTATTTCAGTCCCTTTGGTTTTGAACTTACACTCAATTCTTGTGAAGAACATCAAACAACATAAAATTTCCCATCAATTGTTTATCCCTGGAGATGTCGAAGAGGCATTTGGATCTGGCGCTGGGTGCTGTGGTTTAGGGGTTACAGTGATAGTGCTGAGTTCATGGTTAGACTGGATGGTCTTGAAGGTCTCTTCCAACTTTGGTAATTCTATGATTCTGTCTAATCAGTGTAATTCTTGCTTAATTATCTAAGTAAACTAAATTTTTTTTCATCTTTTCTGTTATCTCTCCACCATTCTCTTCTGTAGCTTGTTTAGATGTTTCTCATTACGTTGGCAAGTTGACCAAGATGTCTTATTCCAGTGTTAGTTACCCCATGCTACCTTAGAAAACAGGCACTTTGTTCTGGTTGCCTCTGTCTCTGTATGCAATTGAACCTATGGTTAGCACTGTATTAGTGTATTAGTGTCTAAAATAGTGTGAACTATTTTACTGCTGTATGGAAAGCTAATTAATTAATTGCCATCCATATGGCTTAGTGTTTTGCATAAATTTTTGATTTGATAATCCATGTCATTATTGTCCTCTTTGAGCAAGCCTTGTCCTGCATGAAGGTACTGGATTCCTTTCCCCTCCTTCAAGGTTCTGTAGGATTTACATTTTTTTGGTAACTTTTTATGACTGGAACTTTGGCTGGTATTTACTTATGTCTCTCCATGCTGAGTTTTCTTCTGTATATCTTCTTTATAGTTAGTGCTGCTGTCTGTAGTCCCCCTGACATGTACTTATGGCACTTTGCTTTGCTGAGAAATGTGGTTGTTTTGTAAAGGTATGATCTACCCAATATTTAAGGTAAGGCAATGTTTGTGTACAAAAACTGTATTACAATGAAAATCTCTTCAGAAGACAATCATGGAGTGCCGTTAATTTCTGCTGGTCATACATTGTAGTGTCATATTCTGTAACCTGCTTTATGGGCAAGTGAGGTTAGTGTTATAGTATCATGCCTGCAGTAAGACTTTGATGAAAGAAAGAAATTGGAAATTTCAGAGCAGCCTTGTAGTTTCCCAGCTTTCCTCTCAGCAAGTACAGGGGACACAGCAGCAACATGTTTCTCCACATCTTGCTCTTCAGAGCAAGGAAGCTTCACTGTGGTCGCTTTGCCCCTCTTTACTTCACGATTGCTGGTTGCAGATGGCTGATGGAGGTACCCTCTGCAGGGATCTGTTTATGAATAGCTTCATTTCTTCTTCACTGGCACAGTTTTGTTGGTGGCAGCAAAAGCAGAGGAGTGATTTTGCTTTGTTTTGCAGTTTTACAATATTGTCAGTTAAGTATATTCTGGGGCAGATGATCAATATTCCCTCTCCCCCACCTCACCTCCAGCTAACTGTCAGCCAGATGAATTGTGCTGGCAGGGATCAGCTGGGCTTTGATAGAATTTTGGCTTTAACATTTGCAATTCTGGCTTCATGTTTACTCTGGTTTTTAAATGTTTCAGTCAATGTGTACATAATTTGAAATTATTTTGCTATGTGGTGTTTCTTTCTCATGATACCTTTGAAATATAGTATTAATCTAATGAAGAATTTTACTAAAGTTTCAAACTCATCTGCTTCGTGAAGTTGTTTTAGAGAAACAAATGCTGTAAAGTTTTTGAATGGTCATAAAATAAGTATTTATCTTTAATTAATGTGTGTTCTAATTATGTTAAATCTGGTGTAAAATGAATATACAGATGAAATAATTTCACGGCTCAAGTGTATGCCAAGGAAAGTGCTTTGGCACAAGTCATACCACCTCTGACAAATTCAGAGTTGTCTGCGTGGGAAAATTTTGTGCTGCTCTTTTAACAGAAAAGCACAGTCTATGTAGCTTTTTGTTTTGTTTTTTAGGGAGTACCACTGATGTATGAAGATTGAAAACAATATTGGATAGGTCTTTGTGAGGTAGACTAAACCATTAGTTAATATGGCATTTGATGGAGCTAAGCAGGAATTTTGAGGGGGTGAAACTCAACAGTTTTGTGTGGGTACAAAGCATTTCCACCACTTTTATTTCCCCTGCGTGACTCTGCCGTATTAATTGGAATGGTTGCTTTATCTTTATTTTGGCTTCACATAGACTATCTAATTACACTTTGAATTCTTATTCCCTGTTTATTTTTAGCTTTATTCAACTCAACTTATTTAGTCAACTGGCTCCATTTGTGTACTACCTATTTGTCTGGTCTCACTTTAACAGTTGAGTTATCGGTAAAGTTAAGGTGACTTTTTTTTCTTTTAATCCTGTTACCTTGGCAGTTGTGTAATATCCTACTAACTTGTCATTGCAGCCGATCAGATGATGATTCTGGGTCAGCATCAGTTTCTGGATCTGGTTCAAGCTCCGGAAGCAGTAGTGATGGAAGCAGCAGCCAGTCAGGCAGCAGTGACTCTGACTCTGGTTCAGAGTCAGGCACTCAGTCAGAATCAGAGTCTGACACATCTAGAGAGAAGAAACAAATTCAGTCTAAACCACCAAAAGTTGATGGATCTGAGGTAAACAAGACACATAAATGAACCCTTTGGTGGGGGGTGGCAGGGAAATACTAGAAAAATCTTTTGAAATTTTCAAGAGAAGTGTTCATTTAAAAAATAAAAGGAGGCAATGAAGTGTTCTTAATTAGATTTTAATTTGATTGGGTTAGTGAAAGCATGTGTTTTGTTCCCTTAAACTTTGGGCAAGTGAGATTTGTAAGTGTTTTGAGTTAAAAGCCTACCTAAATTTCATCATACAGAAGCATGCATTAATTTACTGGAACTTGTAGAAGACAAAGACACACATAAATGTTATTTCTGAATTCTGTTTTTACATTGTTTCTCTAATGCTTGGTTTCATTGTATTAATAAATAATTGTATAAAAATTTCAAGCTTACATACAGTTTCTTTATCAATAAGTCAGCTAAGTGCAGGGAAAAGTGATGTTGAGAAATCTCTTCAGTTCAGTGGGCCAGAACTACCGGCACTCTCCCATGTTTATGGAGTGGTATATCATATTTATGAAGATAGTTATAGATCAGTTACACCAAGAACTGAAGACTGTTAAGGAGTCTCTATTAGATTTTTTTCTCATGTACTGAGGTATTACTGTATGAAACAAAATCATAGCAGTCAAGCAATCTGAAAGAATTTATCTGTGTGAATTTTAAAATGTACTTTATAAAGTTTTGCCTTAACAATTACCTACACAACAGGGTTAGATATGTTGCAGTAGTTATCCTGGTGATTAGCATATAACATTCTGTTTTGTAGAAATCTTACTATTTTGAAAAGCTGACTGATATTGTTACTTAATGCAGTATTTTGTAGTGAAATTTTTAATTGATAAAATTAAGATGCTACTTAGGAAAAGTAAATATATGGTAAACTGGAGACTTTCAGTATGTTTAACTGGCTCTTGCATCTCTATTCCTGTTTAGTTTTGGAAGTCTAGTCCAAGTATACTTGCTGTGCAAAGATCAGCAGTGCTCAAGAAGCAGCAACAACAACAAAAGGCAGCCTCATCAGACAGTGTTTCAGAAGAGGTGATTAATGTAACTTAGATTTTTAAAATGTACACATGCCTGTCTCATTCTTTTACCCGTTAAAATAAAATTACATAGAGCAAATTTGTATTTTCTTAGTGTGCACAGAAGTCTGAGGTTAGTCTATAAAATTAACATTCAAATAACTGACATTTTTGTAAGCAAACATAAAGCTATCTCTGGTTATTTGTTTTCAAGTGAGTTGTCCCAAAATTATAGCAGTCTTGATTCTGTGCTGGTTTTAGGTAGCTATTCTGTGTTGTCTGGACAAAATTTTCAGGCCACACGGTACTGATGTACATTGTATTTTTGACTTCTTGAGTTTTGTAAAGAGAGATAAAAATGCTAAAATTTTTTTTTCAGTATGTTTTTGTATAAGGTGTCTGCTATGGTTTTCAGAAATTCCATATGAAGTAGAAAACTAATTTTTACAAGTCTTAAAATAGTTACTACAAAAGAATTGTATTTTAAGAATGAGGCTTGTATTCCAGCTATTTCAAAACCGAAATCATAGGCTACAGAAATGCTGACTTTTTGCAGTAGGAACATCTTCTAAGAACACTAGTCGTAACTCTGGAATGGAATTCATATGTAAAGCAGTCTTTTTGTCTTGTATTACAAAGACTTTGCCATGTAGTCACACTCATTTGGTTGGATTTCTGTTTTTGTATGATTCAGCAGCTCATCTTCTAAACAGAAAACTTAATCACCTATCATTAAAATAGTAATTTACAGCTGTTAAGCACTCTCTTCCAGAAAGATACTTCTTAGGATAAAAGTTATTCTAAATCTAAGTTTAAGACAATGAGATTGGCCTTAAGAAAATCTTAACATTAAGAGGGTTCTTGTTTTTTCTGCTATTATAAATAAAGAGGGAACATGCTATTCTCAGAATTTTCTTAAACTGTTATTTTGATGTGAACAAATATAGAAGGTGAAAAAGCTCTTGAGGGTAGGAGATTTCATTAGGATTTTTACAGAGCCATCATCTCGGTTAATGTGGAGCAGCTTACACCATGACTTTTTATGTAGGCACAATAATAATTTTTTTAGATGGGGATTTTATGTGGTGTTCTCCAGGGTGGTATTGGCACAATGTATTCATAGATGGATAAAGAGAAAAACAATAGCAGTCTTCTAACAGCTAAACTGCGAGGCATGAAGAAGGTGAAACAAGAATAATATGCCTCCAATTTGAAAGTAGAAGCTGATGTATCTTTTCAAAATCTACTTGCTAGAAGTACTTAATTCTTTTTGTAGTAATGAATTGGGTTTGGTTTATTTCCTTCACCTGCAGGACTCCTCAAGTAGTGAAGATTCAGCAGATGACTCATCCAGTGAAACCAAGAAGAAAAAGCATAAAGAGTAAGATATTTTCCTAAGTAATAGTACACATTTTTTATCATAGAGACAGATGCTCATAACTTATGCTTGATTTCCTCACTCTTGAAATGCTTAAGTTATCTTTTTAATTTGTCTTGATCTTTGATTTCCAGTTTTGTAATTTTTAAAATAAACTCCCAAATGAACATCTCTATCATACTAGTTTCTCAGCAAACAAGTCTGCAATGTTGTTTGAAAACATTCATCACTGCTTTTATTTCTAAAATACTTTGTTGCAGTTTACTTTTGAGCTGGAAGCCCTCCCTAAAAATTCTTGTGGAGATGGGAAAACGACTTAAGTAGGTTGTCTCACAGCAAATTCAAGTTGAAATCCCTTAGTTAATGCACATGGCTTTTCATTTGGATTTTTGTGGGGTTGTTTTTGTTTTCTTTTTTCCTTTCCTTGGGCATGCTTAAAAGTTAGTATAGTTTTGATATTGATATTAATTAAGCTATTAAGATTGAATTTTCCTGTATAAAGTCAGAGTTTGAATCAAGGTACTGTACATAGTCTTTCCTGTCATGAAGTAAAAAATACCAGTTAAGCAGAAACAAGGAGATCCTGCTACTCAGTCACAAGTACTCATAGTACCTTGCCTGGCTGATGTGAGTTTAGTGGGAGCTTTTGGGAGCCAGTGCCACTCACCAGTTGCTGAAATTCATGTTTTTCTGTGTTTCTTAAATCTGCCTCTAGTATTTTTCAATTCTCATGTAAAGTTGCTGATTCTTCACATGGGCCACAGAGACTGTAGGCATTAGACAATACAGGGCTCTCCAGAATACAACATGATAGGGCTTCATGATTTGAACATGCCTAAGTTCTGATGAATATGTGTCTTTCTGGGTAGACTTGCTAAGTGCTTTGTTTTCTTAATGTCACGTTAACTCATTTCTTCAAGCAGAAATTTATATAGAAATCTAGATTTTTGGTTTTGTTTTAGATTATAAATCTACCTCTTGAGAACGGAAAACATAGTCCAAATCCCTTTGATGCAATTGGGCATTTTTTTACTTACCTAGTATTCACTGATGACAGTTTTCTGTCTCATCGACTGAAATAACTGTTACAAGATTTTATTTCTGTGAAGAGTCTTGAAATTACAGCAGATCCCCCATGGATGAATAACTGTTCTTAAAAATGCAACAACATGAAATTACTGGTTTGTCTTTCAATATGTACAGTGAGGACTGGCAAATGTCGGGATCAGGGTCAGTATCGGGAACTGGTTCTGATTCTGAATCAGAGGAAGAACGGGAGAAAAGCAGCTGTGAAGAGAGTGAATCTGACTATGAGCCAAAAAACAAGGCCAAAAGCCGGAAGCCTTCAAGCAGGTAAGAAGCTGGGCATTTGAATGCTCTGGTACTATCTCTAAAAAGCAATTGAGTATTTACTACTACTGTACATGTGACTGAAAACAATAGTACTTTTTGAGAAAAAAAAAGTACTTTTATTTTTAAACATACGTGATAATATATTAATGCTTTCTAGTGAATACGTTTTCCTGTCTGCTTTAAAAGAAAGCAGAGCAATTGAACATTCATTAAATACATGTATTCAGAAAGCAATGCAGAAGATTTTTATTGTTGTCCTTGTTGAAACATCATTGTTGTCCCATATCTTATTGCCTTCAAGAATTAAGCCAAAAAGTGGGAAAAAGAGTGCAGGACCAAAAAAGAGGCAACTTGATTCATCAGAGGATGATGAGGAGGAGGAGGATGATGATGATTATGATAAGAGGGGATCTCGTCGCCAGGCAACAGTCAATATTAGTTACAAAGAAGCTGAAGAAACCAAGACAGATTCTGATGATTTGCTAGAAGTTTGTGGAGAAGATGTTCCACAACCTGAAGAAGATGAATTTGAAACTATAGAAAAATTTATGGATAGTCGAGTTGGCCGTAAAGGAGGTATTTTTTTAAAGTGTTTTTTAAGATTCTTTTTAAGTTCGTGGTGCAACTTCAATGCATATTCCCAGCTATAGGTTGAAGAGCACTAGTTTTAAAGTTACAAAGAAGTCATACTGTTTCACCTCTCATTCATTCCTATTCCCATCTAAGTATTGCAGAGTAAAATACAGAAAAATTGCATACCTAAGTAGAAAATAAATATCAGGTGAAAGATAACTCTGTATTGCATAAATGCGCACCATATTGTTATGACACTGTTTGGACAGTTCAGTGATACTTGATCAGTATAAATTATATACAGTGAAGCAGAGAAAGTAGACTAGACTAGTGGTCTGAACAGTGAAAGATGGTGTTGGCAAGGCTGAACCACTGAAACCATGATTTCAGTTACTTCAGTACAAATACAGAACAATGTGTGGAATGGCTACAAAAAATGCACCTAAAATTGCGATGGTATTTAGCAGTTCTGCTTTGTATTTGAGTCTGCAAGTTAAGATCATAGACTCATAGAATGGTTTTGGTTGGAAGGGACCTTAAAGATCACCTAATTCCAACTTGCCTGCCACTGGCAGGTACACACTCCACTACATCAGTTTGGTTGAAGACCCATTCAATATGGCCTTGAACACTTCCAGGCATGGCGTATCAACAGCTTCTCTGTATGTAACTGGGCAGCCAGTTATGGTGCCTCACACCTGTCATAGCAAAGAATTCTTCCTAATACCTAATCTAAACCTACTCTGCTTCATTTTAAAGCGAATACCCCTTGTCCTACTATTAAATGCCCTTGTCTGAAGTCCCTCTCCAGCCTTCTTACAGCCTTCTTTAGGTACTAGAAGGTGCTATAAGATCTCCCCAGAGTCTTCTTTTCTCCTGGCATAACAGCCCCAACTCTCAGCCTGTTTTCATAGCATAGGTGTTCCAGCCCTCTTACCATCTTGATGGCCTCCTCTGGATGTGCTCCAGCAAGCCCACATCCTTTTTATGGTAGGGGCCCCAGCCTTTTCAAAAATGAGGTTTATGTTTCTCCTTTTCCAGTTAGTGCGAACTTCCCTGGACCACCATGACCTCAAAAATTATGGTAGTTACTTAATGCTTAGCTATTTCCTCTGCCAGTTCCCTCAGGTCCTGTGGATGTATCTGATCTGGTTCCCTGGATTTGTGCACCTTCAGTTGCCTTAATTGGTCTCAAACCTGATCTTTTCCTAGAGTGGATGATTCTTCCTTCTCTCATTCCCTCCCTGGTTTGCCTCCTCTGGTGTGGCTGGGTCACTTGATTGTGAAGACTGAGGCAAAACGGTTGAGTACCTCAGCCTTCTCCTTGTCCCAAGTAACCAGTTCTCCCATACTTTGACTCTTAATTATAAAAACAAACACATGAAAAAACCCCACTCAAACTCTGAGCCCTTTGCACTTCAGGGCTGCCTTTCTCTACTAGTTACACCTAGCGTCTGAAGTTATGGACCCCTCTCAGAACTTGTACTCTTCTTTCTCTCAAATTCCCTGTCCCATGCTATCCCATGCTATCCCATATCCTGCTCCAATGTGTGGTGTTACTGCTGTGCTGAAAGCCTTAGAACTAAGCTTCTTTCATTCTTCCTGCCCAGATGATGTTGCTGCTTGTGATGCTTTTTGATGTTGCCTCTCTGTGACTTTGTCCGCTCCAGCAGCTTGGTGGGCTCATTTTCTTATCAACGCCACTGAGATTAGCTCACTTGGTTAGAGCTGGGTGCTAATAATGCCAGAGTTATTGGTTTGATCCCCATAGGGGCTTAAGAGTTGGACTCCGTGATGCTTGTGGGTCCCTCCCAGCTCTGAATATTCTGTGGTTCTGTAACCTGTTCTCACCAAAGTGAGCCTATTTCCTGCTGCTAGTGTGCTGCAGCTACAATACAGTCTGTACTTAATCTGTATTTAATAATTTTTACCTGATAAGATAGCAGAGGCAGGAAAAGTAACAAACTTGTTTAGGAAGAAGGAGGTTTATAGTATCTCTGTTAGTAGGTTTTTTCATGTCTTGAGGCTGATCAGACATAACATCAGATGGCATAATTTTATATGCTCAGAGATAAGAATAGTGTAACAGAAGATGACAAGCAGTGGAGCATTCCCTAGTGACTTCTTTAAAAACCAGGAATACTAGTAATAATATAAAAATAATAAAGTTCTTATGAGGAAGGATAAGATATTGCAGGTTAGATGTAGAAGTTTTGGTTGCTTTGTTTATTCTCTTGACAACTTGTGCATGTGTTAACATATCTACATCATAATTTTTCAAATGATAGTAATGACTTGAGTGCAGTAGACACTAGTCAAGTATATACTCATCTAAAATTACCACCAATTACTTTTTCTACTACATTTCTAACTGGTTAACTTCTGACAATGCACACTTACTCAAGTCATATGGTGTGGTTTCTTTCTCAGCCACGGGTGCTGCAACCACAATCTATGCAGTTGAGGCAGATGGTGACCCAAATGTTGGGTTTGAAAAATCAAAGGAGCCGGGAGAAATACAATATCTTATTAAATGGAAAGGTTGGTCACACATCCATAACACTTGGGAAACTGAGGAAACACTGAAGCAACAAAATGTTAAAGGAATGAAGAAACTGGACAATTATAAGAAAAAGGATCAGGAAACGAAACGATGGTGAATTTTTTTATTTTTATGATACTTATTTTGAAACACTCTAGGTGTTCTGTTGTGTTTCTGAGACTTGTTACCTGGTTTTGAGGACATAACTTTGAGTGTCTGTGCAATGGGAAGACAAAAACTTTGAAAGCCAAAGTCCCTTTAACATGTTTTTGTAACATAATCCTCTGAATCTGATGTGTGCATGTGTGTTATAAATGGAGTTTTAACAAGATGGGTAGTGTTTAAAAATGAATAATAGATTGTACCTTTTAGTAATTTTTCTGTTATACTTCGATTGGAGTTCTTCAGGAATTGTTACAAGGATCAGTGTTTTCTTGGTGCATTAGCCATTTCAGGTTATTTTGAAGAATTCAGTTTTCTTGGCTGAAACCTGAGGTCAAAGCCTGGGAATAAAAACATGAAGAAATACATGTATTTTAAAGTCGCCTTTTTGGTATCCAGTTTTATTAGTATGTTTAATATAATCAATGAATGCTGGTGGGATTTTTAGCAACTAATCATAAGACGGACTGTTACAGAGTGGACCACCCTGAATACTATTTCATGAAAATAAACTGTAAAGTGTACTGCTTATCCAGAGACACAGCTACGACAGCTACCAGTTGTACTAGTCAAGCCACTAATGCAGAATACTTACTTTCTGCAATAAGTATTCTCAGTCATTAATGGTGAGGCACTTAGGCCAACCACTTTGTAGTGAGATTTTTTAAGTTGTTCCTTCAAAAAAGCTTTCCAGGCAAGATTCCTGGGATGATTACATTCAGAGCTATAGAGTTGCTGAATTTTCTTAGTTTTAGAACTATATGGTGTAATAAGTGTTGTAAATTAATTCCCACTCCAGGCTGAAAAACGCTTCTCCAGAAGATGTGGAATATTACAACTGCCAGCAGGAGCTTACAGATGATCTACATAAACAATATCAGATAGTGGAAAGAATAATAGGTATGTTACAAACTTGGGGACAGAAATCTATGTCAGGAATTCTGTATGTTCTCAATGCTCTTGTATTTGTAGGTAAGAAATGTAAAATGTTGGTATCACAAACTTTTTAATCCAAAACAAATCTTCAGGTAAAGAGAAGAGCTGTCAGACTGGCTGTATGGTTCTAGCTTCTGTTGTATTATTACCTCAAATGAATGTTTTCATACGGTACAGAAGTAAAATGCTGATCAGACCTCTGGTGCATTTTTACAGCTCATTCAAATCAGAAATCAGCTGCTGGTTATCCGGACTACTATTGTAAGTGGCAGGGTCTGCCTTACTCTGAATGTAGCTGGGAAGATGGAGCTCTCATTGCCAAAAAGTTTCAGGCACGCATTGATGAGTACTTCAGCAGAAATCAATCCAAGACCACTCCATTTAAAGACTGCAAGGTGAGTATGTAATTTGCAGTGGATTTATAATCAGTTGTACTGGATCTGACTGGGATAGGGTTAATTTTCTTTATAATAGCCTCTACAGTCTGTGGTTTAGATTTGTGACCTAAATGGTTTTGGTAACACATACTGGCTGTTGCTGAACAGCACTTGCACAATGTCAAGGCTTTCTCTGTGTCCTGTTGTGTCATCCCCACCATGGGGATGGGAGGGAACACACCAGTTAACAGCTGACCCCAACTGGCCAAAGAGGTGCTTGGTGCCATTTAATGTTTTACTCAACAATAAATTGCATGGGCTGAGCAGGGGCTGCTTGTTGCATGGAGATTTGCTGGTCATCAGTCTACTGGTGAATTAATGTGTGACTCACATTCTGTCACTTGTGAGGTTTTTTTCCTATGTGTTTTTTTGTTTTGATTGGGTGGGTGTTTTTCCTTCACGCAGTAGACTCGTTATTTTGACCCACAATTTTTTTCTCACTCTTGCCTTTTCATTTCTCTCGTCCCTCTGGGGTGGGAAGTGAGTAAGCAGTTGGGTGGCAGCTTGGCTGATGGCCAAGTTCATGCCACCACATCAGTTGCAATAGTAAAAATGTGATTTTTTTTTTTTTTTTTTTTTTTTCTTTTTTTTTTTTTTAAATCCAGATATCAAATACATGCTATGTATTTTTTGGAAGCTTTTTCAGAACAGCAATAATGATACATAGTAGGATGTATGGACAATAGCACTACTGACAGTAGGTTTTTGTAGATGCCAGTCCCCTGCATTTTTACTGGCATTCAGAAATGGGTTTGTTTACTAATGTAGTTTATATTAAAAGAAAACTTTGAGTGAGTTAATATCACTCATGTTGGGACATTTAGATTAGAAATCAAACTGGTTTCTACTTGCAAATTACTTGGTGTTTTTGTATGGCCTAGATTACATCGATGGATAAAAACTAGAGTTGATGACCTAGTAAATACCTCCTTTTACTTTTTCTACAGGAAGATTTTTTGCCAACTTCAGTCAGTTACACTTCGATCATTGACTGATGATCAGTTTCCTTTTCACAGGTTCTAAAACAAAGGCCACGGTTTGTTGCACTAAAGAAGCAACCACCTTACATTGGAGGACACGAAACTCTAGAATTAAGAGATTATCAGTTAAATGGGTTGAACTGGCTTGCTCACTCATGGTGCAAGTAAGTATAGTCTCAAATTTGTTTGTTTGTAAATTGCAAGCATTTGTAAAGTACTGAAATGCTTTTTTCTGTTTGGTGGTTTGGTTTTTTATTTTTGGAGACTTTCATACTGTAAACTCAAAGTAGAGGTCTGAAGGGACTGGTTTTGCTGTAAGTAGTACCAAAATTATCATTACATGGCCATTCTCAACAAAAAACAGCTGTGTCATTACTTTGCTTTTAGTTTCAGTGGAATAAGTTGTATTTTTAAAACAGCCAACAAACCTATAACAGTAAAACCAGAAAACCCAAACATTTCTGGAATGTCAACATTAGTATTAAACTTTTTAAATTAGACTCAGGAGGTCTACTTGCAACCTTTTTGTTAATTTAAGGGGATAGTATGGGTGGGAAGTCTTTTTTATGGAAAAACCGTGTAAATAAATTTATTCAAAATATGTAGTAGCAAAATCTTGAAAACTTTTATGAGTGGGTTTTGTGGTCAAAAGATAATAATTTCTTCTTATCCAAACTACTTTCCCCATCTCCACACCTCCCCTAAATAGTTTTGTTTCTTTTTTTTTTTTAGGGGCAATAGCTGTATTCTTGCAGATGAAATGGGTCTGGGTAAAACAATACAAACTATTTCTTTTCTGAACTATCTGTTTCACGAGCATCAGTTATATGGGCCTTTCTTGTTGGTTGTGCCACTTTCTACATTGACATCTTGGCAAAGGGAGATTCAAACCTGGGCTCCTCAGATGAATGCTGTAGTTTACTTAGGAGACATAACTAGCAGAAATATGGTGAGTATTTCTCCTTGTCGTTGGAAGTCTTGTACATAAACAAGACTCACTTCATATTCTTATCATCTGCGTATCTCAAATATTTTGGTTGGGACTGAGCAAATATTTGTTGAAGACCTATGTCCTTAAAATGTGAATTGAAAGCTTAGATTTTGATGTCACGTGAATGTGTGTGAGAGATTGCCTTTCTGCTTAATAGTGAAGAGAATTAAAAATGTTGTCTTGCATTTGAAAATCAATTATCTTCTGCCATGCGATTACTTAGGTGGATATAGTGAAAATAAGTATGTAAGAAAGCCAGTCATGATCTTAGTTTATTTCCTGAAAGGTTGTCGGTTTGTTTTCTTAATGTTAGTAATCTTACCCATTAAAGTAAAAAGTTCTTGTATGTTGTGTATGTGTATATATATATATAGTGTGTAAAGGTATGTGTGCATATATATATGTGTATAAAATGTTACATATGTGTGTGTTGTCCCTCTGTTTTGTTAATCATATTACTTTATGCTATTAAATATCTACATTATTGCAGTACTTGAATTGATTCCAGTCAGAAAGACCTTTTTTCTGCAGCTCACAGTTTGTTTCTTTTTGTAGATAAGAACTCACGAATGGATGCATCCACAGACAAAACGATTGAAATTTAACATACTCTTAACAACATATGAAATTTTGTTAAAAGATAAGGTAATTGCATTTCTGTGGGGAGACAAAAATAATTTCCCCAATATAGAATTCTCTTTAGACTTGCATGTATTTGGTTTATGGCCCATTAAATTTATGGCAAGTCTGATAGTTTTTGCTTTTGAAAGTACAACAGTGTATAGTTTGGTGTTTTGGTTTTTGTTTCTTGTGGGGGCTTTTCTTACTTTAAGCACTTCTGGATTTTATGTATATGTGGTGAAGCTTTCAGCCTTTTCCCATTTTGTGAGGTGGGTAACAATTTTGTTCTTAGTTTTTTTCTTCTTAGTTTGCTTGAAATTCTCATTACTGTAATGATCTTCTCCCAACTTCATGCTCTACTTCTTTGCAGACCACCATCACGGAACTTAAACAGAACCCGATCCTTAGCCCCAGATATGATACAAAACTAGGAAATCCCTATAGTTTTTCTGTGATACTGTGCATACAGTAGTATGTTTACATGTATTAATACAGTCTCTGTAGTGATAGCACACAGAGTTATTGTTAATCCTAACAGCATGTGGAAATTGATACAGATATTCAAGAAGCAGAACATTTTGACTTTGTTTACTTCATGTGGGTCAGACTTCTGGGCATCTTTTTAAATAATAAATTTAATTTATGCTTTCTTGGGATGACTACACAGCTTTTCATTGAACCTGGCAAATGTAAAAGCCTTAATTAGTACTAAAAACATATAGCTGTTATTTTATTAAAGTACACCAAGAAATTATTGGGTTTATAGCTTGATTGTATAATGTGGGAAATTATGTAATGTGTTTATTTGAATAATGTTTCCCCCCTTCTCCATTTCTTTTAAGTCATTCCTTGGTAGCCTGAATTGGGCATTCATAGGAGTTGATGAAGCTCATCGTTTAAAAAATGATGACTCTCTTCTGTACAAAACTCTAATAGACTTCAAGTCTAACCATCGTCTTCTTATTACTGGAACCCCTCTGCAAAACTCCCTCAAAGAGCTTTGGTCTTTATTGCACTTCATCATGCCAGAAAAGTAAGAAAGAGTTTTTTGTCAAGTTTGTTATAGCAAAGTAGTGTAGTGATGTGAGAATCAGTAGAAGTAGGGAATTGTACTGAAAGATAGCTTAAATATCCTATATAAAGTAAATGCCTATATCTTTTCATGCTGCGTTAGGTAAGTAATGCTGGTAGAAGTTGTCACCTTTTCCCATTTTAGCAGTGCATAAAAATGATGGATTGATGTATAGGTCAGAACCTGGAAAAAAGGCTTCATCTTAGTTTAAGAGGAAAGCCATATAGATTTGCTCTGGGGGAAGAAGAATGGAATCTTTCTTGTGTTAGTACTACTAATAAAAACAAATTTGTGTCAAGATGCCAAATATCCTGTAATTCAATTAGATAGCCGGTTTTCCTGTATGTTTTGCATATGGTAAAATATGTGTTGACTTGATTTTGTACTGACTTGTTTAAACCTAAGGTAAACTAGAGCTCATGTGTGAAAGCATGTGTTCCTGTCATACATCTTGTAAGTGCTAAGCACCGTAGCTCTATTTAGTTTGAGCTATGGATTATACTGACTTCCTCAGAACATTACAAGCAAAGCCACTGAGGTTGGGCAGCCATTATTCTTTTGTTTGATCATAAAGTCTGTTCTCCAACTCTGTTAGTCCAGACGATTGCTACATGTCAACTAGACCATACAAGCTGCAGGACATATTTTAAATAGATTCTTGTTCTCTTGCACACCCTCTAGACCTGGAGCTGGCTTTTTATGCTGTCTTGACAGAATATAATAATGGAATTTTCTGCAACCATCTAGACAAGTGTCCTTGCAGAAAAAGAAATCATTGCATTTCCATGGTGGAATTGAAAGTTTTCATTCTGTAGACATTTTTGGAAAATTCCATTCTTTTGTTTACAGGCACAATATCTGGGATTTCTTGGGGGATGAAAGTTCAGAAATTGGATTAAACAGAAGGCAGTGGGGAAGAAATCTGAATGTTTATGTGGTTTTGTGGTATATTTATACATGTTCTGTGTCTGTGTTACCTTTCTTCCTGAATTTTGCTTCGTCAGGTCACTCACAGTATGTCACTATTTTGCGCTCATATTTTATTATGTTGAAGGTTTTCCTCATGGGAAGATTTTGAGGAGGAGCATGGCAAAGGGAGAGAGTATGGTTATGCAAGTCTTCACAAAGAACTTGAACCATTTCTGCTGAGAAGAGTTAAAAAAGATGTAGAAAAGTCTTTACCTGCTAAAGTGGAGCAAATTCTGAGGATGGAAATGAGCGCATTGCAGAAGCAATACTACAAGTATGTACCAACTCTTTGTGTATTCTGCTGTTTTAGTGATATGTCTACATACAATTTACTGAATTACAGTGGTTTCTGTACTGTATAGAAGTTGAGGCTTCTATAGGGTTTCTCAGCAATAAAATTCTATGAAGTAAGGGCTCAGGAATTACAGTGGTCTAATGTCTGTTCATGTAGTTTCTTTTGTTTGGTGTATTTATATATACTTTTGGGAGATACGTTTACTTTTTAGCTTGTTCATTTTGGGAGCTTGCATCTGTCTTGCTTCCACATATGGTTAGAAGTTACTAATATTGTACATTTTATTTCATAGGTGGATTTTAACCAGGAATTATAAAGCCCTTAGCAAAGGTTCAAAAGGCAGTACTTCAGGCTTTTTGAATATCATGATGGAACTCAAGAAGTGTTGCAACCATTGCTACCTCATTAAACCACCAGATGATAATGAATTCTATAATAAACAGGAGGCCTTACAGGTAATGTCACTTTTTATTAAAAAAAAAAAGAGAAGTTAAACATCTGTAGTTTTCACGGAATTTTATAGTGCTTTGGCAGTTCATTAGTTCTTATTGAAGTGTATTAAGGAAAATGAGGTTTTCCACAAAATGTGCATCGTGGGTTTTTACAGTCAAGTATTTTTTGATTCTTAATTGGAACTGAGTAATTGACAGAGAATTGACTAAATAAATATGCCCAGTTTTAATTACATATTATTGTATGGATGTTTTAAACTGTAAGATTCTTCAGAAATGTCAGAATTCGGCTTTTATTTTTCTGCCCACAGTAACAGAAAGAAAAACAAACTTCAGATGAATGTCCAACATACCCCAGTGTGTATTGGTGTTGAGATTAATTTACTTTGCAATATACATTTCTTGGTTTTTGCAGCATTTAATACGTAGCAGTGGGAAACTAATCCTTCTTGACAAGCTACTGATTCGTCTGCGAGAACGTGGCAACAGAGTCCTGATTTTCTCACAGATGGTAAGGATGCTGGACATCCTGGCAGAATATCTGAAATATCGTCAATTCCCATTTCAGGTAAGAAACTTGCTGGTAATAGCAGCTAAGAAGCTTTGATCTTGAATATTAAGAAAATCTTTTCTTTACTGTGAGGGTGTCAGAGCACTGGAACAGGTTGTCCAGAGGTTATGGAATTTTGTCTCTTGTGGAGGTCCAAAAGCTACCTTGGCATGACCTTGGGCAGCATGCTTTAGTTGTCCCTGTCTGAGTAGGGGATTTAGACAAGTTGACCCTCAGCAGTCCCTTTCAGCTTTGTTCGTGATTATGTGACCGTTACCCCTTCAATTAAAAAAAAGTGGAAGAAAATGCATTCTTTTTCTAGAAGGGGACTGGCTCTATGATGAGTGTTATTTGGAAGTAAAACAGATGAACTAAAAATTATGTGAGCTGTTTATTTACTTACTTTTTTTTCCCTTCACATAACAGTTTCAGCAGCTGACAATTGAAGTTGCTCTGATTTTGAATATAGTATAAAAATTATTTTTTAACTGTAGTTCTCAATCTCTTTAGAGACTTGATGGATCAATAAAAGGGGAATTGAGGAAACAAGCACTGGATCATTTTAATGCAGAAGGATCAGAGGTACAGTATTTTTTTCCTGAGGAGTCTGTTTTAATTTTTTCCCAAGAAGTACAAGACGACATTGCACAAAAAAGAAGGGCTGAAAAAAGTGAGGAATATATCAGTAAGGTTGGAAACTCATTGCTACTGCCTAGAGTATAAGGTTTATATAACCTTTTTTTTTTAGAAGAGGTTTAAGTAGAAAACATATAAGTTAGGAAAATGGTAGCTGATTGCTCTATAAATGCTGCAGAATTTTAACCCCAGCTTTCTTCCTCTGTAGAATTTAATAATGTTTACAGGAGTGCTGAATTTAAGCAGTTAGCATCCAAAAGTCCTTTGGCAATGGGCAGAACTAACTTCATCTATCCTTGCACAAATGATCATGTCTTACTTGTTTCAAATACAATTTCTGTTATCTTCATTTGTTGCCACCTGTTTACATGCCATGAAAGAAATAGTAAAGTACTGATTTATAGCAATTCTTTGTGAACAACCTGTAAGTATGTAGCCATCTGTTACAATTCTTCAGATTCTGAACTGGAATATTTGTACCTTATTTAGCACTCCTATTATGCAGGTCATTGCATACCTTTGATCACTTTAAATCCTTTGTCCTCCACTGGCAGATTTGGGGGAGGGGAGGTTGGTTGGTCATTGGTTTTGGGGTTTAGTTTGTTTGGTTTTTTAATTGGTATTTGAAGATAGCATTTATTAGTTGCTGCTGAGCTTGTTTCTGCTTTGTGGAGGGAGAAGGACTGAACTCCATGTTGAATACAAAAGCTAACTCTTTCAGATTTCTTTCATGGACATTGTTGACATTTTCTGAAATCTTAGCAGTTACACTGTACATTTTTTGAGATGAAGAGGAATTTAAACCGTGCATTTCTAAAATTGAGGCAAACTCTTCATTTGTGCTGCAAGAAAAATAATGCTCTCAGTTGTAGCTTTTATTTCCTAAAATTTCGTAACATTTTGGAGGGGATTTTGTAGAGTTTTGTATTACTGAGCTAAGGGCTACCTGGAAATCTTTCACACAATTCTCAGGACTCTTTCCATATTCTAATGTTTGCTGTTTCCTGTAACTACTGAAAATTTGGTTTGTTTGGGTTTTTTTAACCTGTTTTACTTTAGCTTAGATTTCATATGTTGTTTTTTTGCATGTCTCAGTTTCCTTCTACAGTATTTCATAGTTATCTCTGATTCAATAATTTTATATTGTCTACAGGTTTTTTTCACCATATAGGCTCAAGTACTTTCCCTGCTCTGACATGACTGTTTAGTCTTGCAGGGCTTGGGGCAGGGAGGGTGGAAGAGGGTTTTTGTAACATTGAAGGCCTTGACAGTAAGATTTTGGTACTTTTTTTTTGACCAATCTGGTTTTTTTTGGGATGTCTTGCTCAGTGATCCTCATCTAAGATACTGCGTCCTTTAAACTGTTGAGAAGTCAGCAACTTTATGAAAGAAATTGGTAGTCAGCATTTGCTTTATACTTAAAGAAGCTTTAAACATAGAGCAATTGTGGATTTGGTAGTAATATGATTTTGTAGTCTGTACTACATAATGCATAAAGTATATTGGTTCCTTTAGGAATATTACAAATACTGTATATAAAACTATTTCTTACTTTATGATTTCAGGACTTCTGCTTTTTACTGTCTACCAGAGCTGGAGGATTAGGTATCAACTTGGCATCTGCTGATACTGTGGTTATATTTGATTCTGACTGGAATCCACAGAACGATCTGCAAGCACAGGCTAGAGCACATAGAATTGGGCAGAAGAAGCAGGTAAACACACTCAGTTTAAGCTCCAGCCCTGAAGGACAGTTCTGTACATCAGCTGTCCACTCTCTGTCTGCACCATTCAGTTCTCATGTATTTTTGTGAATAACGAATACTTTCTGCATATGTCCAGAAATGTTACTAATGCTCATTTCTTTTTTCCTAAGTTTCCGTACAGGAAGAAATAATATGGCAGCTGTGGTATTTGGGTGGGAGAGGGAGAAGAGTTGTGGACTTGTCAGTCTCACATTCATTGGTCTGATGTCATTCTACAAAACAACTGCTACATCAGGCATATCCTCCATGCTTAAATATTCTAGGTCTCTACAGGATTGTTTCCTTCTTACAGAAGACATACAGTAACAATTAGAAATATGACATTATTTCCTGTGGCAATGCTTGTGCAATGTTACTGAAGTTTATAAAGAAAGGTCTAAGACTTTATTTGGGTTTTTAAAAACGTTTCTGTAAAGACTGTGGTAATATGATTAAACTAGTATTTCACATTTGAAACACATTAATAAGTCAGAAGTTATGTAATGAGGACTGAGATTTCTGCTTCTAAAATCTTTTATTTTTTAAATACACATAGGTTAATATTTATCGACTAGTCACAAAAGGATCAGTAGAAGAAGATATTCTTGAACGAGCCAAGAAAAAGATGGTGTTAGATCATTTAGTAATCCAGAGAATGGACACTACAGGGAAAACTGTGTTACATACAGGCTCTACTCCTTCAAGGTACATTTGTGTTTTTTTCTATACCAACTTACCGTTAAGAATATTTCACTTGTAAATAAAAGGCGAAAAATAAGATGCAAAGTCTTTGTAGATTTTTATTTTCATATTAAATATGTATGTCAAATATATGAAGAGTTTAACAGTAAAAAGATAGCTAAATTGACTATGATTATGAAGAACTTTTCCAAGTTAGTAAGTTAAAATGTTTTTCTGAAATATAATTTATTTCAGCTCAACACCTTTTAATAAGGAGGAGTTGTCAGCAATTTTAAAGTTTGGTGCTGAGGAACTTTTTAAAGAACCTGAAGGGGAAGAGCAGGAGCCTCAAGTAAGTAGCAATTAGTAGTAGTCCTTCTGGACTAGACAGATAAAACAGCCAAAAATATGTACGAATTATTTAATTGTAAAGAATTTTTACTTTTTTAAATCCTCAGGAAATGGATATAGATGAAATTTTGAAGAGGGCTGAAACGCGGGAAAATGAGCCAGGTCCATTAACTGTAGGAGATGAGTTACTTTCACAGTTCAAGGTATGGCTCTTTTCCCGCCTTCCTGCCATATTTATACTTTCCTTTGTAAACAGTACTATTTCTCTTCTATGTATTTATCTCTATCTCTTCATTCTTTGGAAATAGATGCCTCAGTAAGTCAACTCTGTACCACTTTCTAGTAAAATGTTCTTCACCTATACATGATACCCACCATCAGTATAAAAAATTAAAAATACTTTCTGTATTTTGATAATAAAATGAGATGTATTTATGAATGTGTTAATGATTAGAATTCTAATTTTGTGGTTTATGGACTGCCTTTGTATTAAGCAGCTGTAGTATCATTAAATACAGTACATTATATTCTTTGTGTTTCTTAGTTGATCATTTCTGCAAGTTGCTTTTAGCCCTAAAGTCAACTTGGAATGCCAGGTGTTTTAAAGTGTTGTCAGTTAAATATATATGTACAAAAACAAAAAAGGCAGAGCATGATATATTTGTTTAGTTAAGGAAATTATTACACAGCTCTCCTGCTAATCGCTTATTCACAACATATTTTGATATCTGCATGGTATTAATGTTTGGTTAGTTTTATATTATTATAGTTTCACATTAAATCAGGCATTCAAATGTTGTTAGCCCTATTTTGAAGGAAGTTAAATAACCATCATACATGTGTGAGGGACATGATTCTCCTTTTATTTCATCTTAACCCATGCTGAAGGAGTCTATCTTTCCTAAATGAGTAAAAATACTTTCTTTAGAGACTGTTTCATGAAACATTTTGTATTTATAAATTTTATATATAGCTTATAATACAATAGCATATATATAAAAATAGATAAATATGTAATTACATTATATGCATAAAATATGGCATCTGTAACTTCATTTTCCTAAAATAGTAGTTGATCCGTCTTTTTCAAATTGTGTCGTGTATTGATTTGATGAAAATATGTACATTTTGGTATACAAGGTGGCCAACTTCTCCAATATGGATGAAGATGTTATTGAGTTGGAACCAGAAAGAAATTCAAGAAATTGGGAAGAAATCATTCCGGAGGTCCAGAGGCGAAGAATAGAAGAGGAGGAAAGACAAAAAGAGCTTGAAGAAATATACATGCTTCCAAGGATGAGAAACTGTGCAAAACAGGTGTCTCTTGGTTCTGACTGAATTGTAGATCTGTGTTGCTTTTGTGTAGTTTGTTGCTTTTTGGGGTTTGGGGTTTTTTTACTTCCTTTTCTGAACACATTTTTTTGACAGGGCAGATAAAACTTGCTTGTATTTGTTACTGATACAGCTTGCTTACTCTGGAATTCCAGATCAGCTTCAATGGCAGCGAAGGGAGGCGCAGTAGAAGCAGAAGGTACTCTGGATCTGACAGTGACTCCATCTCAGAGAGAAAAAGGCCAAAAAAACGTGGAAGACCACGAACTATTCCTCGAGAAAATATTAAAGGATTTAGTGATGCAGAGATTAGGCGGTAAGATATGGGAGGACATGCATATTTAAAGGGCCAAGAAATTACCATTATTATTATTATTAATAATATTATTACTAGTCTTGAAAGTACAGCTGATAATCTGTTTTTACTGAAGTTCTTTGAAATCTTTTTACTCTAAGCATTTAATGTTTTTACCTTGTGGTGCTGACATAGTGAACTGCCATAGCAAGAATTTGAACCATTTTAATGAGGTATAAAATTAGGTTTGAAAAATACTCATGATTGATTTAAGTTTTTTAATTCCTGCAGCCTGTGAAGGCAGTATTTTCACTGGGTGGTCACTGACAGTGATTTTACAAGGGGTGAACTTTTCTTTAAAAAGAAATGAGCAAATAATCTGCTTTCTACCAATTTATCTTAAAACCTGTGGTGCTGGTGTTAATCTATTTGGTGACAAATGAAAACATTTGATTGGATTTTGTTTTCTTTTTACACTTCTTGGCACTGTAATTGAATTGTTATATCCTGCTTTTTTAAAACTAAGAAAATATAAAATCCTGTTTGAAACTTGTACTATTATTGGTCCCTTCTGTATATGCTAAATATTTGCTGAAATACTGTTTTGGTAGGAGGAGGAGGAATTCCTTTTGGTTAACATTTTTGGATTTGTGAAATGCTACTTGCTTCTGAAATTCAAGTATGCATGTTTCTCTAAAACGCTGTAAAGTTCTCAGAGTATTTTTTTAGAAGAAAAACTTCAAAGATCTTTTTTGGCTTTCTGTCTCATCTAACAGCGGGACAAATTGGTAATTTTTTCAGGGCTATTCTTGTGCTTGCACAAGTAACTTCGTTGTTAAAGAAGTCTTCTTTTATTTATTTATATTTAATTTATTTTTATTTAATGTCCTTTCTTTTCCAAGTATCTCCAGTTTCTTTCCATCACTTAGATATTTCAACAGAGAGTATCTTTCGTGTCATTTTCTGAAACCTTCCAACTATCTGTTGGAGATTGCTCTTTTTAATAACTGTGTAACTACACATAACATAATGTCTGAAATCTTGATTTACTGTAAATCCATATTCAGTTTTCATTATTAGATACATACAGCTGCTGAATCCTCAGTCTTGTGAAATTAATAAAGTAATTTCTGAAATCAATTGTATCTTCTATTGTTTTATTTATATCAGTTCTTAAACCCATAAAACTGATTTTGTTTATCTGAACATATGAAGCTGCTCTACTCTCTACGTTTTTTTTCACCCGTTGTCTATATAGCATTATACTAAGATTAACAATTGTATCAATACAAGTTTAAAACAAATGTTGTTTGTTAAGCATATATTTAAATAGCAAAATTATTTTCTGTTACTAGGTTTATCAAGAGTTACAAGAAATTTGGTGGCCCTCTTGAGAGGTAAAGTTGTTTGATTATTATTTGTGTGGCAACTTGGAATCTCTTTTTTATAAAAATTAGAATGTACCATGAAACTAGGCAGTCGGGGAAATACATCATCTTGAATATAGTGTGACTTCAGTGTAGTGTCTTCCATTTCTTTATGTATGGTGTGTGTGCAAACAGCCGCACAACAGACCTTGCCATTTGGAGGAATACTTCCTTTATATTTATCTGCTGACTTGTTTAATCTTCCTTGGTAATAATCATTCACTTGTCATGTTTGATAGGCCTGTTTCATGAAAGCCTATCAGTGTATCCACTCTGACTGTCAAAGTTACTTTTGCATTTTACATATTGTCAATTCTCATTTTTAAGCTTCTTTCATTATTCCTATTTAAGAGAAACTTCCCATCCTTAAAAATATTTATAGTGCATGTGATGATATGATACATATATATATGTATGATTTAATGATTCCTTTTCTTTTCTAAAGAAATATGTAATAACACTAGGGTTAGGCTTCTTTACAGTGCTTGTTGTATTGTCCTCATACCTAAATCATTTAGGGTTTTCTTTCTTGGATCACAATTGTACATCAAATAGAAAACACAGGTGACTGATAATTTATGTGATCATTTCTTTAGTTTTGAAGTCTGAAGGAATCATTCATAACCAACAAATAAAAATGAGTATTTTTTTTATTACAGGCTAGATGCTGTAGCTAGAGATGCTGAGCTAGTTGATAAATCAGAGACAGATCTCAGACGTTTGGGAGAGCTTGTACATAATGGATGCATTAAAGCCTTAAAGGACAATTCATCTGGACAAGAGAGAGCAGGTGCAGTATTCAGGGGGCTTGAGGGGACAGTGTCAAGAAGAATGAGGTACTCTTGCACTCTGATCATAACAGAAAACAGTTTTGTTGGGAAAATGTTGAGGTGTGTACTGGATGATTTAAAAACCCCAGGGTTATAATAAGGTGACTTTTCCCCCTTTCTGTGTGTGACTTACCACTGAAAAATGCAGTAGGTTTTTGATTTGCTATGAAATTTAGAAGTACTCCTGTTATGTAGCGGCTTTTTAATTCAAACATTTGGTTAAGAAAAGGTCATGTGGTATAATTGTTTCCTTTACATTTTTCTGATGCTATTGGTAAAGGTGAATATTTTAATAGCTTTTATCATTTATTTTAAGGAGGTAGACTTGGGAAGGTTAAAGGCCCAACATTCCGAATCTCAGGAGTGCAAGTAAATGCAAAGTTAGTCATCTCTCATGAGGAAGAGTTGGCACCACTGCACAAATCCATTCCTTCAGATCCAGAAGAAAGAAAAAGGTATTGATTTTTGCGTTTTTTTAAGGGAGTAGTAATGCAGAAAACTTCTCAAGTCTTACTAGCATTTGTTTTTGGCAACTTTGACTCAAACACTCTAAAAGCATTGTCTCTCTATTCGCTTTAAGAACTGGCGGCGGTAACCTGCTCCACAGCTGTACTTCCTTTTTTCTTCCTTTGCCATAGAAGCCAGTAACAGCTTTAACCTGTCAATTGTATTCACTGGGAACTGTGTTCAGTTGCTAGTAATAATTAGGACTAGTATTCAGGCTTGCTAAGGTGCTAAATGTGTCATCTCTGCTTGAGAGGAGTGTCAAAGTGCAGCAGTAGTTGTTCGAACCGCTAAACTTGCCGCCTTGTGTATTGCAATTCCTAAGCTATCCACTTAGAACACTTGGATGATGATTTTTGCTTTTATTCATGGCTGGCCGATTTTGTCACACAGCTCATGGCTACAGACAGATGTCTGTTCTTCATATTTTAGTCTTACTCAGCTTTAAAACACATTCCAGTGCTGATTTCAATAAATATTTTATAGAAATACTAAGAAAATATTATGATAAATATTTGGATTAATTTCTTAAATTTACCAGCATTTTAGCAGAAAAAATAAATCTAGTTACATTACTTTTAGTATGTTCCCTTCCCCCTCTCTTAAGTTTCAGATGTAAAAATCATTTTTTTGTCATTCTAATATATTTCTTCTAGATATGTCATCCCATGCCACACCAAGGCTGCTCATTTTGATATAGATTGGGGTAAGGAAGATGATTCCAATTTGTTAATAGGCATCTATGAATATGGTTATGGCAGCTGGGAAATGATAAAAATGGATCCTGATCTCAGTTTGACACATAAGGTATGTCATCTACAGTAGTTTATCAAGGACTATTTGCTTTGGTAATGATGCTGCTAAGTAGAGTTACTGAAAGAGCTTATTTTATGATAAATGAAATTGCAGAAACATTATATGTCAGTTGTACTTTATACTATCCTTCTTGTGGTATATTACTAGCTTTTAGGGTCTTGAGTATTTTGAAGTACACATTCTTGCAGTCAGTTGTGTCTCCATATTCCCATGTGGTTGGCCCTGTGTCATTTGATTTTTTTTTCAGTCTTCTCTATTTCAGATGTTCTGCTGTTGTTAATTCTGTGTTCTTGATCTTTTGAGAAGGGCGTTTATTCTAGAGATTTATTTTAGTTTCTCCATCCCTGCTTAATCCCCAGGTTCTTCAGCTGGAGCTATCTTCCACTCCCAACACTAAGAGTAGCTTTACTAGAATTAGTGCAATAGCTTCTTAGCAATAGTGAGCAGCAAATACTGAGGAAAAGCCTGTGGTGAAGTAAACTTTGTGACAGTGCCAACAAGCTATAGCTTTGGGATTTGAGGAGCCAGGTTTATGTCCAGATTTGTTTAATAATGATTCCTACTCCTGCTTTTCATTAATTTGTCTGACTTTTGGAATCACACATTTGTATTCTTGGCATCTGCACTGTAGTGTAGTTCTGCACTTAGAAGGTGAATTAGTCAGAGCCAGAGTTCTGTGACTGATTGGTACAGGTGCCCAGAATTTCTTAGATGAAATATCAGAGTGGAGACAGAAATCTGAGGCTGGTTTCTTGAGTTGGTTTTAAACTCCGAGGCAATTTCAAAGACTCTGCACTGGTTGCTTGCATTGGTTTCAGTGGAGAGAAATGAAAACTTTTTAAAAATTCTCCTTTGCTTTAAACATTCTGACATATTTGCTAGGTATAGTTGGAGTGGATTGTTTACTACCTCCTTTGGCACGGCTTTTGCTGTTCTGTGTGCTCCAGGCTAACATCTAAAGTTGATAACCTGTACTCACAGCTGTGATGCTGCCATTTTCTCCTCAGATTTTGCCTGACGATCCAGATAAGAAACCCCAGGCAAAGCAGTTACAGACCCGTGCAGACTACCTCATTAAACTACTGAATAAAGACCTTGCGAGGAAGGAAGCACAAAGGCTTGCTGGAGCAGTAAGTAAAATGTGGCATTCATTACTGAGGTAAAACATTATGCTTAGGGGCATGTCACCTGATGCTTTTCATTTTTTAGTTCTGCACTTTTTATTTGTGTAGTATTACTCTATTGCTAATCATAATACATAAGACAAACTCAGAATATTAATTGCAAGTTTAATGTTATATTACTCTCTTATTATTTGTGTGTATTCTCTGCTATTGCACTAAGCTCTGTCTCCAATCCTGAGTAAAGTGGTGGTCATTAGTGGCAATAAATAAAATAAAAGGAACCCTCTCTTTGATGTAAACCCAAACCTTTTATTTTGCAAAGATGCTTGTCAGTTTACATGATTAAAGAGATCAATTTGCATTCAGGGCAATTCAAAGAGAAGGAAAACAAGAACTAAGAAGAATAAGGTGCTAAAGGCTGCAAAATTAAAAGAGGAAATAAAAAGTGATTCTTCACCACAACCCTCAGAAAAATCTGATGAAGATGATGATGAGAATAACAAGGTATCTTCCACGCAATAAAAATGTCTATTCAGTTCTTCCTGTTAGTATCAATTTGTATTTTATCTTCTGCTTGGCTTAATAAAATTAAAACACCTGAATGTCATCCTGTTCCTGTGGCCACTACAATTGATGTTGCATCATGGCACATGGAAGACTGTATCTATTTCAATTTCATGATGAACTAATAACTGAGGAATTACGAATTTTCCAAATTGTTATAAAAAACATTATGGTCTAACTACTAGTGATACTGCTCAGTTTCAGCATTCTTTAAAGACATTAGCACTGTATTTGCTAGATATGCAAATCACACTTGTAAAAATACTAGGGTTTGCTCATGTGTTACAGCTACTGATAATGATTCTTAAGGTAAAGGGTTTTTTATTGAGGCTGAGAAAAATATCATCAAGCTCAATTAGAATGAGCAGCATAAGAAAATATTTCAAAGTTTTCATACAACAGCTTGTATATACATTATGCATCCCATTTTTCAGAAAGACTATTTAACCAACTATTTAACCTTATTAGGTTTTGTTACTTCTGATTATTAATCTTAGTATTATGCTTTTGTTGTGTCTTGTTATTTTTTTTATTTATCATATAGCAAAATCACTAGACATTAATATTTGGGTAAAATTTAGGGTCATGACACAGCTAATTTGAAAGCAGTTGAAATAAGTCACTGCAATTGTATGCATATCAATAAAATAACTCTCTACTTGGTTTGAAGCAAACTGTTACAAACCATTGTAATTGTCAACTTGTTCTAAAAGAAAAAATACTTACGGAAATACATAGTTAAAATTAGCATTAGAAAAACTATGATAAATCTATTAAAAATAGTAATTTTTAACCACTCTTTAGGTGTATGTATTTAAATTGTACTATGAAGAATAAAACGTAAAGCCAGCAACAAAAAAAAGTTCAGTGTAGATTGCCTTGTGTTTATAGCTACAGTCATTTGCCTGGAATGTAAGACTAAGACCTGTAAATGTTGCCACAGTTCCCAGTAAATTAACACGGACAACTGAACCCTAAAACTAAGCAAATTAATTGTTCAGACTACTTCAAAAATGAGTGTCTTCATCTCCATTTAAATGAGAATACACTGCCAGTCAGTTGATTGACTTAACTATGTTTTGGGAAACTGCGTAGAATGTTGTCCTCTCTTTAACAGCAGGTACTCATCACTTCAGTCCTTTTGGACATGATTAACAATTGCATTTCGGAAAACTGGACTGTATGTTACAACCTTCCTAAACAACTGGCTTTAGCTACTTAGATGCCACACAGTGTGCAGTATTTAAAATTTACCTATTTTACTCCTAGAATTATCAGGAAAGTTTTTATGTCATTGGATTTTTGTTAGAAAGCTTCCATGATACCTAAACACCAAAACACAGCCTTGGGTTGGGCCGATGACTTCATACCTCTTCTAAATAACTTGTTCAGTTCGAGACAGTCTTTCATTTGTTTTTTTGCAACAGATAAACAGTTTCTGTATGTGCCTTTTTGGTATATTCAAATAAATTCAAACATGATAATGATTCTTCCACCTGTATTATAATAATACTTTAGTTACAGTATTTTTGTATGTCTGAAAGGATATTAGTTTCCATCACAGATCTTCTCAGTGAATATTATAAAGAGCAGTGAAGTGATACTTTGTTCACCTTCAAACAGTTAAATGGGCACCTAACAGAGAGTCTGTAACTAAAGATTTTTTTAAAGCCTGGTAAAACTAACAGTTCTGGAAAAGAGAAAGTTGGGATTCTGTTACCTTCTCCTGTGAGTGTTTAATATGGTATTGGGACAAAGCAAATTAGATCAGAGGTCTTCTAATATCCCCCATGACTTGACTGTCCTGACAGATCAGGTCAGTTTTGCAAGACTTACTTCCTTTTAGATTTCAGTTCTTCAGTCTAATAACCTTTAAAGGGACCAAATTCAAATTTAATTCTAAGTTAAATGAACACAATTTCTCACACCCACTGACTCTGCCAAATCAGTAGTTGCTTTGTCACATCAAGGAAGTAAGTGCATAGTTCTCGTATTTCTTAACCCTCTGCATTCAGTTCTATTTCATGGGTGATTTGATAAATCTATGTCCAGAAATAAAAAATGTACAGATAAAAAGTGTTTCAATCTGATAGTTGCGAAACTTGTATAGATAGGAACCCCATTTGATGTGACATATATGCTTGCATATTGCAGGATGAGATTGTTTCAGTGAAACATCCACATAAAAAATTTAAAGCAGAAAAAGAAAATGAAGAAAAGCCTGAGCCAGATTCTGGTATTAAGAAGGAAGCTGAAGAAAAAAGAGAGACAAAAGAAAAGGAAAATAAGAGGGATTTGAAAAGGGAGAAAAAAGAAAAAGAGGATAAGAAAGAATTAAAAGAAAAGGATATTAAAGAAAAGAGAGAAAACAAAGTAAAAGAATCCACACAGAAAGAAAAAGAAGTAAAGGAAGAGAAGGTAACTAGGTTTACTTATCTTACATAGCGCTAGAGAAGGCCACCAGGTTTATGTGAATGATTTTGAGATGAAAAAGTGTTTGGATCTTATCAGTTGTCATTTCATTAAAGTCTTTTATGTCACTTGAAGCTTTATTTTTACCTGAAACCACAAGGACAGGCATTTGGAATGGGGAAGTACATCTTCAATGATGTATCTCTTAATTGGACTGAACGTGTGCAAAAAATTCTTTTTTTCCTTTTCCATTTTCCTTTTCCATTCCACAGAGAAAATAAAATGTACTGTCATTGAATGTCAGCATAGATTTTATTCTTATGTATTGAAGAGAATGCAGTAGTTAGGGGGATTGTCATATGTTATAATTGCAGAACCAAAATAAAATGTATTAAGTATTTTTGTATCTTGTTCTTAGGTAAATGAAATCAAATCTGAAAATAAAGAGAAAGCTAAAAAAATTCCATTGCTGGATACTCCAGTTCATATTACTGCATCTAGTGAACCAGTTCCTATATCAGAAGAATCTGAAGAGCTAGATCAGAAAACTTTTAGTGTGGTAAGTCCCCTTTTGAAATCGGTGTTTCTACTTAATAGTCTAAATTAGGACAATTGCTGATACTCTTGATATTGTTACTTGGCACAGTAACACAGGTGATCTTTTGCTAAGTCTCAGATCAATGAATCTTACTGACAGTGTACTAAAGTAATTTTTTACTGTGTTCTAGCAGTTTTATTTTGCCTTTTTTCTGTATTTATTCAGGATAATAGAAAAACTTATCCAGTAGTTTGTAGGATTTATAGGTTGAGAATATACACTAAAGATTTATCCTCAAGAATCACTTGTATATCGTGCTTCTTAAAGAGCAGATGTGAATGAACTTAATTGGATGATGGAGTCTTCAGCTTCGCCGTATCATTTATGCTTTTCTTCTTTGCAAGATAGCAAGAAAAACTAGGTTTCAGGACTTCCTTCTGAAGTATTGTATAACTAAAGTACTGCAGACTTTAGTTAGTAAACACAAGAAGGAACAATACTAAAGCACTTAGAAATACCTTGCTGAGGCAATGTCTCTGACACCAAAAGAATTCTGTTTAATCACTACTTCTTACTAAGAATAGAATTAACATTTGAGAAAAATGCATATGCACAATTTATATGAAGTTTTATAAGTTGGCTGAGGCCCCTGGAAAAGTATCAATGAGTTACTTTGAACAGCTGTGCTTGTTGTCATTCAGATTTCAACAGTTGTGTTTTTGCCAGCCAGGTCTGTTGGGTCTGTTGTGGATGCTGGCTGTGACATGCCAGTAGGATTCCCATGAGTATGGCAGTTACTGGTCCATGAGTTTATTCTAAACAATCTAAGTAAATCACGTGTGATTTTCAGCATGGGCCTTGAGTGATTCAGGTGGATTTGTCTGTGTCTCATGACAGAAAATCACTTGATTTCCATGTACAGTTATATTTTTCTGATCACTTCTATATTTAAGAATTGCACTCTATAAGCTGTCTTTTTAAAAGCTACTTTAATCTGTGGCAGTGCAAAATGTAAACCAGATGCTTAATTACTTAGTGGAATGAGATGGCAGTGGAGCAGCTTCCCCAGTTTTTCTGAGTTGTCCCTAGATGCTTAGCTGGTAATGGTGATACTCTGTTTCATTCCATTCCAGGTATTTGTTTGGTTTTTCTAGGTTTGGTACTGTATAGAGGGGAAGAATGGGGGAAGGAGGTGATTGTTGTTTTTCATTATGCCATGGTCAGGTGCAGTCTAATTATAGTTGCACTTTCAAATGGAAATGTTGTTCAGGCTTAACTGATTGTGCTCTTGGTGACAAGGAGGATATGCATGTCATGTTTACCATGCCATTGGAGTTCAATGGTATTACCAAGCAAGTGTCTGCAGTTTAAACCATGCCAACTGGGTTCATCTGGATTTATCATTAAAACATTGGATTCAAAGTGGGAAAATTCAAGAATGCACGACCTTTATCTGTGGCTAGTCTAGACATTCTCTGTGGCCGTATCTCGAGTGCTGTGTTCAGTTCTGGGCCCCTCAATTGAAAAAGGGCATTTTGCTGCTGGAGCAAGTCCAGAGAAGGGAACGGAGCTGGGGAAGGGTCTGGAGCACAAGTCTTATGAGGAGTGGCTGAGGGAGCTGGGGTTGTTGAGCCTGGAGAAAAGGAGCATCAGGGGAAACTATCACTCTCTACAGCTTCCTGAAAGAAGGTTGTAGCCAGGTGGGGGTCAGGTCTTTTCCCAGGGAACCAGTGACAGGACAAGGAAAAATAGCCCCAAGTTGTGCCAGGGGAGGTTTATGTTGGATGTAAGAAAAGATTTCTTCAATGAAAGAGTGGTTAAGCAGTGAACAGCCTGCCTGGGGAGGTAGTGGAGTCACTATGCATGGAAGTGTTCAAAAGAACAACTGGATGTGGGACTTGGTGATACATTTTAATGGAGATGGTGGTGTTCAGTGAAAGGCTGGGTTTAATGATCTCGGAGGTGGTTTCCAACCTTTATGGTGCTATACCCAAGCTAGCTTTATTCTTGGTAGCATAACTTCTGCTAGTATCTGCATAGGAGTGAGGTTTAAAACATGCTCAGAGAAGCAATTTTGATCCTTTGTTGAATGCCAAGTGTAATGGTTGCAGAAAGTATTTGTTTGAAATGTCCTGAACACTCTCATATTTAATTTTGACATTGAGTTTGTATAGCTTTGTAGGTGCTAAAAGGGGTAAGACTTGTCCTACATGATTGTGCTCAAAGTTTTAATACTAAAATACAGTTGTAGTAAGTCTTTTTCCTCAGAAATCCTATATATTAAATTAGTGCTTTCTCGAATCCTAGTGTGGAGTCCCACCCTTAAGGGGAAGGGATCACCCAAGATTCTTGGATGTTTGTGATGGAAAGGAACAATAAAAATGAGAGGGTCTGCAAAAGCTTACAAAGTTTTATTAGTAAATGACACACCTGGAAAGAAAATCAGTATGTTAGTCCCTGACCTGCCATATAAGCCGACACCAGTGGATTTTGAACAGAAAATAAGATAGCCTCACAGCCATCCAGCTGCTGGTGTTTGAGATATACACATTAGCACCTGTATCTTCTGTGCTGCTACACCTTGATATGTGTATTTTATAGAATCTAACGCTTTCATAGGGAAGTGAATTTCCAACTGGATTGATAATCTTCCAAAGGAAACATGTAAAACATTTTTAAGACCTGTGAGGAAGTCTGTGTTTCATTTGACTTCTAACAATATTGTCTTCACCTGTGGGTATATATCACAGTAAAAGGTGGGTCATGCTTTAGAAGAAATTTTTTTGTTTTGAATTGATGCATTCATTTTTTTCTATTTCACAGTGCAAAGAAAGAATGAGACCTGTCAAGGCAGCATTGAAACAGCTGGATCGACCAGAGAAGGGCCTTTCTGAAAGAGAGCAGCTGGAACATACTAGACAGTGTCTTATCAAAATTGGGGATCATATTACTGAATGTCTAAAGGAGTATACAAATCCTGAACAAATTAAACAGTGGAGAAAGTAAGTTATTTTCTTGGGTTTTACTTGGAAAAGGGAAATCTACAATTGGTTCCATTGAGAAGAATAGGTTTTAGTCTCCTATTTATTGTTTGCTCTTGTATCTTTCTGCTGTTTTAAATAGAAGTCTATTAAAAGGTGATTATGTATTGTTCTGACTTGTAATGGATTGACTTTAAGCATTGATGCAGAGTCCTGTATTTTGTCCAGAGGGTGGAGACATCTCTCTGCTTAACGCTGACAGCAAACGCTGGGGACTTGTCACTGCCACTCTGTTTAGTTAAAACCATTCTTACCTTTAAAGATCTGGTTTTCTCAACTTCAGGTCATTTTGGTTTTTTAATAATTCCTGCTGAAAATACGCAGTTCTAAAAATGTGTTGAATGTATGATTCCAAGTTGTAGAATTCCTTTTTTTTTTTTAAATGCGCTCTAAAATTGAATTAACTATTATGTATTAACTACGACTTGATAATTATTTATCATAACATACTCTAATGCAATTCAAAAGCGAGGGAAGAGTTTGCATCTATATCAGGTGACAATATAAAAAGAACTAAGAAAAAAAATACTGGTCTTGTATTTCATTGATAAGTTCTTAATGCAATTTGACTTCCTTTTGTTGGAATGTTCACTTAATGTTTTTATGCTTGAAGATACAGCCTATGATTATATATATCAAAGTCTTAAGTGTTGCATTTTCCTGAAGACTTCTGTTAGCGTAAAATGCTTCTGCTGATTTTACTTCCTTTACTTGAAATTAGTAAGGTGATCTGAGATACAAAAACAAAATCCACATCTTACATTTTGGTAAATTTTATATTATTTTAAGTGGAAACTTGTAGTAGAGCTGTTATTCATAATAATGGTATGATATTATGTGTAGATAAAATACATATTTCAGCTGTATTTGATAAGAAGTAGTATAGTTTATATAAAGTTAGAATGGTCTCATTAGACACACCATTGACTGGTTGCCTACTTACGAAAACTTCTAGACAGAAATTATCATGTTTAAATTATCATGTTTGAATAATGAGCATACTGTTGCTTCCTGAAGTGCCACACTCAGAATATTTTTGAACACTGTTATTCTGTAGACTCTCCTAACCATTCCACCTGCAAATTTCACTAAAAAAAATCCGTATCTCTTAAAAAAACTTCACCTGTGATCATGGAAGGAAAAGTTTTCTTCAGAATTTTGGCATCTTGACAGCAAAAGACTTGATTTGTTCTACTTTGGTTCCTTCAAGCACAGATTAGGCACAGATTTATTACTGTACGACTTTCATCCTCTTTCACATTCTTACTTGGTTTCAAAAACCTTGGCCAGACTCTCAAATTCTGTGGAAAATTTCCTTTGTTGATGGTTTCATTTAATAAGATTTGTTCATCAAGTGTCTTATGCTGTAAGAGATTTCAAATTTGAAAGAATTTTTACTCCTTTACTTACTTAAATTTTTTATTTATAGACTGGTAAATACTCAAAATTCAAACAAACTTTTAGAAGACATATATAAACTGATAGCTATATTTTTAATGAGCATTTCACCAAAAATTGACAGAATTCTTATCAGTACTACTGTCCATGCACTTCACACTGAAGTACTTACGATAAATATTAAAAAGTGAAAAATTGTTAAAGGAATCAATCTTTCAAATGTTTTATTTACAACTACATAACATTTGTTGTGCAATTAGACAATACTGTGTAGATTATATAGCATTTCAGGATTACTGAAGTAGCATTCAGATAATTGCAGTTAAATCCATGTTCTGCTATGTAATACAGGGAGAAATTTAAATAATTATAACTTCTCTTTTCTTCTTCCTCAGAAATTTGTGGATTTTTGTCTCTAAGTTTACAGAATTTGATGCAAGAAAGCTGCACAAACTGTATAAACATGCAATCAAAAAACGTCAAGAGTCTCAGGTAATATTTTCAGACCATTTCAAAAGACACAAATACATTTTTTAATTATTGTAATGTTTATTAGATACAGAGGATTATAAAGAATACGGAAATACACTTCAAGTAGTCTTTGTGTTTGCAGTGTAGTAGTCTCTTTTGTTAGGGTATATTTCAGTGTATTCGGATGAACTCTGGGATTTACCAATAAGTACATTTACCAATGTACTTGTCTTTTTTAGCAACACAACGACCAGAATATTAGCAGCAATGTGAATACACATGTAATTAGAAATCCAGGTAAGAAACTTTTAAATATATTCTTGTGTTAAATACTTTTAAGTATTCATGTTTATTTCATTTCACACGTCTCCTGGGTCTGTTTTCCACACTGCTAAGTCCCATAGAGATAGCCTAATTCGAAAAGCTTCACTGATTTGCTGGTGAAATCCAGCAGAGTGCAGAGTGAAGCTGGTACTACCAGGTTATTTGAGTGTCCTTTAAAATAATAAAGAAACATTTTTTGTGTTAAATTTTGGGGAGGGCAAGAGGTAATTTTCTGTAATTTTCTTGGAAATTCTGTGACTGTAGCTGTTGTGGTATCACTGTGGTGTAAGTTTATTAGTCAGTCACAGTCTGTCATTAGTTACAGGGGCTGTTTTTTATTGTTGACAATAACACTGATTTTTTTTTTCCCCCATATGTTCCCACACCTGCCTTCTTGTATGTAGTGCTTTTTTAAATCTTGTGTTACTGAACTCCTCAAGTATATTGTCATGGATTTAAAATCAAGAGTCACGTGTTTTAGGAATACTGTTGAAATTCTTTTGCTAACAAGGTGCACCTTTAAAACTGTTACTCATGCTAAGAGCATCCTTTCTTAGAGAGGAGGTTGCTGCAATTCTATCTAAAATTGCTCTGCTGAAGGCACCTCTACTCACTGCTTGTTTGGACACTTAGCTTCGTAGACTGAATGGAGGGGCTGAGAAGTTCTATTTCCAAGTCCTACACATCTACATCTTAGCTTGGTTCCCTCTTAATTCTGAAGTTTTCTTCTGTTCACTGGCATTAGTGCATTTGATTTTCAGCTATTTAGATCTTGTTTTTTAAATTATGTCCTTTTCATACAGCTGACAGGTAGAAGTGCTGTTTGAATTAGGTGAAGTAAAGATGTTATGATACTTCCTTTTAACCTCTGCTTTACTAAACAGATGTGGAAAGACTGAAGGAGAATACAAACCATGATGACAGTAGCAGGGACAGCTACTCCTCTGATAGGTATCTGTCACAATTCCACGATCATCATAAAGACAGGCATCAGGGAGATGCTTACAAGAAAAGTGACTCCAGGAAAAGGCCCTATTCAGCCTTCAGCAATGGAAAAGATCACAGAGACTGGGATCACTACAAACAAGACAGCAGGTGAGTTTCTTGAGTAATATTGAAATCTGGTCAGAATTCTCTTTGTGTTTCTGTAGCTATGCTTGTAGGAAGCACCAAACCATCTTTTCTGAGTAACATAAAATTGCAACAGTGATCTTTCTCTAATGCAGTTCTGTCAATTTTACATAATTGTGGCTCTTAATATGTTACCAGTAACTCTATTACAAATAATTTCTTATTTTTTAGATACTACAGTGATAGTAAACATAGGAAGTTTGACGAGTACAGGAGCAGAGACCACAGGTCAAGCCTGGAAGGGAGTTTAAAAGACAGCCGGGTTCATTCAGATCACCGTTCCCATTCAGACCACAGGATACATGCAGATCACCGTCCCTCTTCTGAATACAGCCATCATAAATCTCCCAGAGATTATAGGTACCACTCAGACTGGCAAATGGACCACAGAGCTTCAGGTAGTGGCCCAAGGTCACCATTGGATCAGAGGTCTCCTTATGGTTCAAGATCTCCCCTAGGTCACAGATCTCCATTTGAACATTCATCAGATCACAAAAGTACACCTGAACATACATGGAGTAGCCGGAAAACATAACAAAGACTGACATTTTCTGGACCTTCTTTTAGCCATATACAGTAAATTAACACAGTAATTGCCTTACATGACTTGAAAGATACAGACGGGATATTCTATCAGTAGCAGTATTGTTACTTCTTTCCAGGATGCAAGGTCTAGTATCCCAACAGAAGAAAAATATTTTTGTATTTAAAGTTTATGCTGCACTGTGCTGCAAATGCTGTGGCACTTTTTTTTAAGAGATGGAAGATGTTTACTTTTACAGGGACCTCAACACTGCCCATTTCAGACTGGATCTTACTATAGAACACTTCATGTCAAAGTGGTTTGAGGCTGATAATGTTTTAAGTTATGTTTGTAAACGAACTTTTAAACACTGACCTGTGCTCATATTTCAGGAGGGAATGGGGAAAATATTTTTTTTCTTAGTAAAGAACTCTCAAGGACTTTGTTCACTTTCCAAAGCTACTTGTTTACATTGTACACTGCGACCACCTTGCCGCTTTCCATCACAAGCTTGAATATTTAAATTCTGTACCTATAACTGTAAAATAGCCAGGATTTCTCCTGTTTGTGATCAGTTACAACACGTTTTTACAAAACAAACAAATAATAAAAAAAAAGCGAAACACAAACAAATGGCTGTAAATTGTTGTAAATTTATTAAATGAGCTTTTTCCCCCTCAGGCTTTTTTTGACTGTTCCTTTCCCCACCAACTCAGGCCTTCTTGTCACAATTATGAAACTAAATCAGTCTACTTGTATGTTTCAATAAAAGATTTTGATGGAGTCACTGCTCAGAATGTAAAAATGGGGAAAGGGAACATTTTATTCCATTTAGTGCTCCCTTTTTTGGATACTTTAGATACATGTTTTGGTTTGTGGGTTTTGGTTTTTTTGGGGTTTTTTTTGGTTTGGATCTTTTTTCTCTATTAAACTGTCAGTGTTGTGATTGTTTGTAGTGAAATCTTAAGAAATATCCAGCTAAACTGTGCTCTGGAAAGCTTTTCAGGTGCATTGGTTTTAAAGGAGGAGTGTCAAATACCTGAACACTTCAGTATCAAAATCAATCAAAATTAATTGTAAATTCATATGTTCCCTCTTCAACATGGGCAATAATGTCAAATGTGCTATGCAGGTAGTTAATATTTTAGAAGATTTGACTTACGAATTTATTGACAGAATTGTTACAATGCACACTGATTGTACATAGATAACTTCTATCTGACAAATTAAATTTAAACTAAAAGGACATGTGGGTCTTGTAGTTTTCTGCTGTGTTTGTCTATACAGTGTTACTTTTCCCCAGGTTTACCCATGAAGACATTAAAAGTACTGAATTTTAATCCTGGTGATAACTAGAGAAGTTACCTAGCCTGGCATCGTGTGGCAGGAGCTCTCTCTACTGCTCCAGTTTTTCTCTGCTCTTGAAATGCTGAGTATTTTTTCCAATTAAGCAGGTTTATATGAAAGCATTACCATAGAAGCACGATCTGTCCACAGAGTATCTCTAAGGATCTTGCTATAGGCACAGTTGCTGCACATTAAGCATTAAGCTCATTTAGTGTAGGCTTGGACTTGGTTAGTTAATGCTGTTTCATTTCTTAACTTTTTATCTTGACAGGATCTGAGGGGCTTGAGTGGTTCTGCTTTCAAGCTTGATTGTTGAACAGTGTTCAGGCAGCAGAGTCTGATAAGGTTGTGCATGTGTACCATGCACCTTCCACTTCCAAGGGTGAAAATGTAGGAGTCGGGAGCATCTCCAGCATCTCCATGGACACAATTATTCCTGGTTGGCAAGCACACAGATGCATCCTAGAGCATAGACAGGGCATCCCCACAGAGCCTGGTTTGCCATCAGTGTGGCTGTGATACAACACTGTGGCTTCACATGATATGGTTGGTCTGTACATTTTCACTGAAGGTACCTCAGGTCTCTGAAATATTTGGTGGCTTTGATGATATGGATCTCTGGGAATTAGTCTACTTCTGCTTTGTAACTGTAACTTTTACTCGGTCATATTTAGAGATACACAAATCACATTTGCAATAGTTTAATTACATTTCCATTACATTGTAAGTATTTGAAGTTTGATGTTGGAAATTACCTTCATATCTGGTGAGGCCTGTTATGGTGTATCTTACTTTTCAATCCCGTATCCTCTGCAAATGAGCCACTTATCAACCAGTCTTCATGTAGATTTGATCCTTCCTTTGCTCATTTGTAATGAAAGGTTTCCAAGGAGTGTGTCCATTCCTGAAGCGTCCATCAGATACTAATGTTGCCTGTCTGTCAAAGGTTTTGGGAGGTAAGAATCCTGAGGACTGCAAGAGAAGTCCTCATATGGCTATTGATAAAGGTTTAGACATTCCATCTACCATGCATGGAAGTCTAAGACTTCCATTTTAATCCTGTTTTGTATTTCTAGTCTACCATTCCCAGTAATACCCAAAAAGAGTCTTAAGTATGAAAAAGCAGATTAAGAACCGTATTACTGCCCTAAAAGTTTTATGGACAGAGAAATGCATATTCTGGTTGCCATTAGTTGTCAGGGGTGATGATGTGATCATCATTTACCTGCTCACAGTTGCTCTGTTTTCCCCCATTTTGATTCTCCATGCAGATGTGGTGACTGAGCAGCATTCAGACAGCTGCTGGTTTCTGAGAGCCTGTCACCACAGGACCAATCAACAGGACTTGCAAAAGACTCAGGCACCAAGCACTGAAGGATGGCAGTTCCTGCGGTGGTACCATGACACTCCTTTGAAGGGAGTGTGCCCTGACCTCCCTTTGAGATAGGACTCCCTAGGATGAATACTTTTGAGGCGTTTTTGAAGCTTGATTGTCTTGTTTTGTCCCTGTGTGATAGTTTGTCATCCACAAACGAATCTTGTCAGTTTCACAGTCCTAACTGTGTAGTTGCAGGGCTCCACATACAATATAAAATCCCAGGGCAGCACTCTGGTAGCAAAGCAGTTTTAAGGAACTGATTCCATCTCCAGTGTTAGGCTTAGTGTTGTGTTCAGTGACAATAGCTCTTTTTGGTAGGAAATTACCTCACCATTACTTAGGAATTACACAGAAATAAATGTAGACAATTTCTTGTTTCTGTTAGAGAGTAGTAAATAATGTAAAATCAGTAATACCTAGTATGAGTTATCCTATTGCACCAAACAAGGTTTGTTTTATTGAACTGTGTTGGGACAGATGTAGTGCTGTCAGTTTATGTCTTCATTCTTCCAACAAACTAGTGTAACTGCAGCTGAAATTTGAGTTTTGTTCTTAAAATTTTATGCTGAAGCTTTTATTAGTGAAACAGTCTGGAAGCAGTAGCTAAGGAATATTAGTTGTGTGGGATGCTGATAGGATCAGAATGAAGAGGAGGTTCATGGAATTAATTGTTTCTTAAGCTTTTTGTTTTTCTCTGTATTTCAATTACTTAAGATATAAGTCAAGAACACCTGAATAACAGCAAGTACCTTCTGGTCCACCCATCCTTTAACTCTCACGGTGTATTTGGATATGGCCAACACAAAACCAGTATTTCTAGCATGTATTTTCCAAGTCCGTAGTCCTACCAATTTATTGGTAATTATTTTATTTTTTGTATTTCCAAAGCTTTTAACAACTGAAAAATTGCTGTGGAATGAATAATGAAATTGAATGATGATTGTTAATTTGCATGAAAATGTAAGAATTGCTGTCCTGTTGAAAATAACTTTCTGAACCTTGCATAACTTGCAAAGAAAATAATTCTGCTTTTTAAATTATCTGTACCATCTTCATAAACCTATTCAAAAACTACTCTTGAGACTGAGCCATTACCATAGTTGATCCCATGTTTGCACTAACAAAAAGAAGGGCATTGCTGGAAGGCTAACAGTCTCAGCTATGTGTAGGGTGCCTGTGAGAGAGTCAGGTGAGTGTTTATTTCTTGGATACGAGATAGGTGACTGTGAAGGAAATAGTGCCCCAGGGTGTTGCAAGTCCCTCCGATGCCTGCTATTCAAACCTGAAGTGTCCAAACCGAGCCTGGTAGTGAGTGCACTTGTTTTCACAGCCCAGATTCCCACCCCACAACTTCACCCTCAGTGTTTCTGGAATACTTCGAAAATCGCTGCTGCAAGACTTTTGAGATGTTTTGACATATAAACTTTAGATCTATATTGAGTTCATGCACTAAGGCTGAAGCCCGAAGAACACACTTGGACATTGCATATTATTTATTTGACACAGGTTTTTCATCAGGCAAGTCTGTCTTCTCTGAAAATAAACATCCAGAAATCATGGCAGAAAATCATGTGACACTGATCACATGAGAGAAAGTAATCAGAGGGCTTTTATTACTGCAGTACTCTTAGACCTCCACTGCATTTTATTTGCAATAGAGTTAGTATTTGCTGAAGTAACTGAAGCATTTGGAAAGTAATCTCACTCATCACTTAAAATTAGCTAATGGATTTGGTTTTCCCTAATTCTAGCATTGATAAGTGGTTCCCTGCAGTGTATAGACCAAATGACACTTCGACATTCCTTTCAATCACTGAGGAGCACATAGAGAACTTCAAAAGCTCTGATTTTTGTAAGCATACTAGATTATCATTCTTTTCCAGTCTAGGAACTGTGAAATGTAGTCGATGACTGAGCAACATGTAAAACTACCATGGCACCAAGTATGCATAATAAAGCTGTTACAGGTCCACAGCCTTAAATGCCCTTTGGTCCTTTTGTCTGGAACTAACTATTCCATCTCTATTTGGTACTGCTTGCAAAGAAGTTGCTAATATGAGAGACAGCTTTCTAGTTTAAACTTTAACTAAATTTCACTTGGGAGGGTTGATGATATTCTTCCGGTAATGAAATCTGCAGGTGAATTCTCTATCCAGAAAACAGTAAAGCAGGAGGTCAGTTTTGAAACATCTAGAATACAAAATTGCAATTCCACCTCATGGAACTCTTATCAAAGCTATAAAATCTGGAAGAGTAAGGTCTAACTCAGTCTCGTTCTTGTCAAGAAAGTAAACAGGGCTGGAGAATTACTTCCCAAGATTCTAAGGGTTCAATAAGTCATGTCAAATTCCAAGTATGAAGAGTTAGGTTGGAGTTACTCATTACCCATAATGCTGGAGGGAAACATGCACAGGAAGGAGATATCCCATGGGCTTTAATGAAAAAGAAAAAGCACACAAAGCACAGCACTCTCTAGTTTGGTGTTTTCAAACTGTATTCTTTCTTTCAAACGCCTCTGCTAGTGAGCGAAGAGAGGTGAGCTACCACAACAGATCACCTTCCAGCATGTTCTGGACAAGTTTTTAAAATACAGCTTCCATCTGATCTGTTACCTTTGACAGTGCAGCTTTCCTCCTTTTAATTAAGTGAATTCATTGTAAGATGGACGGACTTTATCTTTGGGATAAATTGATATCTTTGGGATGACTGTTGGACCCCCAAATGCCCTCCTTTATGATTGTTCCAAATACTGAGGCAGATGGAATCAAATGCATATTAAGCTCACTAACGGTAGCTGGGCAAAGTGATCCCAGGGATTTTGAAGGGTGTAAAGCAGTGGGGAGGGACAGGTTTTCTGACCACCTATATTTAAGCTGCCTCGGAGACAATTCTACTGGTAAAACACATGTTGTCCATGATTATCAGTGGAAGTAGCAACATCAGAACAGCGCTCAAACCCTTTTTAGTGAGCTCTGATCCAAATCCAACCAAACAGCTTGGGGACGTAACTGTAAATGGAAAGCCTGTTTACAAGCTAGGATATTCAAATATTGTGACTTATGGTGGGGCAACTGTTGTTGGAGGACTGTTAGGCCCAGGAAACAAGCTGTATTTTGACTCACCAATAGATGACAAAAGGTCAGAAGACGCCTTTCCCCACGGAATGTGGGCCTTGAAAGGACATAACTGGATTTTTGGCCAACATGCTTATCCCAAATTACCTCCAAACTGGTCAGGGATATTGTTCTTTTTCTGCTACCACAAGTTCCAGGAAATCTGCTAGGAATCAAACCATATGGTGATTTAATTAGAGAAAAGCAATCAATCCCTGGCTGGAGGGAGTGCCCAAAGGCGGGGAAAAGATGAATGGCCACCAGAACGGATTATACAACACTATGGACCAGCCACTTGGAATCCTAATGAGTTAGTATCAGGCATCAGAGAACCCATTTAGAATTTCAATTAGATAATTAGGTTACAAGCTGTCTTTGAAATAATAACCAACCAGACAGCTACAGCTCTTGACCTTCTTGCTGACCAAGAGGAATGTGATATATCAACATCAGATGGTGTTAGATTACCTATTAGCTGAAGAAGGTGGAGCTTGTGGAAAGATAAATGACTCAAACTGCTGTTTGCAAATAGATGACCACAGAAAAGTGGTAAACAGATAACAAAGGAAGTAAGAAAATTATCTCATGTACTAGCCCAAACATGGAAAGGATGGGAATGGGACATGTTTTTGTGGTTAGCTGGTGAACTATGGGTTAAACAAATGCTATTTGTCCTCTTATGTGCTACAGCAACTCTAATCTTTTTACCATGCGTGATCCCTTGCTTAGTGCAGCTCATTCAACATGCGATCAAGGGGATGCAGGTGGTAGCCATGCCTACAGACCCAGAAATGGCTAAAGAAGGACAGAAAATAAAGAAGACCCAGGAAGAAATGATTGTATCCGTGATAATTAAGCTTTGTGAATAAAATCATTGAGAAAATAAAAAAGAGGAGGGATTGAAAGGAATAAGATGAATGTGTCTTTACAAACAGACCATGTGAATCTGCTTGTAGATAGGGCCAGGAACTTACAGATAAGGAAGTAACTGAAGAGAGAAACTATCAGTTCTAGAAAATGTTACTAATCTACGTGGATTGTTGCTCAGCCAAGGCTGTGTTAAATTCCTGAACTTAGAGAAAAAGAACAAAGACATAACAGAATTATGAATACTGTTTTGTTATATAAGAAAAAAAAAGGGGTGCATATTAGAGGGGGCATAGAGTAGGCAATTCGGGGAGTCTGTATCTGACTACAGCACAAATATAAGGGTATCATGGCTATTTCTGATGTACTTTATTGATTGAAATTAATATTTCAGGTAAAGTTTACAGCATCAGAAAGGGACAAGAACAGAAGAACAAAGCACAATCTAAGAAAAGACCTTTGGAACTGAAGTTGCAGCTGGTAGATAAAAGAAAGTGTTTGGATAATACGGTGATAGAAATGCCAAACTCTTAGGGGGCATGAGCAAGGGCAAAGCAGACAAAGAGCAAAGGAGAGTATTTCCAGCAATTAATTACAGTCCAGAGTGGTCTTGTGAGTCATGCGCCTGACCTTGTCTAATCATTTCTCCTGACAGCAACAAGGATGCATCAGCTCATGGCAGCCTGAACCACTGCTGCACTTGAGGACACAAGCAAAGTCCGTGCACGCGTAGAGGTGTGGGGAAATGAAGGCAGCAAAGACTGGAGGGTGTTCTGCTCCACGTACAGATCTGTACCTACAAAAGATTCAGTGCCCCAATAGCAAATGAGGGACTGGGACATCCCCCCATCTGGCAGCCCCTGAGTCCCTCCAAGAGCAGGTGGGAGAAGTGGTAAATGACAGTGGAACTCCCTGTGGAGGGGCACAGGTCCCCTCCTGCTACCCTACCTGGCCTGGGTCAGGATAAAGGAGATGTGCTTCTTCAGAGGCGTTCTGTGAGGAGGCTGACAAGGCTTCTCTAGTTCTTGGCTAATTCAAGTACCAGCCATACGGCCAGATGTTCCAACCCCTTAAGGTGAGAGGCGAGTTTTGCTTTGATCCACAACCGAGGAAAGTGAGATTAAAATACCTGAAAGTGAGATTAAAACACAAACGAGGTTAGATGTTGGGATCCAAAGCAATAACTCACTTATTTTTTCATGAAGGAAGAAGGAGAGAAAGGAAAGAGAAAAACAGGAAATTTCCAAGAATAATTATGAAAACCACAGGAAAGGGGTTACCAGGGGTGCAGCACTGGCTTATAGAGTGCATGGGGAAGATCTCTATTGGGCGCAATGGGTCTTTCCCTGGTGAAGTCCTTCCAAGAGCTGGCCAGCAATCCAGCAAGGGAGCAGAGCCAGGCAGCCAGACCAACAGGGTGGTGGGTCACGAACACCTTTGTAGAAGCAGCCAGGACAGTGAAGGACAGAAAAGACAGCAAAGACTCCAGCACTTTGTCGAGTTTTTAGACATGGGGGCAGGATGGCCGCATCCATCACGACTTTATTTGCTCCCTTGAAGTGGGCTGATTCGTTGGTATCCACGAGAAGTTCGTCTGATGTTTCAAAGTTTATTACTTGCTCTGCTGATGTATCAACAAGCTCTTTTAATGACTTGATACAGGGTGCCCTCATTTTCTAAAATAAAGCAGTTTCTAAAGTTTTTGTTAGAGGCAGTTAAACACTTCAACTTTCAAACCTTAATCTTCTAAGAGGCAATGTAGAAACATTCCTTATTTTTTACTCATTCCCTACACCAGGGGAGACCTGGAGCAGAGCAAAAATGAGTGTGTTGGTCTGGAACTGAGGACCAGGGGCACCAGGGTGCAGTGGTGCCACTTGCCAGTGAAAGGAGGAGGTTGAGGAGGAGTGGACAGATCATACAGGTCAACAACCACGGTTGCACCTGGTCTCAATTAGAGCTTTGGCTTTTATGACCCCAGGGCCATTTTGAAGATCAAGGATGGGTAGTTGGTCTGACATGACTGAGTATGACAAATGCTTCTCATGTCTATCAAATCTGGGCAAGCTGGTGAGAAGAGCTTTGAACTAGAAACAGCAGGGGGAGAGATGATGATCCACCATGTGAGAGCTAAAATAGTGTTTTGCTTCAGCCATTGTTTCAGCCATAAGAATGCATACTTATGTTAGAAATGAACTAACTTTTACATACAATTAAATGGGGACAAAGTTGTCGAAGAAAAAGAAAACTATCCAATTTCTGTTTTATGTCTGGCCATGCTCTGGTAGCAAAACTTATTTGTAATAGTTCTTGGCATGCCGCACTTTCAAGATCTATTCCGGAATACTGCTGCATATTCTTTCTGAGCCTTTGTAACCAGGCAGTCAGTGGCTCATCTAGCTGCTGTTTATTTTCAAATGCCTTTTCAAAACTCTGTCCTTTTGGTGCTGCCTCCTTAATTTCCCTTATCACCAATCTTCTATAATCGGACATACTATTCCTTCCCTTGATTGTATTCTGATCCCAATCAGGTCTTACCAGGGGGAATTTCTGTTCACCTGGTATTCCTCCTTGAACATTGGGTGGATTTTCTCCCTCCCATATTCTTATTCCTGCAATTCTTATCATTTGCCTTTCTTCCAGGGCAAATAGGATTTCTAAAATAGATTGCATTTCCTCCCAGGTGTAAATATTTGGGCCTAAGAATTGATCCAGTTGTTCTGCTAGCCCCAAGGCATCCTCTGATATAGTACTCATTTCCCTTTTAAATTCTCTTACTTCAATACTGTTTAGAGCTATGTTAACAAACCCTACCCCTCCTTGAGCTCCATGCATAGGTACCTGTCCCAGGGAAAACATGGACATATTTGTGTTAGCATCTGAGGTGGTTCTTGAAAGGGGGAAGGGGAAATTTTGAACATCTCTCTTTAATTGTCCTAGCTCTGTAGTCCTTGTTCTCTGTGACAGCTGGTCTGTCCTATTTTGAGATTTTATCGTTTCAGTAAAACCAGCCCCACTACATGGGCCCACCATTTTATGGGGACCAGCCCTGCCATTATCGTCCCTTTGCTGCTCTGCTGCTTCTTCTCTAAATTTAGACTATTCAGTACCCTATCAGGCACACAGCGAGGGGGTAGGTGGTCTAAGGGGTCCCATTTTTCCCTCTTTCTCTCCCCTTTAAGCTCCCTTAAGTTCTTGGTCACAAATATGGACACATATGTCTCCAGCAAGCAGCATAATTCTTCTCCTCTCTCTTCTGAGGTTCTTTCATGTTTACATAAAAATTTAATGCCTAACATACCCATTTGTCCGACGACCCACACTGCAGCCAGTACAATAGGTCTGGCCCAATAGGTTCCTTTGTCCATTCAAACATACAATACTGGATCATTTTCCCCTGATCCTTCCCCTGGGTACAAGACAGCTCCTCTTGTCCCCCATCCCTGAGCATCCTCCCTAAGGTACTGTCTGGAGGTATGCTCAGAGTGGAGCCCTTATGTCCCTCTGCACTCCTCCTGACCTTCCTGCTGCAGATGTTACCTATTTCCTAGTATTCCCCTGAAGGACTCCTTTCTCTCAAAACCATTCGCTTCCTCCCTTCACTGGATGCACCCCTCGTGGGATAATGGAACCACAGTTAGAAGGACTCCACACTCACTTTGCAGGCAATTCTGCATCTCAAGCACACTCACTCAGTCCTGCTTCTTCCAGCCGCCCAGGTAATACTTGACAGCTGTTACAAACGAGATCTAGAAGATTGGCTTTCTCATTCGAGTTGAACCAGTTGTTAATTAGTTGAAGGTTGTTGATTAGTTTAATGGTTGTTAATTGGTTGGTTGAAGGTGATGATACTAATTTAGTCTACCCATTCACGGTTAAGAATTACTGCCTAAACTGTAAAAAAAATGTAATGGGGAGAGTGTAGAACCCTCTAGACAACTCATGATGTAATCTTGCTCCAGGAAAGGGGAGTGGGTGTCGACCTGACTAACATAAGGGGAGGTACCAAGGAACCCCATTGGATACCTCACAAGCCAATAAGAAGATCTTGAATACCAATGAGCCAACAACTGACCAATCAAGAGGTCTTACCACTCAGACAATTACTCCAGTCTCTTTGGGGGCGGGGACAGGGGATGTACCGGGTTGGGTTTAGGGGTATAAAATGTATCATCACTCAATCCTGGGTGTGCCTCTTACCACACCTGTCCCAGGTCAAGCACCCAGTGTTGTTCCCTTTGTTTTGTGTAAGGCAAATTGCCATCGTGGTCTCCTATCATTAATTGGGAAGGTTGTTTCTGGAATAAAAATTTTCACGAAAATCTTACTTTGTGACACAGACTCATTTCTCACAACAGCCAATTTCTTACCTGGGTCCCGTGCACAGGTGTTACCGGCTGACGTGCGTGAACTCTGCTCTTTCTCTGCCTTTTCCCTCTCTCTCTACCTTTCCTCTCCCCTCTTTTGTTTCAAGAGTCCCCTGTCTGGGTCTCACCTGCAGCCCTCACAGGGCATGACAGGGCTGCTGAAACTGCAGGGAATGCCTTCCCATGCTCCCGTTGTCCTACCTCGCAGGATCAGAGGTCAGGTATCCCAGACAAGTTCCCAAATTAGAATGAACTTTCCCATGTTAGAAATGAACTAACTTTTACATACAATTAAATGGGGACAAAGTCATCAAAGAAAAAGAAAACTATACTGTTTATTAGAACGATTCAGGTGAGGCAGGTGCCTGTTCCTCCCCAGACCTGAACAAACACACCCTCCAACAAAATAGCTACATTTTATACCCTTTCCCAGCCAGGGCAGTCCCTGTCCCCTTCCCCAATGGCTGGGTACTCGGGAATTTACATTCTCTACTGACAGCCTACTTTTCTGTCCCCTCTCCTCTCATCCTACTTCCTTTTTTAATCAGGTCTTCAACCCCACCCCTCTCCCAGCTCACAGCAACACCCAACAAACCAACCAGAACAAATCCAAACCACAAACAACACCACATAGAACTGTTATGAATGATTTTTGAAGGCTGGCTTTTGCCATATGTTGAATTAATTATGAATTATGTTATAAGTTATATTAGGGATTGTAATGTTGGCTATTATGATTTTATCCAGTGGAAATATCAAGTGATAAGATATATGTCAAAGGTTTCATGTTGTTGGGGTGGCTTTGACTGTACAAGTTTGGTTTCATAGGAGTTGGGTGAGTTTTGTGTGACAGTGCCAGTTCTGTGGGGAGTGAGCTGTTGCCAGCCAGACTTCAGGAGCAGCACCATAAAAGCAATGAGAACCCTGACCATGAAAACCATGATTGCCTCAGGGCCAGAAAAGCGCAGGCTCTCAGAGGATTGGCAAGGGGGCGTGGCTATGTAAAACCAGGGATTACTATGCATCAGACACAAGGGTATAAAAGGCCAACCTGCCATTTTTGTGAATGAGCCTCTGGCAACCAGCTAAACTCCCAGTGCCGTCCCTTTTTGCTTTGCAAATATTTTTTACATTCTCAATAAATTTTAATAACTCATATCCATTTCAGATGTGGGTCGGTTATAACAGAACTGACAACTTTTGTTCTTTAACTTAATAGCCCTTTGGCTTCAGCAAAATATCACTCATCTCTCACACATGTCATATAGGCAAAGATGTAGCTAGCACGGGGCTAGGCTGCTTGGGGGGTGGGAAGGAAAAGGGGAGTTAATCAATGCTTGTTACTTAGTGGGATAGAAAAGGGAGGGGAAGGGGGGGGTGTCGGTTTGAGCACTGTAGGCAGTCAGAAAGAATGTGAGCTCTTAAGTACCCAGCCAACAGGAAAAAGGGACAGGGACCCCACCAGTTGAGGAAGGGTATAAAAGTTTGTGCATTTTAGAGAGAGGTGCCTCCTCAGTGAGATGCATCTGACTCAGGTGACTCGTTTATATCAATAAATAAGTGTTGCTTTGATGACTTCGTCCTCTTTCAACTTTATCTATGACAGCTGGTGAGGGGTCAGTAGCTCTGACTGAGGAAGCTGTGACTGGTCTGGAGAGATGGTCCCAAAAGAGATCATCTTCCCGAAGCCCAGTGTCTTCCCTCAGCTGCAAGCTAGGAGGGCCCGTGCAGAAGCTGTCAGCTCTTCAGTGATTGTCAGCTCGTGATTTCAGCTCAGCTCTGCAGGGCAGTCTCCAGGCCAGACCAGGGAGAGAGACAAGAGGCCCCTGTAGCTGTTCCACACGAGGTAGCTTTATTAGTTCGGCGAAGGGGAGCCAGGGACGAGCATCTCTCTGCCCTCGCAGGGGCAGGGGGCTAGCTCTTATACAGGGGGTGGGTGTCAGAGGGTAAAGGCCAATGGGCTACAAAGGAACTGCATAGGGTCTCCCAGAGGATTCTGGGTTTGTCTTCTTCTCGCAGTAACTGAAAGTGGTTGCCTTTCCAGAGGAGTTTGAGCAATACCGTTATCTCAGCAGACGTCCCTCCAGGGCAGTGGCTGGGCATACCCTACATTTATCAGCAAGAGAGTATTTCTCACAAGCATCAAGAGGGGAAGTTGTGACCTGGACTCACAAGCAAAAGGCTCAGGCTGACATGGACAGGAAAAACCCCCTACCAGCAAAACAGGGCAGAAGGGTGCCCAGCCCATACAAACAAGGATGTGCAAAGAGGACTCTGTGTACTATGGTGAAAGTTCTCACGCCTTTTACACAAGATCATTGTAACTGGGTACTTCTCTACATGCACGGAGCATGTAGTCACTACAGACTTCACCTGATTGCCCTGACTTTTCAAATACAAAGGATGAGGACCTTGAAATGCAACTTAGCAGGTCCCAGGATGTGTGGATACTCAAAATCAAAGCTCATCTGCAAAAGCTGGAGTTTGTTTATCTGCAGGGATAACAGTCTTTTGCAAGGCTATTCTTGACATAATCCCAGAAATGGGTTTATCCACGTGTAGAAGATTATGTTGTGGATTTTTTCTCTCTAGGTAGAAAATCAATATGAAAAGGAAAATGAGAACACAAGGCTCCATTAACTTCACAATGACATGTGAAATTTTTCTTGTAGGAGGCTTATTTGCTTGCTAAAATTACATTTGTGGGTGGCAGAGTGGGAAGGCACTGGTGGATATCTAGAGATGAAATGGTAACTTCAACTCGGCTGCCCCTTGGTAGCATAAGACAATTAGTGTAAGGAAGTTATGAGCATTGCTTTGTCCCTTTGTAGAAAAATGCAGCTAGTGGTGAGTGCTATGAGTTTGAAACAAAGCTTTGGAAGTCATATGCAGGGGAAAGAGCTTGTCCGAGATTCAAGGATGCAGTGCTTCAGCCAAAGGTGATACACAATAATCCCTATATTCAAAGTTATGTGTAAGGGTGAAATAAATTAAGAATGGAAGAACTGTATTGCCCCTTTAGGAGTGGGACAGACTGAATGCTGACTCTATGCATAAGCAACAGAGGTGAAAAGGCAAGATGGAGAAATTCTTCTTAGTCTCTAAACCACCAAATACTTTGGCACATAAGAAAATTATATCCAGAAACTAAAAATCAAGGAGACTCTCTATGTACATAGTGATCCATATACCTATGTAGTAAAGAACTCCACTGAGGGGAAAGTAGTGGTAAAAGAACCTGCTTAAATTGTTACATGGGGAAGATTCATTAATGACTACCAAGATAACCCTATTGTCCACAATTTCTCTGTAGTTAGCAGCCCTTAGTTTAAGGCCTCCACCAGAGGTCAATATATTGCCATTTAACTACTGGCACTTTAACTAGCCAGTAAAAATATCCTCTGAGCAAAGTTGAAACTGGGAGGGTTTTTACTTCTTGTCATTAGACTAACTCATTCACTTACAAATGAACTGCTTTTAGATTGCAGGGTTCTGGTTGTTATTTTTTATCCACGGAGATATTACATAGAATATTGATTTTAAAGATTCGTGTTATAATTACCAGACAACTGACCTTTCCTTAATATTAAATGAGCTGGTAAGATTTTAACTTTTGAAGTGAACCTCCTTATTTCATCCTCCCTCTTACCTTGCTTTTGGTTCACATCTCTGACCGGATGAAATGGATCCTTCCTGGTAGAACTAAATGGGAAGAAATACTCAGAAGATCATGTAATGCACTCCAGCTGCTGACAGCTGTTTGCTCTGTTCGAGCTAGTGTAGAAAAAACTCAGAGCAAAATCCTCTCAAATGCGCAGAACTAGAGATTTTCCTACGCACTTTGCACCTATCAGACAGTGTAGGAGCAAAATCCTAACACATTTTTGAAAAAAAGCTCTATTTAGCTTTGTCTTAATAATAGTGAAATGTTGCAATTATTAAAGGATCCGGGGTATGGATCATTGATAGAATTACGGGATCAATAGAAGAACTATACAAGCAATAAGCCTGCAAGCAAAAGGCCTGTGTGAGAAAAACTCTCCATGAGAAAAATCTGTGAGAACCAAGCTGAGAACAAGAAGGGAGTTTTGAAAAGGTACAGCTGTGGAGATAAGACCCAGAGGGAGGAGGGTGAACACCGAATTCTTTTAATCATAACATAACTGAAGAAGCTTGCCATTGTAAGTCCAATTATGTAGAAGTAGAAATGTGCTTTGATAAGCTTTAAGCCACTTAGGAGTTAACAAGCTGGTATACTATGTAAGTGCCTTTGGATTGCTAATAAATGCAGTTTTGCTCTTACCAACCATATTGGCTGGTCTGCAACCCTCTCCCCCCGCCGGAGTTACCGGGCCTCTTGTCTTTTTACAATTCCAACAGTGAAATCTGGATTTTTGTGAGTCTAAACCCCAAAGTAGAAAGTGTTTCCACTTTTAAGGGTCTTCTCTTTCTGTCCCTGAAACAGCAACATCAGGATTATCATATTTTACGAACAGAGTATAACAATACAAACAGTGTATCCAGAGAAAAGTCAAAAAGCAATCCATTGTCTTAAAACAGTTAGCTGATGGTCTGCTGAGAGAAAAAACTCTTAGCACTTCTGTCAATGAACATGCAGGTCTGCTTGTGGAAAGCTTTCAAGGACTCAAACACAGAGGGTCATCTCTGCAGGACTTGGTATTTTTTGGCCAAGGAGCCTTGACTAGTTGCAGAGAAAGGGCAGAAGATTGTGATTGCCATAGACACAGACACATCTGAAATTACTTTTCACCAGTTATTCTTATTACAGAGGAATATCTATTTGTCCTTTCCCAATAGGACTATTTATTTATTTATTTAACACACACAAAGTTCATCTCATTTGCAAGAAGGTCAGACTTTGACTTTTTTGCATGCACACGAAAAAAAAAAAATCATTCTGAAATGGTGGCATTCCAAAGAATCTCAAACACTACTGTGCAAGGCACAATTTATTGATTAGGGCCTTTCTACAGGATTTATGATTGCCAAAGTATTGTAAAATTTTTTTTCCAAATAGCCTGTTCGGGTAACAGTTCTCTCATGGCTATCAGCTTACTTATTTCACAGAGAATTAGTTCATGGTGTTTTAAGCAAGCTAGGGAGTGATGACTGGCAGCACCTGAAGGAGCAAGAACTAGATGAAGGCAGGTCATGCCAAACCACTGGCACTACAAAGGTCAGAAATAAGGGATTAGAGATGGCATCACAGACAGTGGTGTACATGACTTTTTAACTTGACCTACCCACAAGAGTTTGCCACTACTGAGATATCTCTGCAGACAGGGTTACAGAAAGTTATTCCTCTAACATACCCCACGTATAGAAAGTGGGAGTGGTTTCAATCCTAATACATTCTTTGAAGGCAGGTCTCATACACTTCCAAGCCGACTGGTATGAAAAAGCTGAGCATTTTTCCTGAGGAAGGATAGCAACCTGCACTTTTATCCCTGCCAGATAAAAACGGTAAACCCAGTAGGGTAACTATTACAGTCACCCAAGTAAGCAAGAAAACCGTTGTTTACACATCTCCTTCACACTGTTTGGAGTGAGGATTCAAACAAACACCTGTCTCTTACTTTCTAGTCAAATACATTAATAATATGGCTGCAGGGTATTTAAGGGTTTTGCCAACCTCAGCTGTTGAAACTGTTTTGCTTTCTGTAAAACACTTGCATGGTAATGGCAGCAAAGGACACATCCAAGAAGAGCCTAAAAGATAAAACACTCCAATTAGAAAATGCAGCCCTTGTTCTTCTGCACACTTGTTATATACTTTGTATCATTCACTGGAAAATGTAAACACTCTGGGATTTAAAGACCAAAATTAATATTTTAAGCATTACCACTAAGACCTTACCCACTTGGTCTCTTTCCTCTTTGTCCTCTGACTTCAGCTTCTTAATTTCTCTTTTCTGCCCTTCCCCTGACCTACACAGAGCTGCTTTGGGAGGAGTGAAGGGGCCAGTACAGCAAGGATGGGGTGGCCTTGTTGCCTTCTCCAGCTCTACTTTCAAGAGAGTCAAACATTGAAGGTTTCAGACTATAGGCAAGGCCCAGGTTTGGCGTGAAACTTTCCCAGGCCAAGGTGTCTCCATCAGTCAGGTCTGGGAAACAAGGAACTGTGTGTGGAGGAAGTGCTGGATCAAGTGGCTCATCTCTAGTGAACATAGGTTGTCCCTGGGTATGAACCAAGGCTGGAATTTAAAATGTACCCATCAGGACTGGACTAGTTTCACCTGACTTCAGCTATTTAAAATAGCTGTTTCCTCCTCTCCTGGACAATAGCAATAAGCATTTCCAGAAGAAAAGTCAATCCAATCTACAATGTTGCCACTCTCCCCACTGACTAGAGAGGCAGCTTACATGTTTAGTTTGCCGAATTTAGGTGAAATACCTCTCAAGCATTGAAGACTCTCAAGCCTCCAGTCTCTTTTGAGGCACCTAAGACCTCTGGACCTAAGTCTGGATAAAGCTATCCCCCTGTAACACAACAAAATGGTGTTTATTTAATAATAGCCCCCAGGTGTTACTCTCACAAGATGTGAAAGACCAAGGCAGAAGAGGAATTTCAACTTGCATCTCCCAAACTCCAGCAGAATGCTCACCACCACCACACTTTAAACAACTCCACCATCACGTGCCAAACATGAGTGAGCAAGTCAAGTACTTGCCCAAAAAGTCCTGCACGTAAACCAGGCAGATAACCAACATGTGAATCTGGCTGGGGTGCAGGTACAACCCTCAAAACTGCTTTAGTTTTCTCTGCTCAGCAGTAAAATACAGATTCTTTAAGGGGGCTTACTGGACTAAGAAGAGAGTAGAGATCCTAGAGAAACACGTGGGTTCAAGCTGAAAAGGCTTTACTGTGTGTCTCAGTTTCAGATTTAGACACTTCACACACAAACTAGACATAAAAAACTTTTGTACATCCAGCCCTCAGCACATGCTAGAATCAATGACACGTACATATTTTGTGTACAAAAAGGAGTACTCTTCTATTGTTACAGTGTAGATGGAAGTGGAAATTAAGGTTTAAAACTAGTGTAAAATAATTCCTATAAATAAGTTACTGGCACTCCCCATATGACACACTTTTTAATATCCAGTTAATGAGTCCTGATACATACCCCTGCACAGACTGTAATCAATCTTACTGTTCACAGTTAATTTACTAACAGCAGCTTTTAATGTCAACAAAGTTTAGTTTACAAACAAAGAATCCTGAATCAGATCAGATGCAATTGTTTTACATCAGTATCATAAATTTAGCTGCATACTTGTAATTGATCTGTGGCTATGTTGCTCTCCATAACAAGGTAATTAATGAGAATGATAAAATCTAACAGATAAAACTGATCCCCACAATCCTTGTTTGTTTTGAATACAGTTGAAGAGAAGTAGCAGCACAATACAGAGAATGTTTATCTTGTAAAAAACACAGAATACTTGCTAAAAAAAAGGAATCATTACTAGTCCTGTTTGGACATTGTATAGATAGCAGTCTTGAATAGCTGGAACAGGGAAAGACAGAAAAGAATTTGTATCAGTCAAGACATAGATGGGCATTAAATAACCAAAGAATGAAAATTTCAGTGTAAAACACCATAGCTGCACTTACAGAAGAAAATGAATGCAAGATTTTAAACTGCTGTGTGTCTCCTCTCAGAAGAGAAGACAGACATGAGACTCCTGGGCTTTTTTTCAAAACATGTCCACTAATGAAACTGTCATTAGGCAGTACAAAGCTTGCAACATTGCTTGCTTCACTTTGGAGGGTATGTAAGTAAACAACCACTTGAACAGCCTCAAAACTCATCAAACAAATGCAAGGTAGCCATAATGCTAAAGTAAGAGAATGTAAATAACTGGTGATCGATTTTCTGGCAGTACAGCAGCAGTCTGAAAGGAAATGCAATACTGAAGGTCTGTAACTTGACCGTAAGAACAAAAGGTTGTTCTCTCAGGCTGTGTTCCACTTAACAGATGTTCTATGCAGATTATTCTTCCAGACAGGTTTTTCGGGAAGAAAAAAAGAATCTTTGGTTTGACAGGCAATTGAGCCTACTATTTCTTTTTATAATATCCTTGTTCAGGATATTATACAAAATACACACACAAAATAAGGGATTAGACATACAGTCTCTGCCAGTCCTGCAACATGCTTACTAACGAAGTTGTCAGACTCCACAACTACAGAGAACTATCATCATCCATTGTTAGAAGCTCTGTTAGCATATGGTTAGGAATGCTCTAGAAGATACTTTAAAAACCCTTTTGAGAAAGCCACTAATATCCAAGGCTAGCCTAAGACAAAGGCCAACAACAGACAGCATCAGTAATGGCTGACTGGTTGTTGCATTAAAATACCGATGATCACATTACATGGCCTTCTGCAGAGCTTGTGGTGTTAGACTGACACCTCTGAGAGTAAGCTCCTACATGTATGACAGCGGCCTTCTGTGTACAGTAAACACATACACATTTAAAGCTCCTTTTGCCTTCTACAGCAATTTCCATGACTTTTTTCACAATATATCTACCGGATAAGATTATTTCTCACACGCCTCAACTTCTAGCTGTAATACAAGCTTAGCAAAGCAACATTCAGAGTTGTGATTAGGTTTAATAGGTCTGTATTTTTTGGTATGTATCTGACATAACTTCTTTTAAGTTTTGGCACTTTCAATTTACCTTCACACTGTGTGATTAGCCTTGCAGCTGAAATACTCCATGTATACTTAGCAAATCACCTTATTACACTAAGTTCTGTAATCTTACGGACTCTTCGGTATAATTTATTCAAATTTCACCACCTCTTCTTCAGTTCTACAGAAAATAATTTTCTGTTGCAGGGTTCTTCTGGTCTGAGAGTTCTCCAATAACTTGAAAAGAGGATTTTTACAATGCCTCTCAGGAGGGATGCAGCAGTAACACAGATCACTGTGTTCTTGTAAGTATCTCTGCAACACTACAAAGGAACTGTACAATTTGATCCTGAGGTAATGGTTCCTGATCTTAGCTTCCTCCACACTGTCTTTTCAATAAACTGGCCTGGTTTGCTGCTGCTGGTCATAAATTTACACATCTTATTTAGCAGAGGGAAACAAGCATCTGCAAGAAGTATAACAATTGTATTCAGCACATTCCTATCCAATATCCTATCTATCCTATTTGGCTGGGAGACAAACTGAGACTTTATTTATAGATTACCTGCCCAGTACGTGGTCTACATCCCCAGTTTCTGTGCACCGCACCAGGGGTCACTTACACCACCTTACTGACGTTCCTCAGCATGGGGGGCAACAATTCTTCTATTATAATAATTTTAAATATTTACACACTGCACAGCCACTCTTTTACATACACACATATACTTACTGGTATATATATCGAGAACATTTTGCAAAGACTGACTACATTGCGGGGTTTCCAAGCATGAAAAAATCTGTAGCCTTCTATAACACAGACAACTGGAGGGCCTGTGGAGGAAAAAAAAAGTTCCCTCTAAGTTTAAGCTCTCTTTGCTCTCTCCAGAGATCATTCACTAGCTTCAAAATACCCATTTTTGACATTAACTAAAGCTCTCTTGGAAAAACCCACAAGTTAATTTAGTTAAAAAAGTACGTGTTAAACCAAGTAGTACTTAGAAAGAGCATTGAGTATTTCATGTGTAATACATAGTTACTCAGATACAAACTTAAATACTTATTATGTAAAAAATAAAGTGCTTTCTATTGGGTCCCAACGCAGGGACATTATAAAACATTTGAACAACTGTAAAACAAATAGATACATAGAATACTGAATCAAACATACATGAAAACAGTTAACATCCAATCTGGTGGATGCCCCAAGACAAAACATCCCTTCATATACATGGTATATACATATATATTCATCTTTACTCAATATATTATGACAATATACATTTCAAAATTTTGTTACAGTCCAAAAAAAAATCCTACAAATATGTCAGGAACCAGACTCTCAATCTCCACACAAATATGCAACAAGGATCAAGCACAGAAGTCCAAGACTGACAAAGAATTTGCTATCCCTGCCCACACTACCACCTCCACTCCTGGGAAAGATATGCCAGTGCTCTTTGCTGGGGTGCAGTGCCTCCACATCTTGCAAGGCACTGTGAGCAGCAGCTGTGAAGTTGGCATCGCCAGTGGTGAGTAGATCAAATACACACGAGTAAAAATAGATATCCTTCACAAGCATCTTCTCATGGCATTTGGTGGTAGCTGTTTCCAGTGTGTACCCTGATAGGGGATGAGCCGCAGCACCCCAAGGAAGCAGCTTTCCCACCACAGGCAATGGCAAGTTGCCACTCTGATCAATACGTTCACTGGAAGGGCAGCCATTCACGCACAGCTGCAGATCCTGGCTTTCCTCGTAGGCCATGACCAACTCCTGGGGCATGCGAATGGCCAGGGTCAGGTAGTGCCCAAGCTGGCGGATATACACCGTGGTCCCGATGTACCTAGCATGCATCTCGATGTATTTGCCACTGACTTTCTCCACAATGTGCAAGTTCCTGGTGTTCCCATCTCCTCCACTTCTTGTACCATCAACAAAAGCTGCAGGCAAGTCATCAGTCACTGCTTGATATACTTTCTGATCTGTACAGTCTTGGTATGATTTGAAGATAATAGTTATCTGTGGGGGAGGGGGAAAAAAAAAGCAAAGTTAGCGGAAAAAAATCATCACGTCAACCCCTTTTCCAATTTGTAACTGAATATATCTGGAACTGCCCACTACCTTAAAACTTGACAGCTGTCCACAACTCATGCCTAAGGAAAACAGCCTGTAAATGTGCTTAAAGCAGTATTTTACTAGATGGCATATGTTAAATTTGTTCTTATGTTGGCCCGGAAGCAAGACTATTAGCGTGTGGCAACAGCCTTGAGATCAGGAAAAGAAAACACTTTATATTTAATTAGGCATCACAATTACCTCCTGCCTGACAGTTTCTTAACACTTTGGAATGCAGCTGGCAATGACAGAGAAGCGCAAGGACCCAGTAATTCCCACGGTGCTGGCCACTATGGCAAAACCAGAATGAGACCATGCAAAATCAGAGAAAGGTATAATCAGGACCAGGAAGAACAACTAGTCAAATAATGACTTAGGGCTCCTCAATACATTAGTCCTAGGAACTGGGAGATTTGACACTTCAAGTCCACTGTTGCTAGAAAAGGTGCCCACAGAGAAACAAAGCAATACTGAAAGATACTCAAAGACATGCCTTTGAAGAGTGAGTAACTTCCAATACCAAAATCATTATCATAAAGCAATTAATTTTTTTTTTTAAGATTAGAATTAGCCTTTTAAACCTTTCTACTTGTTAGAGTAAGTCGCAACAAAAGAAGCAGCAGGTTGTCCAGTCTTACTTGAAGGTAATGAATGACTAGGCTATATGGCAGACCAAGTTTGGAGTGTCTAGCAACTTTTCCTAAAACAAAAAATATAATGAGAATTCACATCTAAATATTCAAACAGATATGCTACTGCCTTTAGAGTTCTAGAGGGGAAGGACTTCTTGAAAAGGTCAAAAGACATTTTGCACCAAGAATAGGTATTCTAGTAATTCTTTTCATCATTGACTGATTATATAATATTTGTTACAGTCTATGATTTAAGCAGTCTGCTAAGAGACTCAGATTACTCCAAAACATATCAGAAGGAATTTTTAAACTAATGTTAAACTCAAAATCTGTTCCACAGCAACCTCACATTTTAGTTTCAGTTAACCACCACACTTCTGCACAACAACTTTTATTTCTGCCCCTCTGTTTTAAAGTAAGAGCTAGAGGTTAAATCAAGTGTAAATTACAAACAATTTGAACAAAACCTCTGCCCTCACTAGCCTCACCTCTCTATACCACTTGTATAAGACACAAGTCTTTCCACCTGTCTCCTCCCCCTGCAACAATTTCTTCTTTGGAGTATGCAGACATACCCTACACAATATTAGATTTATTTTCAGTATTTGGTTTATCCCAGGTGGTTGATGCTTTGTCAGTGTTTGTCTCACAACACAGACAATACTTACTATTTTGACTTCATATGTTCTCACTAGTGAGGACTGGATTTTTCCAATCGTTTTTCCTTGCATTAATCAGTTATACAGCCTGAGATGTATCAGCTATATAGCTTGAGACCATCTGTACTCAAATAATTTGGTAAACTGATGTCTGTGAACAACAGCTGAGCTGGAATGCTTATGCCCAAAATCCAGAAAACGCACAAGTGCCCCTGTTGCTGTAAAGAGCACCTCACAGCTTTGTGCTTAGTAAAGTAAGCTCAGCAACTACAGGAGAGAAACTTCAGGTCTTTCAAGTGATTAGTATTTCTGCATATAATCCAGGCCATAATGCAGTAAAAGGCCTTTTATTTTGCGTAAGACAGTTTGGATGAAACAGACTTCTATCTCAGCCTGCTCAGACAAAGAAGCATTGCTATTTCCTTGAGCACATTTGCATTGTTCTGCACATCTCCAGAAGTAAAGCTCTAAGTCTCCTTAGCACTTGAACAAGCCTGGAGTCAAAAAGTGTTCATTGTTTTAATGAGACACTGAACTGGCTGCTTGCTCAAACATTTAAGCAAGGCACCTGCCAAAATCTATCAGGAAACAGCTACCCAACTGCTCTCTCCAGGGCTCCCTCGTTTCCAAGAATGAAATGCACACAATTTCAGAACATAGAGAAAGAACAAGAAGCCTTCACCCTAATTAAAGATTAGCAATAACACTGGATGCTGAATGAGAGCTGAAGGACTATTAGATGAAAAAAGGCCTCTATGAACATTGCAAGGACACTCCAAACAGAGAATCAACAGAGACAAGTAAGATTTTCAAAGGACACACATGTATTCAAACCTTGCAGCTCAAGGCACTGGTTTCAAATATTCTGTTGTCTGTCATGTGACATCCATCTAATCCATAGGCCAAATCAGTAAAACCAGAGTGCTGGATGGGCTTTGCCTTATCACACACTCCTATCTCAGTATCATGCCCTGATACATGCCCTGATACATGCCCTGACAGATACTCAGAACCTGTTGCAAAGGGAGATGAAGCAAAATTTCATTCCAGGTGTTCTGTCTTTAAATTTTCAAGGTAACAGGGAGCATTAAAAAGTGAAAATGGTTATTTCTAACAAACTTAACACGTTATACATGTCTGTGTACGCACAGTACTTTTCACACTCTGGGTCCCAAGAACACCTTCACAAAGCTGCTCATGCAGTACTATTTACAGACTAGAGATTAGCTGCCCTTTCTAAACTTAGATAGAAAAATCCAAATGCCAAAATCTTCATATGAAGAAAGATTTTTGAAACTATCGATGTATCAGCCTTGTTCTTTGGGAACATACAGAGCTCTTCTGCAGTGAGGCACCCTGAAAGATGAAAATAAAGGTTTCCAGAGGCTTATCTGAGGATACAATAAACGAACATCAGCTATAGTAAGATTACTAAACCAAAACAAACCCCACATATACAATTTGCACACATACAATTTCATTTTGGACTTCATCATCCCACTCCTACTGATGCCAGTACTGCTGAGTACACTGATCACAAAGCTTTCTTAAATTCCACTGCACATGCAAAACCTTTCAAAGACGGTGTTACTGAGCTGTAAAACTGCAGTTTCTGGAAGACTTTCATGTATTTGTAGAAGGTGCCTGGCTTGTGTACCTTAAAAACAACACTTTCAACTCTTGAGGTCTTGTACTTGTCCTCCCTAGTGCCACAATGCAATTAAAATGATGAAGATATCACTATATGTTTGTTATTTTACTATGCATTTCATAGAATCCTAGAATTGTTCGGGTAGAAAAAGACCTCTAATTAGCATCATGAACTTCAACCATTATTGTAACACTGGTGAGCTTAGGAGGAGTGAGTGAAAAAGTGCTCAGTGGAAAAGGACCTAGGGATGCTGGTTAACAGTGGCTGAACATGAGCCAGTGTGTGGGTCTAGGGCGCCAAGAAGGCCAAGGACATCCTGGCTTGTGTCAGACAAAGTATAGCCAGCTGGACCAGGGCAGCGGCTGTACCCTGTACTCAGCACTGCTGAGGTCACACCTCAAATCCTGTGTTCAATTTTGGGCTTCTCACAACCAGAATGACATTGAGGTGCTGGAGCGAGTCCAGAGGAGAGAAACAGAGTTTGGAAGGGTCTGAAGCACATGCCTCATGAAGAGAGGCTGAGGGAGCTGGGGGTGTTCAGCTTGGAGAAAAGGAAGCTTAAGGGAGATCTCACTGCTCTCTACAACTCTCTGAGAGGAGGTTGTAGCCAGGTAAGAGTCAGTTTCTCCTCTCAAGTTGCAAGTGACAGGATGAGAGGAAATGGCCTTAAGCTGTGCTGTGGAGCTTTAGATTGGATATTAGAGAAAATTCCTTCACTGAAAGAGCTGCCAAGCACTGGAGCAAGCTTCCCAGCCTCTTGACTCATCATGCCCAAAAATGTTTAAAAGGCATGTAGACATGGCACTTACAGACCATGTTTAGTGGTGGAATTGACAGTTTGCGACTGGACTGGATCTTAAAGGTCTTTTCCAACCTAAATGATTGTATTATAACCTCCAAAAAAACTGTAGTATAAGCTACTTCTGCAAAATAAGACAAATTCATCTCTGCCTTAGGCAAGATGTCCATAAAGATGAAAAGAATAATGACATGTGACCAGGTACATGATCCTTCTACTTCTTAAAACGTTTAGAACATTTATCTTCCAGTTACCTTTCAGCTGTTTTTCTACTACACTGTTCTTACTCTGCAATGATTTCCTGAAAAATTGAAACCATGCTACAAAAGAGGTATTTAAAATGTTTTGACTTTGGGAAAAAGAACATTTATCCCCAAAATTCCCTTACCCTGCTCACAGCACCAATTCCCAGGTTCCAAGGTTTATACCCAATAAATTACTACAGTAAAAAGCTCTGTAGTTTTTTTCCTTCTCTGTGTCCTTAAATTCCCTCTCTCACCCTCAAGCTATCTATTATAAAACACCTGGACAGGAAAACCTCCATTTCCAATTAATGTAAACAAGAAGATACCTCCAAACAAGAAGGAAAGCTTTCCATTGGCAAGCCCAAGCATCTCTGCCTCATTTGCTACTCAGGGACAATTGCTCTAGTGATATCCTGTCACAACAGCAAAAGGCAATAAAGACTTTGTACCCCTCCAAATAAAGCACACAATAAATAAAATTTCAAAAACCCCAACCTTCTATTTAATGCACTCTACAATACCCTACCTACCTGCTCCCTGTAGACACAAATGTAGACACAAATGTAGACATTTATTCTCAGGGAACTGCAAAACCACTTCCAAGACAGGGAAGCTCTTATCTAGAGCTAGAGAAATCAAACATAAATAATGCCAGTGACCTACTCAAAACCCATACAAGAAGTCTGTCAGAAAGAAAAAGAAAGAAGAGCTTAAACTCAGTTTCCCAGTTACTTGGTGATGATCCTCCTTCTCCATCTGAAAGGCCCTAGGATCCTACGCCAAGGGTCATAAGCACATCAGGCAAGCTCAAAAAACCTGGAGTTTCTATTTTCAGCTAGACCACAGAACACAGCTTTTGTCCATGGTGAAAAACAGATGTTACTATGGGTAACACAAATACGCAAAACACCTACAAACTGTCAAGAGCATTTTTACAAGTACACAACTCTCACAAGATGTGCTCTTCCAATTAAGGAATTCAAGGAAAAGTTTTCCTGCTTTTTATACTTTCATGCCAGCGCACAGTGAGGGGCAGGGGAGAACAACACGCTTTTATTCCTCACATTCTTACTTAAGTGTCGTCCTGGCATTCTCTTGTCCTTTATGAACTTTCTGGATAGTCCTCAGACTGCTGGGGGTTCCATAGTCTCTTAGGTTTTGGAGAGAGAAGAAACTTCACACATAATGTTGCCTTCATTACCAACTGCCTCAAAGACTGGTTCACCAGAAAGCTAAGACAAAAGTGAAAAGTACTAACTCCCTACAAGGGCAGGTGATGGTTTGTACCTTTCAAAAGGACAATGGGGTGAAGATTAAGCATTTTGTTTCTATGACTTCTTAAACCACTTCCCCTAAAAAAATGCATTCAGGAAAAACTAAATCTTCTACTCTTACTGTCCTTCCTTTCATTAGGCCTGCTTTAGAGTGTACTAATTAGGTTAGTATTTGCTTTGGCTTCTGTACAATATAAGTTCAGCATATATCTTTGTTTTTATTTCCTGCTAAACATCTATTTCAAATACATACAATGAAATAACAGCCAGACTAACAAAAAGTACCAGTCTGAAAACTTTTCTTATGAAGAAGGTAGAAGACCTTTTGGCATGCTCTCAGCTAGGGATTACACTATGTAGATAAATGTCACGGAAGTGTAGCTCTTTAGAAGTCCTTTAAGCTAGCCTGTGGCCAAAATCAGTTAAGTACACTCAGCAGCAGATAGTCAATCATAGTCAAAATGCAATACTTGCAGAGGAAAATGTTACAGGAATGAAGTTAGCAGAAAAGCCTTTTCTATTTCATTTATAGTAGCCTGCTCGTACTAGAAATAACAGAGTCAAGAGAATGCATTAGAGATATTAAAACTTATTTTTTAAGTCACTTCTACATTCAAACAACCTTCATTGTCTACAACAGGTATGCTAAGTTCTGTTATCTGCCAAAAAAAAAGAAAAAATTCAAGGACTGTACAACATGTAAACTATATCAGCATTAGAGACATTTCTAGTATCGCAAACCATAGATCTTGTTTTATTTAATTGCTTCTGCACACTTGGCTGTACTTGGGCAATGACAGAGACTACTACAAAAGAGGAAAAAAAACCATTTTACCCAAGTCAAGAAAAACACAAAAAGAATCCCTATTGAGAATAAATAAAGACACAAGGCACACCTTTTAAAACCTTTTTAAAAATACTTTCCCTCAGTATGTACACACATTTACTCTTGGTGTTCTCTTTGTTATCTCTTCAAAGACATATACCAGCATAACATGCTACCACAGTCAATCATTTTCAAAATGTGGCTAAAGTTAAGATCACCTATCTACTACTAACACACCCTAGCCATCCACACAATTTGCACACAAGAGTCTCAACTTTTTCCTCTACTGCTATCGGAAACAAGAAATAAAGAAAATTCTGCAAGAGTTTAGCAAAACTGAGGATGAAAGCTTACTGCAGATTACAAAATCCAGGTTTTTCTTCCACTTATTAGGAGTCTTTAGGTAAAGCCACTGGAGCAGATTGCAGGGGACATAAGTCTGTTTTGCAAAGCTTACTCATGTAAGCCTCATTCCCTTACTTTATACACCTTCAGAACTCATTCATAATGAAAACTGTTTTTGAAACAGACACAAGTTAAGAAAATGTAATTCTGAGTTTCAGTCCAACCTCTGTTCACTCATACAAGCATTGCCACTAGTAAATACTTCAGAATCCAGCACAAATTTAATAGTAAAACCGATTTTCCCATATTAATACTACTGCACAACCAACTCCACAGAAGATGCGTAGGCTCTACCCTACTGTGAAAGACAACTCCTGCTTCTGACTCCAGTAACTAAAAAAACTACTTCCAGGCTTAACAACACAGTGAAAATTCTTTGGAGTAGATGTCTTGAAGCTGTGTACATATAGCCTGACATAGCTTGACAATACAAGAGCTACACTACCACAATTTTTAAAAAAGCCCTTTCACTCCAAAAGAGGTACGTGACAACATCAGCTTCAAATGCATGCTTAAGTAATTGATGGACACGCTACCTGCATTCAGCAGAAAGAGCCAAGGACTTTTCTTAAGTTAAAGAAATGGCATCAGTTATCAAATACTAGTGGATGTATTCCTACTCTAGACACCTCAAGTATCTGAGAGGAGTGCAATCTTAAGTCCTGCCTGTTTCAACAAGAGTTTAACATTCTTGGCACAATTTTAAGGCCACTGCTTGTTTAGTAAAGCCAAGGTACTAAGTCCTTCTCACAACCATATAGCTTGCTACCTCCTCTCAATTCTTTGCAGTTCCCCCTCTTGTTTCTGCTCTGAAACATCAGTGTTTTGGTAACTAGTTTTTTGTGCCAGCCATTCCCAGTATTATTTGTTTTCTACTGTTATAGCTATGCAATTTAGAAAATTAATGAAAAGCAGACAAACGCTCTTTCCTTCTTTAAGTTCCCTTCCAACCCAAAGCATTCTACGATTTTTTGAATTTCTAATTAGTGCAGAGACAGTCACAGATGTACAATAATCTAATAACTGTTTAAAAGTATTACATCAGTATCCGTACAGGCTTGTGTGATGACACGCACAGGTTTTCTTGTCATGAGCAGGAGCAAAGGGAAGAAAAAACCCTGTTTTGTTTGGTGCTCAGAAAAGAAGATACTAAGTGTTTTACTTTTTTATACTATTGCATAGAAGATTCTCAAGCTGCTACACTTCTTTACCTGTTAAGGGCTAAATGACTTACTTAACTGTCTTGGCCTTTTACTTCTCCATGCATGCACAGTGCACAAAAAAAATCTGTACCTTATTCGTAGCAGTAGCGCTGGATCCTGGGACCACAGGCACATTGGTCACTTGCACTGATAAGTAGTTATTGTCTATAAGGGGCCAAGAACCTTCCACTTTGCATGTCTGGAAGTTATCCTTAAAAGTCCTCAGATGAGGATCCCCAAACAAGCCACAAAACAGGTAAGTGGGAGGAGGAGTCTTGTCTCCTCCCTGATGTTCTCTCACTTCTGTGTGGCCACTGTAATTGCAAGGATCATAGGTCATTTCAGGGTTGGTGGAGGATGTGGGTCCATCTTTGGTACAGTTTCTCTGGGTCATTAGGTCACCGATCCCAAGCACTGCAGAATGATAGACTAGGTTTCCACGGCATACTTTGGAATTGCGATAGGTACACACAGAGTATGCCCGCAGGGCCTTGCAGAACTCCAAATCAAAGTCCTCAAGAGCCGTGTTCAGATGTGAAGTGAAGGATACAAAATCAGTGGTGCACTTCTGGATTCCACAAGATGTGTGCAGTTGACAGTCACCTAAGCACAAAACAGACAACAGAAAGACATAAAGCAAAGCTCTTAAGTGGCAATACCCCTTTCCACTCCCACAAGTACCACAGAAAACAACATGAAAGAAACTTAAAAGTGCTCATGCACTAGGGAAGCACTGCATTTTAGAAAGACAAGAGGTTGCAAGATAGAAAGGTAGCCATGGAGAATATCTCAGAGGCTGAGAGGACTGATGATGTCCTAATCCATTACCTCATATTGTCTAGATGAAAATTAAGAGCACTAGATCCTGTCAAGTATAAGCTAAAGATTTCTTTCCAGACACCAAGGTGATGATGCAATTCTGTGTATAAATTAATCACTTAGTCAGTAAGGAAGTCTCCATTTAGTCTTTCAGTGCTTTACACAAGTTACTGGATTTTTACATAGAATTCTGCCCCTCAAAAGAACGTGGTAAAGGCAACAAAGTAAAGTTGTTTAGATGTTTGGACATATCTAAATGTCTAAAAATGTTTAGACAAAAATAAGACTGACTAAAGCAAAAATCAGGTTCTCTTCCAGAAATGAGGGCGGGGGGAGGATGGTAGGTAAGCAGACAAGCAGATTGCTTAATTTCCCTGGCACTGCCATAGCTAAAGCTTCACTGCTCAATTTTTTTGGGACTAGTGTGTGAAAACACCCAGCTTTTTTTTGCTCTCCTTGTCTGAAGCACAAGTTTTCAGCTAAGGTATGTGTACATTGCAGTAGCTGTACCTCTCAGAACATAATTCAGTAATAACACAAGGGGAAGAGAAACCCTCTCCCCACAAAAGCCTCAAGTACTTATCAGATGTATACAACTGCTACACAGTTCAGTTTACACCAACAAACCAGTTAGAGTTTATCTGATGACCTGATTTCCATAAAAAAACACAGTTAACATCCTCACAAGCAAACGGGAGTTTTACAGTTGTCTCCTCCACAGTCTCACAATTACGATCCGAAATCATTCCAGATTCTCATGGCAGTTAACAACGGCTTTCTGAAGGTAACTTTTACCCAAGAACTTACCAGGACCAGAAATTAAATGAACAACGCTAAGGGAAACAGAGCCACACTTTTCACCCAGGTTAAAGCCAGGAGGACTCTCATCTAGGAAGACTGCAATCCCTGCCATCCAAAGAGAAATTGGACCTTCATAAAGAATGTGTGCACAACTTCATTCAACAGCTGTCCAAGCCTGCAAAACTATGTACTAAAATTCATCTGTGGGGACATTTATCTGTCATTTCTCGCTGTCATCAAACAGGATTTGAACACCACAAAAATGCCAACAAAGATAAAATGGAACAGTAAAAAAAAAAGGAAAATGTAATATATCTATGAGAAACTCTTGAGCCGTGAGGAGTGGAAAATAGGATGAGTAACAACATTTTTCATTTTTAAATAGTAGTTTTCTGCAATGCACCCAGTGACGAGAGGATATCAGCAATTTCTTTGCCTACCCCTTAGCTGACCTTCCTGAGGCAGTACTCACATGACTTACTCTGAATATCTGTACCATGAATTTATAAGGGCAATATGTTTTGCCAGTGATACATAGCTAACACAAATCTCCTGTCAAAATCCCAAGACAACACAAAGCAGAATGAGGAACTCTCCACCTACAGCTATGCATGACCATGACTTGTGTAAGCTGAAAATTTCCTTGTGCAAGAGATATATACCTCTGAAAAATACAGAAAAAAACCCCTAACAACAATCAACTTCTGTGTTTTCAAATACACAAAAAAGACCCGTGCCAAGCAAAATGACAGAGGGAACGCTGGGTTTAGAGCCAGACTTTCAAAGCATCAAAACTTTTATTTCCCTTCAGTTATATTTGTAAAATTATTTTAATCACAAATAAATCAGGCTAGACGAGCAAGTCTGTCAAGTTATCAAACAGCCGAATAAATCACAGAATCTCAGAATTTTTAGGGCTGGAAGGGACCTCTGGGGATCATCCAGTCCAATCCCCCTGGTGCCAAGGCAGGGTCACCTAGAACAGGTGACACAGGAACGTGTCCAGGTGGGGTTTGAATGTTTCCAGCGAGGGAGACTCCATGACCTCCCTGACAGCCTGTTCCAGTGCTCTGCCACCCTTAATGCAAAGAAGTTCTTCCTCAAGGTGAAACTTTTTGTGTTTTAATTTATACCCATTGTTCCTCCTCCTGTCGCTGGGCACCACTGAAAGAGTCTGGCATCATCCACCATCCTCTCGGATGGAGATATTTATATGCATTAACGAGATCCCCTCTCAGCCTTCTCCTCTCTAGACTACACGGGCCCAGCTCGCGAATCCCTCCTCATGAAAGGCTCTACCTGAAGAAAAAGGACTCGACAGCTCCTCGCGTCTGCGGGCACACGGCTGCGCTCCCATCCCTCCCAGTCCCGCTCCCCGCGTACCTGCGCCCAGCAGCCAGCAGTCCCAGCGCGGAGAGCAGCAGCCGGAGGGCGGCGAGCGGCGGCTCAACGCTGGCGGCGCGGGAGGGCGGCAGCGCTCCCCATGCCCGGCCATTGCCAGGTCCCCCGGCCGGCGGCAGGACGGCGCCGCGGCATGAGGCGGCGGCGGCGCGGGCGGGCGACGTTCTCCCAGGCTGCTTCCCCCTCTCTCCTCTTCCCCTTCCTGCTCCTCGGTGGTTCCCGCGCCTCCTTCTGCTCCAACGGCGTGGCCGCAGCGACGACCACAGAAGGCGACACGACGCGCACAAAGGACGGACCCGCGATGGGGGGGGGGGGGGGGGAGGGGACGGGGCGGTGGCGGTGGCGGTGGCGGGCCCCGCCCCGCCCCGCCCGCTGAGCTGCGCTGCCTCCTATTGGCTGCTCGACCTGTCCGTCACAGCCGACGCCCGACGCCCCCTGGCGGTAACGAGCCGTCAGCCGCCGGCCCCGCCGCCGGCTCTGTGTCACAAACGGCCGAGAGAGCCGCGCCCCTGCGGCGGGAGGGTCCGCGGGAGGCTGCCAGGGGCCGCGTCGGAACAGGGCAAGGAACTGGACCGGGACAGGGAAGGGAACACAGTCGTGATTAGGGCAGGGAATACAGCACAGGGCAGGGAACAGCGCCAGGAGAGGGACGGGAACAGTGCGAGGGAGGGGAGGGGAGGGGAGGGGAGGGGAGGGGAGGGGAGGGGAGGGGAGGGGAGGGAAAACAGCCGCGATAGGGCACGGAACAGCGCCGGTATAGGAAAGGAAACACCCCGGGACAGGGTGGGGAACACCGCTGGAGAAGGGAACACTGCCGAGAGAGGAGAGGGGGCCCAGCCGGGATAGGTCAGGAACACTGCTGAGACAAGAAAGGGCGCACTGCCAGGATAGGGCAGGGACACCTCCGGGATGGGATGGAAAGACCTCCGGGGCAGACAGTGTCGGGAACAGGGCAGGAGACACCGGTGGGACATAGCAGGGGGCACCAGTGTGACAGCAGGTGGCAGCGCAGAGACAGGGTGGGTGGGAAAACACCGGGACGGAGCAGGGGACATCGCCGGGACGAGAATTAGGAAAAGAATATGCAAGAGAAGATCAGTTCCATCATGTCAGGATATTTTTTTGAGCATCCAAAGATAAACTTCCCTTTGAATCTGTCACTAAGAAGCTAACAGGAGTAACTTACAGCACATCTCAGCTGTAAGTAAAAGTATTACTTTCAGGCTGTTTGATTTTCCAATCTGTTTCTCCTTTCTAGCAAACATATTTCATACTGCTAAGATTAGACTGACTGAGGCCAGTTGGTTGAGGTTCAGCAGGGCCGGGTGCTGGGTCCTGCCCTTGGGTTACAACAACCCCTGCAGTGCTACAGGCTGGGGCAGTGGCTGGAAGGCTGCTGGGGGGAAAGGGCCTGGGGTTCTGGCTGGCAGAGCTGAACATGAGCCACCATGGACCCAGGAAGCCAAGAAAGCCAATGGCATCCTGGCTTGGGTCAGCAATAGTGTGGCCAGCAGGACCAGGGCAGTGACCGTCCCCCTGTACTCAGGACTGGTGAGGTCACACTTCAAATCCTTTGTTCAGTTTTGGGCTCCTCACGTTGAGAAAGATATTGAGGTGCTGGAGGGAGTCCAGAGGAGAGAAATGGACCCTGGGGAAGTGTCTAAAGCACAAGTCCTATGAGAAGCAGCTGAGGGAGCTGCGGGTGTTCAGCCTGGAGAAAAGGAGAATCAGCAGGGACTTTCCTGCTCTTTAGCACTCCCTGAGAGGAGGTTGTAGCCAGGTGGGGGTTGGTATCCTGCCATGTCTTAAATGAAAGGACAGCTGGAAATGGCCTTAAGTTGCACGAAGCGAGAGGGGTAGATCAGTAGTTAACTCATGTAAGCACAAATTAACTGTTAAGAGTCAGCAAATGTTAATCACAAGCCTAAGAAACAGGATGTGCCTTAGCCTTGTCAAGATAAGACAAACACAATGCACCGTGTCAAGATAAGAGGATCAGAACCTGTTTGAAATCAGCACAGAAACTGCTGAATCAGCCAACGAAGGACTGCTCATGCTCCAGAAGAAGGTGACAAGTGCATTGTTGAGGAAGACTACTAACCTTCATCAGAAAGACCCCCCCGAGGAAGAAGAGGAGCCTTCCTCAGTGCGACCACCAGGGTACACAGCGCCTGCGTGGCATGTATACTAACGATATTAATGACTTCCGATAAGTAATTTGTACAACCACTCCTATCCCAAGGAACGTGATGAATATTCATTAATTTTACCCATCTGCTGTGCTGTATGGAGTGCTATGTGTGTGTGTTAGGAGGAGCAATCCCCCCACACACCCAGCACGCTGAATAAAGCAAATGACCACTTCTCTGACTCTGTCTCTGAAGTGTCTCTTGGCCCAGTTTGGGGCGATTCACAAGGAACCAGCCTTGGTGATTCTGTGATACGGTTCTTCAGGAAGAGCATGGCTAATATACAAAATACTGTACACAAATAAGAAAAGCACACATACAAAATAGACAAACTGATTTCCTTGGATTCCTCTTTATTAGAAAGTTTCTGGAAAATAAAAATCCAATCAACTATGTCTGAAAAATCCCAACCAACCAAACAAAAACCCCAAGCCCAAGCAAAAATCTGAGCTTCAGTAGCCATTAAAATGAATGTAAATTGCCACAACCTGGAAAGAAGACCTTTGGCTTTTACTGTAGGTCACGTAGTATTCATTAATTTAGCTGGGGCTCTGAGAACTGTCACCTATGGTTTCCTGTCGCAGCGGGGATTACTGCAACAAGTATATTTCAAACCAGGAGTCCTGTGGAAACGAAGTATATATGGACAGATTCATGGTAGATGTTTCAGAGATGTTTATTTCTCCAGCCGCATGGCCGGGGCTCAGCTCAGGAACTCTGCAGTCACGGAACCCAAGGGACCTTGGCGTTATCAGGGAACCCAAACCAACCAATGGGGAATGAAGCTGACCAGGGGCAGGGAGACCCTGTGTCTCCCCCCCAGGACCCCTCTCCCAGGGCTCCATGGCAGGGGGAAGGGACCCCAACAGTTTCCTTTTTCTTCAGTGCTCTTTGAGAAATATTTCTGCTGTTCACCTCTATTAATAGACAACACCAACCTCCTTTTAGGTTCATATTGCTCTAGAATAATATAATAAAAATAATAATAATATTCTAACTTGCATTCCTTGAAGCTGTCTTTGACTTTGGATGTTGTCGCAGCAAGGGTACATGTACACGCTTCTTTTGTAAGCTCATAGAGCCTCACCCTGTCTGTTCTCCCTGTGTTCCACAAGCCAAGTAGCTGTATTAGTGCATGGTACAGCTGACTTACTGTCCATCTTCTGTCTGAAAGGGATTTATCCTCACAAGATACATGCCACAGCAACACTCTGCACACAGGCTTTGTTTGGGTTCTGGCTGAACTCTGGCCAGATCTGAGCAGAGGCAGAATCTTCTCATGCTGAACTACGTAGTATACAGAGTTCTACAGTCTTAATTGTTTGTGATGCTATTTTTACTACTTACCTCTATAAATAGCTTGCCTAAGAAGATACTTCACTAGAGGCCATATGGCATATTTCCTTTCTCTTAGGATCTAGTATTGTCATACGGCTATGGACTTTTTTTACTGGAGCAAAAAGTAGAAAGAAAACAAGACAACTGATAGTGTGATATATGTAATTAAGTTCCCTTAACTAATGCTGAGTAATAATTCATTCTACAAGCATAGCCATTGATTTATGCAACCAGATTATGCCATCCTATATCATGCTGGTTTATATAAATCAGGACTAAAACTCAGTGCTTTTACCTGTAAGAAGAAGCTTTTCTCATCATCTTGAATATTACTAAAGATTTTTATAGCATTTGAACACCCAGCTAATGCAGTAAAAATTCCGTAGGAGTAGGAGGATGGATAGCTTGTGAGGGGTTTTAGAAGCTGAGGCAAATCTCTATCTTACATGTCTGAAACTGTCTGGAAAGTGCTAAGGGCTGTATTTTGAAATTAATTTCTCAGAGAATACACAAATATACAAATACATTGTGGACTGTACAATGGATCTCTTGGACTCCAAAGCAATAACAGATGTAAATATGCCTGAAGTGTTGCTTCACTGTATGTGGGGTTGATTTATGTTCGTTTGTTTGTTGTGTGGGAAAGTAGCAGTGTCTTGAAAGAAATAAGATGTCCTCTTGGATTGGGGGTTTCTTTCCATTTCCCAAAGTTACACTTGGAATTGTAACTTTCCTTAGCAGGCCCTTCCAGTGAGTTATCCCTGAACGTGTGGCTCCACTGCCTATCAAACCCTATGGTTTCTTACCCCCCCTCTATGGAACTGGGGGATCTATGGAGCATGCCTGCCTATTTCCCCCCAGCTCCTATCATCACCCATTGCCAAAATCCTCCTGGATCCTAAGGTCGACATCTGCTAATTGCTTCAAATATCACAATTTAACGTTCCTTTCAGTTTAAAAATTTCATTGGTTGTACATTACTACAATGGTGCACACAGAACTGCACCAAAGTGAACTTCAGTTTAAAAAGAAATTAGAGATGTTGCAACTGCACTGCTTATATACAATTACCAATTTCATTTAAAAGCTTTCTACAGATTGGTACAACTGTACTGACCATATGTAAAGATACAAATATCACTTTCAGTTCACACAATCAAACGTATTGCAGGTTACAAAGTAGTGCCTATATATGTAGGTATATAAAGAGACAAACATCAATTGAACTATCTAAATATCCACAGAGCAGTAACTAAACTGTACAACTCTACACAGCTTTACATAGAACTCCATACATATATAATCATAACAATCAATGATATATAATATATTAACATCTGTGTAAGTATAATAATATACACAGTGAACCTATACATAAATATGCAAAGTACCTATCTAAATCTCTGTATATCACCTGTAATCACCTATAACTAAATAACATAAATAAATAACAGTACATAATTTGAAATATAATTCTTGGCGTATAGAAACATAGCTATTTATATACAGACAAAAACATAATGGAATACAGATATGGAGAAAACAAGATATGGATGGAACCGAGCCAGCACATTTCCCCATGATTCCCCTCAGTCACTTCCTCCTGTGCAGAGCAGCCCTTCTGGAAACAGAGCAGAGAGAGATTTAGGAAGCAAAGGAAATACTGAGTGACCTCCACCATGCCCTGAGCTTCACCAAGGTCTCAGCACACCTGCGGCTCCTCCAGTCCCTTCAGACCCTCCAATCCCATTAGGCCCCCAAATGCTGCCATCCCCCTCAGTGTCCCCCAGTGCCCTGTGCTCCGCCAGCCCTTTCAGTCCATGCCATTTCTCTGTTCCCTCAGACCCTGCCATCACCCTCAGCTCCCCCAGACCCCTGAGTTTCACTCCTTCCTCTCAGCTCCCACAGCCTCACTGTCCTCTCAGAGCCACCACCATCACCACCCACAGCAGCACGGGGCCTTCAGCGGCGCTGTCCCTGCGGCAGCCCCGGTGCCCTCCGCCTTACCGGCCCTCCAGCGGCTCCCCAGTGCCTTGAGCCCCGCGGCCCCTAAGGTGGGGCACTGCCTGGTGCCCGCGGCGCTTCCCGCCGCTCCCGTCAGGTGCGGGCAGCCGGGACTTGGGGCTGAAAACGCTGCTCGGCCCGGCCCGGCTGCCAGCACGGACCCCGGCACGCCAGAGGGGACAGAGGTGGCACAGCGGGCAAGGCATGAGGGCACAGGGCAGCAGAGTGGGGAAAGAGGGGGAAAAGTAGCATATACCTTTGCAAATACCAGCACATTACCTAAATATCCATAGACACAGAACTCTAGAAATACAGGCTTCTAGAATTAAAACCTTATCTAGTTTTCATTAGGATGTCACATCTTTTCAGAGTGCTGATGTGATGTGTCCATCAGATGTGGTACATCTCCCATGCATTGCTACGCAGCATGTAGCTCACACGCTGTCAGCTCTTTGGAAGGCACGTTCTGTTGCGGGTCCTCGCTGGTGCAGGACAGCCAGCAGCTCCTGCAGGAGACGCAGGATGCAGGGACTCGTCTGAGGAGCTGCATTCAAACAGCAGTGACCCACAGGTGTCTCCGAGTCCTCTGAGAATTCTCTTCCACAATGTGCAGAAACATCCAAGCACTCATGCCTCCAGTTGGAGGGGGGAGAGGAAGCAGTGCATGATTTTAGTGAGAGTACAAAATTGGAGACTATCACTGCTAAACCGTGAAAACCAGAACAGAAATGGATGAATTTATGCACTGAAAGGCCTCTGATATTCTTTTATTGGAGAAAGAAAAGCTATTCATAGTCTAAATACATCTTATATACAGAATTAGAGAAGAGAAGAATTTCAGGGCTGTATTTTGTTACACAAATGTGTTGTGCTGTTTGGCAGGCCCATGCCATCTCAAGGACCCACCTACTTAGAAAATTCCCCTGCTTCCAGACACACAAACAGGACTACCTCTATCCAGGTTTTGAACTCATGTGCTTGACCTGCTGCCTTCTCCTCCCACCTGCAGCACTGGCATCAGTTTGCTCTTTTCAGTAGCACTTTATTTTGACATCTAGAATTAAATAACTGTTGCAGTGGGGATACTGTAACACACATATATCAAACCAGGAGTCCCGTGGAAAGGAAATATATATGGGCAGACAGATTCTTGATAGCTGTTTCAGAGAGATGTTTATTTCTCCAGCCGCATGGCCGGGGCTCTGCCGAGGAACTGTTCCAGTCACGGGACCAAGGGTCCTTCTGCCCGCGCAGGGAACACAAACCAACCCATGGGAACGAGGCTGAGCAGGGGCAGGGAAACCCCGTGTCTGTGCCCTCAGGGCCCCTCTGCCAGGGCTACACGGCGGGGGAGGGACCCCAACAGGTTTTGGCTGCCCCACTCTTCCTTGGGTTTTGGCTGTGCAGCGGGTTCAGTTCGTAAACCGGGTGGAAACACCAATTAAGTGTAGTGCTTTGGTTCAAAATATCCATTACTTACTTATTTTCCTTCTGTGATATAAGAATTAGGAGAAAGCAAAGCAGGCACAAAACTTAAAAGAATATAAAGAAGTTTATTAACAGACCTAAAAGAAGGAAAAAAGATTAAACTTTCAGAACACTTCTCTTCCCCCCACCTTCCTCCTTTCTCCCACTGACAATGTAAAAAGACAACCCTTGAGATTTTTTCAGTCAGTTTACCACCTCTGTAATAATCTCTTTTTTCAGTTCACTTAGGGAGAGGAGTCTCTCTTGCTCATGCTATGGAGACATTTCCACAAGAAACAATTCTCTCATGGCTTCAGTGTCACAACGAGACAGCCGCCCGGGTTGGTTCTCTGCTCGCATGTGAAAGTCCCTTCCCTCGACTTACAGCTTTCCCCACAACTGCTTTCGAGGGTCCAATCTTGAGCTACTGGGGTACCCTTTTAAGGTTGAGCTGTTCAGAAACAAAGGTTCTCTTCACCTATCTCTGGGAGCATCTTCAGCTCCAGGAACAGAGGCCTTCCTCTTCCCTTGCGAGCAAGAGTCTTCATCACTTTCATCTCTGTTCAAGATTCTCACCAGATCACAGCTACTTCAACATTTGCTTATTTCAGCACAGATACTTTTGCTCACAATTGCAGTTTGAACGCTCCACCCCGCCACGCTTTCATGAAATTACAATGGGTACTCTGATGTATCATAGTCCATCACCATAGCTTTACAACAGAATTTCAGCTTCTAGACTTGAAGCATCTCCTCTTTCTCCTCCCTCAGGGTTTCAGCTCTTCCTTCTTCATTGAGTTTGGTATCTTTATGGTGTTGTCTTCACTTGCCTTCACCTTTCCTCCTCCTCTGACTTGGGACAGGATTGATGTCTGCAGGCTTCATCTGTTCTGGAGAATCTTACAGCACTAAAAGGGTTAATCTCACCCAGGCCTTGCAGCTGGCATTCGCTTATCGCTGTTGGTCACATGATCTTTGCTGGGTGGCGGCCTCAGATGAATTTGCGGCCGCACTGGAGGGGGGCCGGCCTGGCCGAGCTGTGCTGCGGGTGGAACAAGGCCACTCGGCTCCAGGGTGGCTGTCTCCTGGCCGGCCCAGCCTGTAACTGAAGCGGCAACGCCGGGTGTCCAGCGAGCAAAAGCGGCTGAGATCTCAGCCAAGCCGCACTGCGGCCGACCCAGCCAGGTCGTGCCGAGCAGGGCCCGGCCCTGCCCTGCCGGGCCACGCCGCAGCGCCCCCCAGTTACTTGTCCAAAAGCCGGAAGCAAGAGAGCTTCCCGGGGTTTGTTCGTTCTTAAATGTGGATCACAGAGGCGTGTCAAGCTTCTTAAGTGGGTTAAAAAAGTTGCCAATATTCAAACTAGCCAGTTGATTGCTTCTGTCGGGTCACAGAGGAAGATGTAAGCACCTCTTTGCAAGAGAATCACTTCCACGGCTGAAGCCTTCTTTACTAAAAAACCAAACTATGCTAAACCATGACAGGCTGGAAATGCAATTGCCCTTTCTTCCTCACCTAGAAGTACTGTGTCTGGGCAGAAGCTGGGCACTGGGCCCTATTCCAAAGCCATTGCAGAGCAGATGAAGGAAGGAGACCCCCAATTCCAAACCATCTCTAAAACCCCAGAAAAGGGACTTTCCATCTTTAAGAAAAAGGGGACAATTCAGAAGTGCATGTATAGCTTATACACAAGGTGACAAGGAAGGCAATCTGCCAACAGAATTGATGTTTTACAAAGTTTTACTGTGAGTCCCAGTCAGGGCAGTTGACACTTGGGAAAGCCATTCTGAAATGGTCCTTGCCATTGTGTTGCAATGATCAGAGATGCCAGGCTGGACAGAGGCACAGCTGATTTTAAAAATGGATGCTGCTCAAAGAAAACAAAAGGAATCATTCCTTTCCAAATTCAGTGTGTCACAGGCTCAAGCAGGATTTCTCTGATGCCCAGCAATACCCAGAAATAGGAGTGAGGGGACCATTTGCATTCCATCTGCATGTTCATGACCTGATTATGACAGGCAAATGCAGTCTGTAACCCCACTAATCCATTCATCCTGGAGTCTTCAGCTTGCTGGTATTTTTGCCCTGACTGCAAAATACCAGGGGGAATGCTGTTTGCTGTCCCAGGGATTAGTTCCTTTCAGGAAACTCCAAATACTTACTCAGATTCCTCTTTTCTACAGACAGGAGCGATTTGAGTTGCCAGAACAGAAGAGGGACATAAACCATTGCTCAGGAACCTCCAATGACCAATGCATGGACTCAGATTGGCAAGGCTACTGAGATGTTTTTTGTGAGAAACAAGCTGGTGTTATACACTTCTTCGAGACACACTATTTCCTTATGTGGTATTTTTCACTAAGCGACCTATCACGCATTGCTGCGTCAGCAACACACTTTCTTAATGTCCTTATATGGGGGTGATCACGAGCTGCTCACTCCTCCAGCAGGCTCCTCTCCTTAGAGTGCCCGGCCTGTGGCATTTCTTCCCCCCAAGGTCAGGCAGAGACAAGCTTCTCCGTGCTGCCGTGGTGTTCTACAGGCACGTCCCACAGCCTGTAGCTCAATTCTATCTTATCTTCCTCTACACAGCATCTCTAAGAAATGTTGATGCCAGTAGGATTTAAGCCTAGGTGTTGTTCTGAAGCCCACTCAGGTAAAGGTTTTCAGCACCAGGTCAAGAGCAGGGAGGCAAGTGGCGGAGCACTGATGGACTTGGCTGTGGTTTGCAGGGTGTGCAGTGCCTACCTTTCCTTGCTCTGCCCTTCCTCTGCTGGATGGCACCTTCCTTCCCAGGAGTGAGAGCTGAGTGGCAGGTTCTGCAGCTCCCTGTCACACAACCTGGCAGTAATCTTGAGGCAGTTTCCCTCAACTTGACCATGCCAGGCAGCAAATGGGGCAGGGCCAAGTCCCACTCAGCTGTCTCTGCTTTGATGTCAGAAACTTCTACAAGCAGGGCTTGGTGGCAGAAACCTCTAAGAGTGTGGCAGGAGGGATAAGCTGCAGCCCCTCTGAAGTTCACAGTGAGTCCCCCACAGCTCCCTCATTCCCACAGTCAATTCTCTGACTGCTTGGCTGGGACTGGTTTCTGTGGCTTCCTCCATGTCTCGGTTTTAGAGACAAGTTTAGGAGAAGAACACTCTGGAATGAGTGTTTCCTCTAACAAAAAAAGGGATTCCAACAATCCCTTTCTGCCAATGAGAAAATGAATACTAGTGGATGAAAGTGAACAAAACCAACAGTTTATTGACAAACAGAGTGCCAACACAACACAAGAAGAAAATGAATAAATGCTAGATATTGAATTGTCAAAGCCTTATCCCCACCTCCACCCCCCCAAGCACACACCCACACCAAAACAAAAAAAACCCCAAAATGCCAGGGAAAGAAAAAAAACAACGGCTGATCACATGGTGGAGAAGAGGGAAAAAAATACAAATGCGACAGCTTTTGTCTCAGGGAAGAAAAAAACCAAAAGGTTCATGTAGCAGTTCGGGAAAAAAACAGATGGGAACGTGGTGAATCTCTGATGTTGGTCTCCACAGCAGATGAAGTTGGTGGATTTAGGGTCCTTTCTCTCACTGGGTTGGCTTTTCCGAGGTCTGGGTCTGGGATGGAGTGGCTTCTTGGCTCCTCGCTGATCCCCTGCTGACCCCGTCGATTTGTCCTCTCTGGCCTTGGACTGGACCAAACCAAACAGTTCAGGAAAAACACAAAGGCTGCTGAAGGACTGTTGTCACAGTCTCCAGAGAAGGGGAAAAAACCTTTTTTTGCCTAAGCTAACAAAAAACCAAGCTAGCTAAGCAACAAAGAGAGCCCAGTCTACCCGGCACTATGGACACCTGGGGAGTGAGGCTTTGAAAAACCTGCGCAAGAGCCCCAAGGCTCTCCCCTCCCCCCGGACCCACCTTAAAGCTCCAGCAACCATTTCTGGGTGTAGAGCAGATGATCATGGGAATAGAAAACCACCCCAAGACACTCCACCACCATTTCAGGCCTCCTGCCCAACATCATTCTACTTCAGTATTTTTACCACCAGGTGTGACCGATAGGTAAAGCTTTGTAGAGGGAAGACCTGGTAAAATCATGGCTCTGATGTGTTACTTAGCCTAAGGAGAAATGGACTGTGGGAGAATGACTCAGCTAGAACAGAGGAAGTGAGGCATTCGTGCCTGCACCGTGGTGTATGGCGGTTGGTTAAATTTGGTTTGTTGTGCCTTAAAACTATGTAAACTAACAACCGACTAATGGCATAAAAAGGCCGGATTTTTTGTAAATAAAGGTCCTCCTTTGCACCTGCCTGGGGACTCCTCGCTGCTCCCTAGCATTACAACCAGGTAAAACTGAATGGACTCCAAAAGTACAAGGCAGGAATGCAGAAAAGATCTGAAGATGGAGCAGCTGTCCTCTGAGGAAAGGCTGAGAGACCTGGGCTTGTTCAGCCTGCAGAAGAGCAGAGGCGTGGCGGGAGCAGCGGGACCTGGCGGTGCCCGCCTGGCCCCGCACAGCACGTGGTGGAGCGAGCCCTGTGAACGCCCGACCGAGAGGGGCGGCGTGTGGGCGGTGGCTGGCAGCAGTGGCGGTGGAGCGGAGCCACACCCAGCTGAAATGCGTGCTGGAGCAGGGCACGGGGGGGCCGCCACTTGGGGGCCCGGCCGAGATGCAGCGCCTGGCATTGGCAGCGAAGCTGCGACCAGAGGAGGCGACGCACGGAGAACTGAGCGGTGCGGCCTGGCCCGGCCTGCGCAGCCTCGAACGCGACCCCGGGAAGAGCGCGCAGGCACGAGCAGCCCCGACAATTCCAACACGGGAGCGACCAAAAGAGGGAGCAAAGACGCAGCGAGACAGAAAACAGCAGCCACTCGGAAAAGTGAAAAGATCATAGTAGCTAAGATCTTAGGGATAGTGAAATGGTATAATGTTAAGCAAAATTATGGTTTTATAACAAGGTGTGACAACCAGCAAGACATATTCGTGCATAGAACTGCTATTAAAAAGAATAACCCTGAAAAATGCATCCCAAACTTGGGAGATGGAGAGGTGGTGGAATTCAAAATTATACAAGGTAGAAAAGGGTTACAAGCATCGCAGGTCACTGGGCCTGATGGGGTTCCTGTAAAAGGCAGTATATATGCTAAAAATCGTAGTCATGTTAGACAGTATCTCCATTGTAAACCCCCCCTACAGTCTCCCTTTCCTAATCCCACCTTTCCCTTTTACCCTATGTCCTATTACCCCCAGTGTATTCCCAATCCGTTTTTTCATCCATGGTTTCCCTCACAAAACCATACCTTTGATAATTGTTTCCCCAAAAATCCCTTTCCAATGCCGAGTGGGGGATGAAAAGGGGGAGGGAAGAAGTTAAACCCTCTCCTGCCTCAGTTTCCCCACAAAGCATGCTCAGAGAGTCCTGTCTCCCTTCTGTCAGCCCTAAGATGTTCCACAGAATCTGTTTGGACATTTAAAGACTCAGGAGGGTGGCTTGTTTTGTTTTGAAACTGTTCTTGTTATGTTATCCAGTTGTTTTCATTCTCCTTTTATTAAAATAAAACGGGTGAGGTGTTGGGGTCCCTCCCCTGCCGTGTAGCCCTGGCAGAGGGGCCCTGAGGGCACAGACACGGGGTTTCCCTGCCCCTGCTCAGCCTCGTTCCCATTGGTTGGTTTGTGTTCCCTGCGCGGGCAGAAGGACCCTTGGTCCCGTGACTGGAACAGTTCCTCGGCAGAGCCCCGGCCATGCGGCTGGAGAAATAAACATCTCTGAAATATCTAGCAAGAATCCGTCCATATATATTTCTTTTCCATGGGACTCCTGGTTTGATATATGCGTGTTACAGTATCCCCGCTGTAATAGTTCTTCCTTCCCTGTTCCCCCACTGGCCCTTGCTCCATCGCCACTCCCTCAGAGTTTCCCTATTGGTTCCCATATTGGTTCGCCTGTGTACCACCCCCATGCCCTCAGATCATTGGTCCCTGATGCTCTCTGGCCTCATATATAAACCTGGGCCCTCTCATGTTCTGGGTCTTTGTCCCTGGACCCGTTCACATGCGTGGCTGGAATAAACTTCTCCCGTGGAACCCTATACAAAAACCCTTCCTGCCTCTTTGCTGTCAACTCGTTCTTGAGCCTATCTGGTGTGTGCGAATGTGTGTTTGAGTGTGTTGGCCCTGCCGAGCGGCTTCATATAGGAGATGCTTCTGGAAGGTTGCGGCACCCAACATCCGCCCGCCGCAACATGTCGCCTGCAGCTGCTCCACAATTTACCTGCAGAAGTTCCTTGGCAGACCCTCTCCTGTCCTAAGCTGTGTCCAGGCAGCACTTCAGAAAGTCACACAAGAGAGAGGATTGTAGCAAGGTGTTCTTCAGCTTTGGGGTCCTTTGTGTGGCTATCAGGTATCAGGCCTGAAGTAAAGGGAAACACGAGACTCCACCTGTTTCTTCTGTATCTGAACCTGCTCCCCTAGATCCCATTCCTTAAGCTTAGTTTTCCAGTGGCTGTTTCTTCCCTGGCAGAGGGTCAGAGACAAGTTTTCACTACCAGAACAGAAAAAACATAAATGCAGCCACACTTGTTCCAACATCCAAAAGATCTTGCCTTGACTGTCAATTTCATTGGCTGATCTCTTTAGTAGGAAGTTCATCAGCAAAACCACATTTTTTGCTCCTTGGAGAATTGACTCCAACTTTTCCACGATTGAAAAACGCCTATGTGAAGCTGAAGTTGGTTTCCTATGATACAGCTGGCAAAGCAAAACAAGTCCAGTGGGAAGGAAATCCACTTTTGCAGTAGCTGCAAACGGGTAATAAGGTCACAGATTTATTTAATATACCAAGACATAGGCAAAGATTCAGCACACAATTATAGCTGCCATCTGTGAAAACAAGATCCAAAACTTATCCAGGCCACCCAGACACATGAGAGAACAATATCCAGATGATTTAGAAGCCTGAAACTGTCAAAGAGCCAATGAATTTGGAAAAGATAGTACTGTTTTGGAGAAAATTGATGCTCCGTGTTTAATAAAGTAAAACACAAGCAGAACTGCTTGGGGTTTGGTTTGATTTACCTAGGTGGCTTGTTTTGGTTTTTGTTTGTTTGTTTGTATAAAAATGGAAGTGGGAAAGGTTCAGTGTACCCTGACAGCCAGGATGGCCAGCTGTGTTGTGGGGTGCCTTAGGCTCAGCATCGCCAGCTAGGCAACGGAGGGGATTGTCTCACTCTGCTCTGCACTTGTGCAGCCTCACCTTAAGTGCTGGGGGCAGTTTTGGACACCCCAATATAACAAAAATATTAAGCTATTAGACAGTGTCCAAAGGAAGGCCATGAGGATGATGAAGGGTCTAGAGGAGAAGCCATATGAGGAGTGGCTGAGGTCACTTGGTCTGTTCAGCCTGCAGAAGAGGAGACTGAGGGGAGACTTCATTGCAGCCTACACTACCTCATCAAGGAAGAGGAGGCGTAGACACTGATCTCTTCTCTGTGGTGACCAGTGACAGGACTCAAGTAAATGGCATGAAGTTAAGTCAGGGGAGGTTTTTCACCCAGAGGGTGGTTGGGCACTGGAACAGACTCCCCAGGGAAGTGGTCACATCACCAAACGTGACAGCTTGAAGAAGTGTTTGGGCAATGCTCTCAGGCCCATGGTGTGATTCTTGGGGTGGCCTGTGCAGGCCCAGGAACTGGACTTCTTGATGATTGTGGTGGGTCCCTGCAAAGTCAGCATATTCTGTGAGTGTAGGATTCTAGGATTCAACCTGCATTTTTGTCTTGGGGTGACTTGATGTTGTATTCCCTATCGCTGCTCTATGCCCAGAAATTAGTTTTATACCTTTCTATGCTTTTCAACTGAGCCTGAGCAGAGAGAGAGAAAACTGAGCAAACTTCTCAAAGTAGTGCTTTTCAAGGACAAACAGAGATAACACTCTCGCCTCAGAATTTTTTTTCCCCCCTGCTGCTGCTGGGCTGTGGGGAGAGGAGCAGAGAAGCACCCTGCTTGCTTGTTCAGCCAGTTTTTAGTTTTGTTTTTTTTTTTCTCCAGAGAGCTGAACTTTGTTTTCCTGGAATTTCATTTTTTTTCCGTTTTTCTGCTGGACTGCTTCAATATCAGAACACATCAGGAGGACTTTCCACCGAGCACAGAGCCCTGGGCCAAGTCCCAGCTCTGAGGAGGAGGGAGACCAAAAGGGAGGACTCCAACATTTTCCCAGGTTTTTCTCCACAGTGAGAGATTTTATTACTTAGCATTATTATCCTTTTCCTGTGTGTTTGTTAAATAAATAGTTTTTATCTCTTTCACTTTCCTTTGAGGAAAAAGTTTCTTTTTTCCCGAACCTGGTGGGGGAGGAGTGGCATGTAATCTGCCTTCTATCTGAGTATATATTTAATAATTTGGTCAAACGGACACAATTTCAAAGGCTATTTATCACATTGCTGAATGTGCTGCTGGAAAATTCTTGTCATTCAGAGACAGAGTTCAAAGACAGTTCAAAATGTGTACACGAAATTTCAGGCATCACTAAAGGCCAATATGGCACGTTTCTTATCTGTTTATGTTCCACTCCTCTTCTGAGGTACTCCCATTCATGGAACCAAAGCTGCAGCAGGTGCTGATGGGCTTCAGGGCCATTTTTAGAGCTAGACCTAGAGGAATTAGTTCAACCTGGCAGGAATGGGATTTTTTCTCATGGGAGACAGAACACTGGACAGACTAGAAAGACATTAGTATCTGAGACAATTTCCACCTTACTTTGAGAGAGGTTTCCATAAAGTGAGGAAGTTTTTTTGAGGAAGATTTTTATGCCTGCAATGCCAAGCGACCAGATGTCCACTTTGGGGCCATATCACTGGCCTCTCACAGCTTCTGGTGCCATCCACCAAGTAGTCCCAACAACAGAGGTGCGTTTTTCCTTCTTATGGATGAGCTGAGCACAGAGGCCAAATCACCTGAGGAGAAAACTAAACACTCTAAAAGCCAGATTCAATTAGGAAACCAAGAAAAAGAATGCCCCCATGCTCTGAGAATGTGCTCTTGAATCTAGCCAGAAAAGTGGCTGTGCTGTTTCCTCAGGGCTGCGGCCAAGGAAATATGGAATTGGCCACTAAACAAAATCTTCATGTTTCATGCAGTGGTTTCTATTTATTCACCTGAAGTTTGAGATACTGTAACTCCCTTCCTGTGGAAGGGACATGCATAAACCAAAGCCACTCTTCACACCTTGTTCCTTGAGATATCTCCCTGCACATTGCAACTGTGCTCTCAGCTTGCAGCAGGGGTCTATGTACAAGCATTACATTTGGGCAGCTGGCAGTCACTCCAAAGCAGCCCCACACCTCATGCTGGGAATGCTGCACCTGACCAAGAATACCTACCCAACTTGACAGATCCATCCAGGCCCAGAAGGATGTTTCACTTTTGATGTGTCTCTGGATCAACTTCCTGGAATGCAGAAAAGCCAGTCCTTGCAGGCACTGAGAGAGAGAAAACGAATAGGAAGATGAAAGTTAGCAATCTGGTTTCATAACACAAGAAAGGATCTTTCTCTAATGATTTACTTTCTAGGTGAGTGGGGAGTAATGGCATAACATGCTGCTGGCAAGAGAAAGAGCTTGCCACTCCAACCCTAGTCAAGCAGTATCTCTTTATGTGAAGGCAAATTAGCTTTGGAAAGTGAAAAGGCAACTGTTGTTCTAGACTGCCCCATGAAAACAGAGCCAGAAGGACTGATGCTGGTTTGGGCTGCTCTCTCTCTCTCCATCCAGAGGACAAATGAGAGGTTGCCCAAAAATGGTATGAAGTGGATCACTTTCAGGCAGGAGGCTGCATGAAAAAGGTTTTATTGCTGGCCTTGACAGCAGACTCAGAAGTAGCACATTAGTGACTTTTCAGAAGCAAAAACCATTTGGGGTTCAATGCTCTCCTTTGCCGCTGAGAACTGTGACAAATAAGTCTCTGTTTTTTCTTTGCTATTAATTTAAAATTTTGCTACCAACAGTTTTGCTTTTGCAGGTAAGGAATGCAGTACAGACAGGCTTCCAGCAAATGTTTAGAGAGGCAAAGTGGAGTACCATAAATAAATATAGAGAGTGTACAACATCAGTAGTTAAGAGTATAAGAACAGAGTAGAGTAAACTCTGAGAATGAAATCACTGCTGTTCTTACCACCATTGTTTCAAAGGACAATCCTGTCCAAGCCATCAGAAGCACAAGTAAGATCCCTTAACCTCCCTACAAACAGCTGCTATCCGTCCTTCACTCATTCCCATCTTGCTAATCACATCCATTAAAGAGTGCCATCTACATACTCCATTATCAGCCAGAGATCCTTATTGACAAGGTAGCTGAAGGAAGAAAACAACAGCATGGAGATGAATGTGCCTGGCTAAATTGTCTTATGGAGAAGAGCAGAGTGGACTTTTGTTTCCACGTAACTTGTACTTGTAGACAGAAAAAAATGGAGAGACACTCCATCTTGGCTATGGAGTGCTTGCAATCTCTGCAGTTTAAATCAGAAAGGCACATCCCTGGAAAAGGAAATGTCTCATATGGCAAGCAAAGGAAAAAGGCAGTTTAGTAATGGCAAAGATTAACCTGGAATAGGGATGCATCACATTAGCTGTTCATCATTCAACACATAAATTCCATCATCAACTCCAGGAACAAGGAGAACCAACTTTCACTACTTTTATCCAGGACCACGGGGGTGTGCACTACTGAGGACAGAATTTGGTCAACCTTTTGGAAAACCTTGCATAAAGTACATTCCATAAAAAAGAAAAACACTTCCAAAACTGGCAAATTATGTGTTTCTGGAAACAAGAACCTAGTCTTTGGCAGCCACAACAATGAAGAATAGTGGGACTGGCCCAAGGGAAATAATTTTGATGGTGGTTTATCAGGAATTATCATAAAATACTTGAAGAAGATCAAACCCTGAACAACCAAATGGCATGGAGGAAGCTGTTGATTTAGTAAGAGAGGGCTGATCCAGGTTTTTAAAAAACTCTCTTCAAATTATGTATGCCAGGCAAGATCATTGCAGACAAAATGCAATTTCCTCTCCTACATTGTATATGAGTAGATGAATAATGATAAAAAGATCAAATTTCTATGAGTGAGTAAGGGGCTTTCTAACCCTTGCCTTGCAAGTATGTAAATAAACATTCATATGATAATACCAGAAATATTTACCTGTCTAGGTGACAATGTTGGAGTTCTTCTTGTTCCTCATGATCAGGATTTCTTTTAGTCGTTCCGTGGTGGTCTGTTGCCACAGATCAATTTGCTTTATGGCCACCTCAAATGACATTAAAAACCATTAAATTGAGCAGTCTGTGGCACAAGATCCCAATGAACATGGAGTGTGCAATTTTGGAACAACACAGCTGAGCTGTGCCAAACTGCCTTGTGATTGGAGCAATTAGGAGCTGACATTCCAACAGCCTGTTTCTCCGCTCGCTCAGGTGCCAGTTACAGGACACGTGGCCATAGAGGTTTTGCCTTCTCAGCTTGGCAGAAATGGTCTCTAAACTATCAACACCAAAGCTCTAACAACACTCTTCACCTACATTCTTCAAATGGCCTCAGTTTATCACCACTATTGTCACTCACACACCTTTTGCAAGCACAAGACAATGGTGCTCCTGGGAACATATATCAAAACAGGTGGTCGACACATAATTAGCAATTAAAACCCAGCTAGAATGCCCTTCTCTGAAAGACATGCTGCCCTCCTTGCATTCTTTCTGGTAGTTAAGGTGGACAAAGTGTATGCAAAACGTGTTTGCAGGCTGACATAGGTCTGTGCTTCTTTTGCCCTGGCAGCAAAGTTCTACTGGCAATGCAAAGCTCCAGCTCCAGCTGCTAGCAGAGATGAAAGCACTTGAGAGCCATAGAATTTGCGGGTATGTGAGGTGTTGGGGTCCCTCCCCCGCCGTGTAGCCCTGGCAGAGGGGCCCTGAGGGCACAGACACGGGGTTTCCCTGCCCCTGCTCAGCCTCGTTCCCATGGGTTGGTTTGTGTTCCCTGCGCGGGCAGAAGGACCCTTGGTCCCGTGACTGGAACAGTTCCTCGGCAGAGCTCCGGCCATGCGGCTGGAGAAATAAACATCTCTGAAACAGCTATCAAGAATCTGTCTGTCCATATATATTTCCTTTCCACGGGACTCCTGGTTTGATATATGCGTGTTGCAGGATCCCCACTGCAACAGGTATGGGCTACACTTACTTGTCCTCCTGGGACAGTGTTGAGTGCCTTACAAATGGTTCTGAAACCCCTAGAAACAGAATAACAGCCACGAAAAGAGAAGCAGTTTAGTGCCTTGGAGTGAAAGCCAGTCCAGACAGGAGATGTCTGCTGCCTGCAGTGTTTATAAAACAACTGGTTTCATCAAGTCTTCAGCCAGTAGCACAGCAGCCCATGAGCCCTCTGCCATGCAGGGTGTCCATGAGAAAGCTTATGTCCAGCCAGGAGGCAAAAGGACTGTTGCAAATCTCAAATGGACACACTAGATTAAGTGGGTGTTTTCTTTCTCTCTTTTCTTTCTGGAGCATGAGCAGTCCTTCGTTGGCTGATTCAGCAGTTTCTGTGCTGATTTCAAACAGGTTCTGATCCTCTTATCTTGACACGGTGCATTGTGTTTGTCTTATCTTGAAAAAGCTAAGGCACATCCTGTTTCTTAGGCTTGTGATTAACATTTGCTGACTTTTTAACAGTTAATTTGTGCTTACGTGAGTTAACTACTGATCAGCCCCTCTCAGATGTGAGTTGCAATGGCTTCAGTCTAACCTGGTTGGGCAGTTCACAGAACTGCAATTTGGATGAGTTGTTACTATGAATGAATGTTTCTCTTAAGGTTATGGGCATTCCTATATGAATTTGAACCTCGATAGTCAGAAAAGTGAGAGAGCTACGAACAGCATTCATTGCCATAAAGAAATTGTGATGAAATCAGAAGTGAGAAGGTGGTAACTGAGCAATTTCATCATGTTTTCTTCTATACCATGGTTAAAGGGTTTTTACTCACATGAAAACTGGCCACATCCACTGTGACAGCTATTGGTGATTTTTGGTTTCAAGACTTTCAAAACTTGGTCCATTTGTCTATTACAACCTCTTTCAAGCATGTAAAAACACTCTTGTATGCACCACTATAGATTTTCTGAACTAGAATAGCTGGAAGATTTATTCTTAAGGTGGTGGTAGTTTCCTTGTCCTTTCAGAGACGCTGGTATCTGATGCTCTAGGGAATCCATGGACCTCAGTGAACAAAAATCAACTAATTTACTGGGAAGACTTTTTTCCATAATGTTCCTATTCTTATAATGCCCTCTATGAAGAAATTTCTTTTCCAGGTTATGAAAGATGCAGATTATGCCCCAGTCCAGATCGACCAGTCAGTGGTATTCAGACACAGTCAATTACATATTTTTAGAATAAGATGCTTACACAGCCTGTTTCTGTTTAATGACTCACACAATTTTTACCATAGTAGAGATTGTCTCTAATTTTAATATAGTTACCTCTTCATAGTTTAGTATCAGGGAGATTGAAGGAGTGGGCCATTTTTCATTGTAATTTTGTCATTTAGCAGAAGAATATGAGCTTTTCATTAATCTTTATTTAAATAGTTTGCAAGATAAAAATAAGAAAACAAAATATTCTGTAATAGAATATTCACCATTATAAATGAAATATAAGTAAATTATTTTTCATTCTACCTGGAAAACTATTTTAAAAAACTGGTTTGCAGGTGGAGATTTTGTCAAAACTCTAAGACTTGAGGAGTGGCCGGGCATCAGACAGTTAGTGGTGTGCAACTGGGTTTTTTGCATTGCTTCTTTTTCTTGGGTTTGGTTTTGTTTGGGGACTTTTTCCTCTTTTTGTTTGTTTGTTTGTTTGTTTGCAATTATTAATGACCTCAACCACATTTTTTTGTACTTTTTGCCCTTCTGACTCTTTTGTCCATCCTTTTGGGTGGAGTGATCAAGCTACTCTGTTGCTTATTAAGAAAATGCTTTATCAGTGGGAGCTGTGAGTGCCTATAAATATTGTATTTAGAAGGTCAGTGATCTTCCAAACCAAGAAAACAACAAAGCTGGGCATAGTGAAGAGATATCTTAGGTTGACTTTTTTTGGGGGGGGTGGGGGGGAGGTCCGAGTGCTGGAGAGCTAGCCAGAGTAACAACACATACACCGATACGATTTGAGCATCGTTCTTCATTTATTGTTTAACTATACAAGCTTGTATCTACTTTTGCAAAGATTCACGCCCAGTCCCTCTAGACAGCCTCTAATCAGCAGGGGAGACGACCAGTGTATAACTTCGCCAAGGACTTTCAGGGCTGCCTGCAGCCAGGTGCTTTCCAGGCTTGCTTGCAGCCAGGGGCCAGTTCAGGGGCTTTTCCTCAGCAACCCTGGGTTGTCCAGTCTTTCCAGGGGTATCATATGCCCCTGTTCCACAAGGAATCCCTCTACAGTTGACTGTTGCTATGATTGAAGGTAAGAAATATTAGGGATTGCTTTTTACCTGGGCAGTGTAGGAATCACTCCTCTCTGGAACATGTTGATGGATATTTTTAAAACTGGTAATTTTATCAAAAAGCATAGCTTTTACAAAATGTGAAGATCTTGGCTAAATGATGTCAATGGATGACTACCAGGCGGTTTTTGTGGCTCTTCAGACAATAAAAAAGCTCATTCGGTTATAAAAACTGATACCTTAGAGGGTTTTTTCCAACCTTAGCAATTCTATGATTCTATGATAAACAGGAACTGTTGTCTTGTTGCAAGCTTAATAATCACAAAAGTTTGCATACTTAATAGAACGCAGTATTTTTAAAATATGATTTTATATTTCAGTATATAATTGCATATGTAGATTTAATGCAGTATCTTCATATATTGGAAACGTCTATTTCCTTTTCAATGAATATAAGTCAACTTATACCAAAAATACAGCAAAGGTGAAAATTTCGAGGCTTATATGTATAAAGAGGTCCTATTTTCAAAACAATGTATAACTCTAAAAAAATCTAACTTTCTGGCCAGAAAAAAAAAGGCAATTTTTTCATGTTTCATTTAATTTTACTGTAAACTAAACAACACACAATTGGTAGCTTTATACAAAACCTATTCATCAGTCAGTTTCCTTCCTTGCTAAAAGACAAAAGCATGATTAAAAGAAAAAGATCAGCATGGAAAAATGGACTCTTTTTGTTAACCAAGAAATGGAATCAAAGGAAGCGCAGCTGTGAGGAGAGTTGCAATTACTGTACTACTGTACTACCTACAACACATTTTAATTTTAAAACAGAATGTTAATATCTCATCCATACCTCCGTCAATTTGAAGACTTCTGATGTAGCAGAATGGGCAGGAAAGCTGAAAGATGGAAACATCATTACAGTTTCAACCATATTAGAGTGGGTGAGAGACAGTCAGGTAAGAGTAGGGATGCCATAGAGACTTCATCCTCAGAATTCTTTGAAATTGAACAAAGCCCTGAGCAGCTTCATTAACTTTGAGGCCAGTGCTGGTATTAGTGAGAGCCAGGCTTGATTAACGCTGGAGGTGTTCTCCCACCTCTTCTTGATTCTCACCAAAGCTGCTTGCAAGCATATTGAGCACAGCAGGGCGATCTGTAATGAGTTTGTTGGTAAAAATACAAAATTTGAGAAGAATTCAAAAGGGTTTTAAAATCAAGATTAAGATATTGATCAGAAACTAAAATAGTCACAAAGGTTTGGTTTTTCTTTTTGTCCAGGAAGGCTACAAGTCCAAGTGTTTTATTCAGTCAATGGTCAATTATTTAGACAAAAACATTAATTCTGTTTAGTTCTGAAATAGGAATGATAATCATTTTCCCTCTCTTTGCTGAAACTGATACATAAAGCAAATCACAGGTAGAGAACATGGGATTTCTGTTTGTGCACTTACTACGTGAAGTATCCAGTCAGTTGTGGACGGTTGCTTTTGGCTGGCAGGCCTGATTCTGTGCTGTACCCTGACTACATCTCATTGTCTATAAAATGATCTAATCTTTGCTGCTATGGCTTTGTCAAAGTGGAGAAATCTGGGTAGATCTCTTACTACCAGCCAGCTTTAGTGCTAAGAGAGGAAAACATGTCTGAGGCAGCACATCTGGGACAGGAGTCCCAGACAGTCACACCAAACTCTGCCTCTTGCAAGTAATTCTCTGTTGGGGTCTCCCCCCCTGCCATGGAGCCCTGGGAGATGGGCCCTGGGGGGGAGACACGGGGTTTCCCTGCCCCTGCTCAGTCTCATTTCCCATTGATTGTTTTGTGTTCCCCGGTGTGGCCAAGGACCCTGGGGTCCTGTGACTGCGGGGTTCCTGAGCAGAGCCCCGGCCATGCGGCTGGAGAAATAAACACCTCTGAAACATCTACCACGAATCTGTCCATATATACTTCCTTTCCTCGGGACTCCTGGTTTGATAGATGCGTGTTACAGTAATCCCCGCTGTAACAATTCTCTGCATGAGAAATCATTGCCTCACTTCAGTAGAAACATTTCATACTGAAATTCAGTGTATCATAAAAGAATGAATCCTCCAGTTAAACACTGTCTTTTGATTTAATTTTGATTACAGGAGTTGAAAGAGCTTTCTAAGGCATCAAAGTGTCCCAGAGTTGAAGAAAAGCATTGCTTTTTGGAAATAAATTTTCTTCATGACAAATGGTATAAAGTGAAGCAATACTGGCCACAGCACAACAGTCATTTGGAAGAAATGGCCATGTTCAACAGAAGATATGCTCTTTGCCAGGGAATTTATCTCACTGCTTCACCTCAGGTAGGATTTTATGGTGCCAAGTGCTAGGAGAAAAAAAAAAAAGAGTGCTGAATACTAAGAAATAAAGTTTGGAATATATTCTTATGCACTGCTATGTATCACATAGATTATTTTATCCCCAAACTATAATTAAAAATTCATAGACATGTCTATTATATTCAATCGTTTTTTACTTGCAGAAGGAATTAAATAGTTTGAACTCCTACTGTTTTAAAATCATATTCTAACAAGCAATGCTGTTTTAGAAGTCAGACTACAGAGGAGTCATTCTTTAAATGCAGAGGAGTCATTGTTTTAGAAGTATAATAAAATAACCCTGGGAAAGCTCTCATTTGCCTGAAAAAGAGTCCTGGTGTGTTCCGGCAAGAAGATGCTGGCTGCACCACTGTGTTGTGCTCCACAAACTTCTAACACCTTGTTAGAAACTCTGTCCTCGCTTACCTTCCTCCAAGAACACCTGTCGAACCTGTCTTTTGTCTCTTATTGTTCATTTCACAATTTTAAGATAGCAACACTCATAATTAGGTTGAGGGTGCTGAATTTTTTAACAGAATGAAAAAACATGAGGAAGAACTCATTCTGATTAGACATAAACATTATTTGTAATATGCAATATATGACTTTCTCAGCTAATCACACTATGGGAATTATCATGTTTCTTGCTATTGCAATTAAGAAATCATTTGATAACTCCCCTTTACACAGATTGTTGAGGTTTCACATTTGTTTCTCCTAATTAGGCTATTTAAGTATAGGATAAGATTTACTAGCTGAATGCAAAAATCCTTTGACTCTAAAACAATAGTACTTTAACCAATAGTTTAACTTTTCAACAATTTCAGGTCCAAAGACACATATGACAATTAGATGTCACTCATTCCCTTCATCTGAGTTGCCTTCTGTTGGAGGTTAGGGTTATTCGTTGTGTTTTCTTTCTTAGGGAATTTTCTCCCATTTTGTTGCTAAGAAACCAGAACTTAGACCGGTACTTCGGAGAGACAAAAGAAGTTGCCAAGCTCAGGGGAGGAGGGCACCTGGCTGCACTTCTCTTATCTGAGGGTTTCTCTCGGAGGGGCAGAGATACTGTGAGAATTGGGCTGGGAAGAAGGCGACTGGGGCAGCTGCTAGCTCTCCTGCTTTTTCGGCATCCGGAGGGGAAGGAGGCTGCGGTCGCTGTGGGACGAATTCGCCACCACTGCGGTGTTTCCGTCTCCTGCTGCCTTTCTTCTACCGTCAGTGGAGCTCTGCTCGTGGGAGCGGCCGTTGCACTGGGAGCTTGTTAACACCCTGCCTCATGTAACAGAGGACCCTTCACCATCTGCTGGGGTGCCTCGGGGGAAACCCCGGGATCCACTAGCCCCTTTCCTCCTCCCAGGGAGCCCCTCCCTGCCCTGTTCGGGAGGCTGGCGACCACTGCCCAGCCCCGGCGTTTCTCTGCCACCCCTCCGAGGTTTCTTTGCTACACTGTAGCCCTTCACCCCCTGCCTGTGGGAATGCCCCGCGGTCCCAGCTACAGCTGAGGTGTTTCTGCTGCCTCTTGCTTGCTACCCTGGGTGAGCTCGTTTCTGCCGTTCCAGCTTGCTGCTTCCGAGGTGCCTTCTGGGGGTTTGTAAAGTAAGCCCTTTCCCATCTCTTCTGCCAGCTGCACCGCCAGTACCCGTGTGGAGAGGGGGCTGAACTCGCGCCGCAGCGCCCCCTGCAGGCGCGGGGGAATCACCGCACCCGCCCTGCCCGGCCCGGAGCCACCAGCGCCCCTGCCGGCGGTGACGGAACTGCACCCAAGGGGAAGGTGCCTGACAGCCGAGACAAGGCTGCTGCTGCCTTTTGGTTCTGTTTGGTGTCGCTGCGTTGCTGTTGTTTGTTTGTCTTGTCATACACATACCTACTAGTAAAGAACTGTTACTCCTTTTCCCATCTCTTTGCCAGAAAGCCCCTTAATTTCAAAGGTATAATAATTCAGAGGAAAGGGGATCATATTCTCCATTCCAAGGGAGGTTGCCACCTTCCTGAAATTACATCCCAGGTTAGAGCGGTGTTTGAGTAGATTGCCTTTCACCCATGAAGTCTGTTTTTAGGGTTAGGTTGTGCATAAATAGGTTACTTTGTTAATAAAGGCAAAGGGCTGTGACAACAGAACTGGACAGTGAGGTCAGAACAGCAGTTCCAGCAGAAAGCATGAACAGAAATTTCAAATGTGGATTCACCAGTTATCAATCTCCTAACTGGTCACTCTGTTGAAGAGTGACTGACTATATGGGTCTGTCCCTAGAAAGCTGGTTTTTGCAGGTGGACAGCTGCAGGGTCTGCTTTGAATAAATACTTCTGAAAGAAGGTAAATTTAGAGTAATTTTTGAAATCGGGCTGAGGAGACATACACCTAATGACCTTTAGCCTAATTGCTGCAAGATTTGCTTTAAATACTGATTATCATACAGTACAACCAGGCTATGTGCCTACTGAGAATGTGGGTCCTACTCTTGACATCACAAAGGATACTGTGTCTGGTACTGATATACCTATCAATCCAAGCACTATGAGGAAACTTAAGTTTTGGCTAACTAGAGACTTTTAAATAGTGAGCAAGTTATGTCTGATACCAATGTGAACTTGGGTTAAACAATCCATGTGGACACATACTAAGCCCAAATGAAAAAAAATGGCTGTGAAGAAAATCTGTCAGGAAATTGCCAGCTTTAATCAGAGGAGCAAGATGCTGGAAAACTCATTGTGAAGTTAGTGTGAGACATACAAACTTACAAAACAGAATTGGTTTTATTATTATTATTGCAATTCCTATATTTTACTTCGTTTCAAGTATTAAGCTGTTCTTACATCATCCTATGAGTTTTACCTTTTCTTACCCCCTGATTCTCCTCTCCATCCCACCATGAGAGGAATGGGGAAGTGGGCAAGGGGCTACATGGTCCTTAGTTGTTGGTTGGGTTAAACCATGACATAATGTAAAAATAAAAGTATGTGTTACAAGTGCAAATGCACCATATTCAGGTCCCTGTTTATGCCAATGTCTATTAATGCTTCAAAATTTTTTGTACATTTTTAAGTGACACTTGAATCTTTAGTGATACAAATTGATATAGTTTCACTTGTTTCAGTGAAGTCACACCAAGTTACACCAGATGAGTTAAAAATGTAATCAAACTAAATTTACCAGGAATGGTGAAATACTTGGATATCTTCTTTATCATACAACTTCCAGTACTTTTGTCAGGAGATAAACAGCTTGAAAAACTTTGGCACTCCCTTATTGAAGAACACTAGCCTCATTTCTTGTAAAAAAAATGATAATATGTGAATACACAATATTAGAAGTGAAGAGGAAATCTCCACAGAGGCTCCAACACTTGGGAAGTTTTGCAGTCATATTTATTCTGTATGGACACAGTGTCTTCCAAAAATAAAAAGGGGAAAATCCAAAGTGTCCAGCTAAGTCCTTGTCAAACCACCAGGAACAGGAGAGATTAAAGAAGATTAGAAAATAAGAAAGATGTTGTATGGATGAAAACAGAGTGGAGAAGGAAGTTGTTTTTCTATCAGAAAACAAATCCTAAAACAAATGTAAAAGCTATGGTTGTAACAGCCATGCATGTCACCATTGTTTCTCATTGAAGCTGGCAAACTTAAAATTGTTTCTCATTAAAGGTAACATGACAGCCCTGTCACAAGTGAAACCTCTACATGCACAGTTGCTGCCTCTGGCTCAAGTTTTTTTAAACCTACTGCAAACATTTCTTTGAAAAATTTAGGAATACAGTTTTGACTGTGAGGGTCAGGAGGCCATGGCACAGGTTTCCCAGAGAAGCTGTGGATTCCCTGTCCCTGGAAGCGTTCAAGGCCCAGTTGGATGGGCCTTTGAGCAATGTGGTCTAGTGGAAGGTGTCTCTGTCCACAGCAGTGGGGTTGGAGTAGGTGATCTTTAAGGTCCCTTCCAAACCAAATCATTTTTTGATTCTATGATTCTATGTTAGTACAGGAGAGAGCTAAGTCCCAGAAGCAGCAGTGCAACACCATAGAGGAGAAAGGACAGAAGATGTGAGGGGTTATCAACAGGATTTTTCCAAGAGAAGAAAGGACTAAGCTAAAATTATTTTCTTCCTTTCTTACATTTTTCTGGGATAATCTGTGGGGAATAACAAGACCTTGTTTTATTTCTTTTGAGTCTTGTGCTTTGTTGCACCTTCTCTTTAAAGTTAGCTCATTCTTTCTTTAGTACAGTTTTCACCATAGCTGTAGGCTTCAGTAGCCCTCACCTGCACCTGCTCCGCATAATATGATGGGGTGTTGCCCCTAGTCCCACTAAATACTGAAATTTGGCCTTGTAGCGGTCAAGAAAAATGCACAGTTGAATAAATAGTTTCACACATAGAACCAGGTGTATTTGTGAGCTTAATTGGATTAATAGTTCTGCAGTTCAGAGCTGCACCTGAGGCATCACTACAACTGTGTACATGCCAAAAAACCCTCCTAATTCTTGGGAATGAAACAAATGTGCCAGTGCAGAGGGACTGACATGAAACCCAAAGAGCTTTTCCTGGATGATAGTTTAATACATGTGTTTGGCCTTCATGTTTTTATATGCATGCCATGTTGCCTTGTATCTGAAAACAACCTGAAATAATTTCGCATACTATGAATTGCAGAAATGGTATAGTGTGCTCTTTCTTTACACTCTTATTCTCATGGTTCTCCTCCTTCACTTAACTTCCCCGACAGGCTGCTCCAGGATAGGCCAATGCCTGCAGTACCTCCCCATGCCAAGCACTGCTGGGATGTACAGCCAGGAGACTGTAAAGTTATTGCAAGCACTAAGATTTGCATATTTTTTTACTGTCTCACAGTTATTTCTCCTGAAAAATGCCCCCTGCCATAAGAAAATCCTTTCCTGATGTTTGGAAATTCCTCATTTAGAATCAAAGAATCATAGAATCATTCAAGTTGGAAAAGACCACCAAGATCATTGAGTCCAATCTTGAACCAAACACCACTGTGTCAGTTAAACCACAGCACTAAGTGCCACATCCAGTAATTTCATAAACAAATTAATGCGTTCATAGAAAAAAATGGATCCCTATTACTGTATCCTGCAGCTGTAGGGAGGAGGAGAGAAGATCCAACAGGCAGGAGTTGTGCAGCAAGATTGATTTATTTAATTATTTTACAAACTCTTTTATAGACTTTTTTCTTCATAGTCTAATTGGACAAAGGATCAGCCACCCCCTGGGTGGATTGGCTAGAAATCCTAAACATCCATTGTCAAAATATTTTTCTACTGTACCATAAACATAGTTCTACAAGGTCGCAGGTGTTCATAGTTTATAGAACTTCTGATAATGTCTTTGTGAGAGAGAAAAATATCCCATGGCATAGAAAACAGCAGGAAAATTCTTGCTAGCAGCAATATTGTATCCACAGATCCCTACTATAAGTAATGGAGAAGGAAGAGGTTTCCTGTCCATGTATTTTCTTTCACTTTTTTTTTTTTAGTGAGCAGTCTAATAGTTAGCTCTACATAAAAAACTTTGTCTTCTTAAGCATCCAAAATGATGCTAAAACTGTGGGGGGGGGGAAGAATGTAAACTGGGTAAACCATCAGTTCCATCTTTAAGTTTCCGGTCATTTCCTTGTACTGGGTGGTCACTGAGATGGTGGGCCCTGTTGAAGCCTGTCGAGCCAGAGCCGCCGATTCCTTATCTCACAGTGGCACCGTGTGGCTGCGCATCCTCAGCACAGCTGCGAACACCAGCATCAGGCTTGGGACGCGGGACAGCTCCAGAGCCGGCTGTTGACATGGCTTCTCCATACCACCCAGCTCAGAAAAACAGGGTGTGAGCGCTCTTGGATTTACGAAGCACATTAAGTTGGTGCCCAACTTCAGCAATGTAGTAAAAACAATTCTCTTGCACATCCTAGCAGGGTGGGGGATTCTCTCTTGCCAGGCTTCTTGCGAATGGCCTCCTCAGTGGCATCAGGTCCCAGGGTAAGTGCTGCTGGAAGCATTGGCTTCTGCATTCTCGATGCTCAGGAAGGTGCCCGAGTCTCGTTGCTGCAACCCAAGCATCAGCTCCATCAGGAGGGTTCTGTGTCAAATGGTTGCCACCCAGAGCTTGTGGGATCACCTGGAGGGCAGCCCTGTTACATGGCAGGGTCTCAATAGATTCAAAATGTGTCAAGCCGAATTATACAATATCTGGAACCAGAGGATGGTCTTCTCCATGACAAGACAGGGACTGGTACAGAGTGTGCCTAGAAGACTGGGACCCTGATCTTTCCTCAGCTCCTACTCGGGGTGGTGGAGGAAGGACAGCATGTCCTCCAGCATCTGCTCCCTCATGCAGGTACAAAGCAGCTCCATGGAGAGGAAGAATGATACTGTACAGCTTTCCTTGAGTGTTCAGCTGCAGTTGGAAGGAGTGCCCACAGCAGGGATTTAGGGGCACCAGCAGGTGGTAGACAGAGACAGCATAATCTTTACAAGGACAATGTCTTTCTTGTTGTGAGGAAACACAACAAAACAACCCAGGATTTGAGCTGCAGCCTCACCAGTGCCCTGTACAGAGGGACAATCACTTCCCTCGTTCTGCTCTCCACACTATTTCTGGTACAGGCCTGGATGCCATTGGCCTTTCTGGCCACCTCGGCACATGCTGGCTCATGTTCTGCTGGCTGTCAACCAGCACCCCCAGGTCCTTTTTTTGGGCAGCTTTCCTGACACATTTCTCCAGAACTAGAGCATTGCCTAGGGCTGCTATGAGTTGTGTCCGAGTGCCTGATAGGGCAGGCAGGGGAACCAGGCTTTTTCAGATCTTTATGTCACTGGTGGCAGGAATGCTGTCAGGACATTTAATGGGTTCTGGTCTTCAACATGCTTAGAACATCATGGGTGGCTCAGTAGCTGATAGGGCAGGTGCAGGAACCTCACCTGTGCAGGTGCTTGTGATGTCACTTGTGGCACAGTTCCTCATAGTGCATACCTGGGAGCCTGGCTTGTGCTGGTGTTTATGTCACTGGTAGATGAAATGTTAATCAGGTACTGAATAGAACCTGGTCATGCTGGTGCTTGATGTTATCACACTTGGCAGAGGAACTGATGGAGAAGGTGTGGTAACTTTGGATAGCTGCACTTCACTTCTCACCGTACTTCACTTTAGGCTCACTAGGAGCAACAAACCTCATGTCCTCATTGTATACCTGTGAACTGGAAAACCCCATCTCACATACAAGGGAGTGAAGGTGCCTTGAAAAATAATTTGAAAAGTGGTTTTGAAATCCAAAAATGCAAGATAACCAAAGTACAGGACAAGATAGCAGCACTAAAATGAAATCTGTCTTGACTGTAGTACTGATTAGCAGCCAACTACATTCTAAAAACATCACCATCAGGACAAGCCCAGTCTGAGTTGTCCCAAAACTGCAGCTGGACTGCATGCCAGCCCCACTCTTCCTTTGAGCTGGGATGCCTCTTGAGTTTAGAAACACTTTACCTGAGATGAAGAGATTGTTCCTTTACCCGTGACAAATCCCCAATAAGTGACTGATAGCATGCTGAATAATTACTATGAAAAATTACTAATTTATTTAGCTACTCTAAACTGTAATAAACTTTGTGTGGATAATTTCATCAGGCATAAATCATTGTCCAAGTCTGAGACTGATTGCACCTAGCTGCACCAAGGATCCATAAAGAGTTTAAAAAGCAAGAAGATCCACCATGAGCAAGAGGATCCCTTGTGACTCAGGGGGAGTTTACTCCTTACTTTTTCTGTCTATGGTCTCTGTGTGAATCATTCTAACTCAATTCTAGTGATTGATTTTCAAAGTTCCATACATTCTCATTTGTTTAGCTAAACAACTTAAAAATCAGACAGGTGCTTTGTCTACACTTACTGAATTCCCCTACTTCACTCCAATTAATTATTTTTCATTCTGCTCACTCCAGGAATTTTAAAACTTCATCTCTACATTGTCTCAAGGTATTCCTCTCTGCTTCTGTACTATGATCCCATTTTGGGATGGCCATCTTTGGCTGTGCTCCTGGACAGCATATCCCATCTGCAGCCCACCTTTGATTATGCTCCTGGATTCATATACACTCATCCAGAGCAAGCACTGATTCAAATAATTGTTGGGCATCCGCCCAAGTTGGATCATATGGTCTGAGAATATCCCAGAATGTCTGGACTACCTTCTTTGCAGTCATCTCTGAGCCTGAGCATTTGTTGCTGCCATCACACTAAATCATTACGGCTAAAGGGTACAGAAATAGTTCTGAGAGACAGATGTAGGAGCAGAAGAGGCCTTGACACTGTGTGCTCACTGTTCAGCTGTAGCTCAGTGTTGTGCTAGTGACACTGGTTTCATCACAAATCCAAAACTTGGGTTGTGACCCAAAGGCAGGTCCCACACTTCACCTTAATTGAACCTCATACAATTAACCTCAGCCCATCAAGCCAGAGCCCTCTGGAGAGCCTTCCCGCCCTCCAGCAGATCAACACTTCCACCCAACTTGATGGCGTCTGCTAATTTACTGAGTCCCCTCATCCAGGTTGCTGGTAAAGATATTAAACAGGACTGATTCCACTACTGAGTCCTGGGGAACACCACTAGTGACTGGCCACCAACGTGTGAAAAACGAGGTTAACTCTCCTGTGAGAATTTAAAGGGTTTAATATAAAGACAATAAGAGACACATAAAATAAAGCAAAGGGATAATGGCCGGGTGCCTTGGCGCTCTGCCAAGAGCACACCTGATGCTCGAGGTGAGTCCTTTTTATACCATTTTTACTGTCTGTTCTTTATGCATATTCAAACTTTTCCAGGAGCTGTTCTGCATGGCCACTCCTTGGTTCCGCCTTTTTAGAGCATGTATTTTCTTCTGCCTTGCAGTTTTATTTCTTTTGATTCTTGGGGCTGGGCTCGCTAGGTAAGAGTTGATGGTAGGGTGGATCTCTTAATTCTCCAGACAGTCAGGGCTGATTGCAGCTTTGGGCCTCTTTGCCCCGCCCCCCCCCCCGCCCCCGGGCAGAGCGGTGATAATGCCTCTCGGACCCTCCTGGCCGCCCGTTCTCCGGGCGGAGCAGCCTTTGGGCCCTTTTGTTCCCTGGACAAAGTGTTGATTAGCAGCTTCTCGGGCCTCATCCTCTGCTCGCTTGGAGGTTATCTCACTTGCTCACACTTGCTAACATTCTTGCTAAAAAGAAAGAAAACTACATCCACACAGCAAAAAGCATTTCTAACATTATATAATATCTACCTTTATACTTGCGAGAAGCCAATATTATAATATATGTTTATAACAAACAGGATGTCACTTCACTCACCACTACTCTCTGGGCTCAGCCATCCAGAGGCAGTGCTTTAACCAGGGAAGAGTGTAGCCATCCAAGCCATGAGCAGCCAGTCTGTCCAGGAGAATGCTGTGGGAAAGACTGTCAAAATCTTTACTGAACTCCAGGTAGAAACATCCACAATCTTTCCCTTATCCACTAGGCAGGTCACCTTGTCATAGAAGATCAGGACCTGCCTTTTCTAAACCCCTGCTGGCTGGACCTGATCCCCTGGTTGTCCTGTAGGTGCTGTGTGATCACACTCAAGATGATCAGCTCCATAACCTTACCCAGCACTGAGGTCAGGCAGACAGGCCTGTAGTTCCCCAGATTCTCCTTCCAGCCCTTTTGTAGATGGGCATCACATTTGCCAACCTTCAGTCAACTGGGAGTTCCCTGGGTAGCCCCAGGTAGCAAATGATTAAAAGGTCCTCACAGAGCACTTCTGCCTTCTCCTAAACTACCTTTGGGTAGATCCCATCAGGTCCCATAGACTTGTGTGTATCTAACTGGTAGCAGGTCACTGAGCATTTCCTCTTGGATTATATGGGCTTCATTCTGCTCCCCATCCCTGTCTTCCTGCTCAGGGGGCTGGGTACCCCCAGAACAACTGTCTTAGGAGTGAGCATATGTCTGTGTGACACCCAGTTGCCAGCTGGGGTTAAGCCCCAACAGTCCTCGTCTCCTCTTTGTAGTCGTCACAGGATTTAAAAGTTTGAGATACTGACAGATCTGTCTAGAGTGTGTTAAAACTAATTTGTAACAAGCATTCAGTGTATTGGTTTAGTAATCCCTTCACATTATGTTGATTCATTTTCTTCCAGGGTGGTCGCCCTTTTTCTCAGAGTTGTGTTATACAAGACCTTAGTTGTAGGATGTGTTCCCTCTGGTGATCTTTATCTTCCTTGGGGCCTGGGCTAAGATTATTGTTTGTTGTACTGCACAGTTATTGGCTCATTTCTCATTGAAGAGACAGCCTATCAGAAAGACATTTTTTTGCCTTTCCTTTCCTTTCCTTTCCTTTCCTTTCCTTTCCTTTCCTTTCCTTTCCTTTCCTTTCCTTTCCTTTCCTTTCCTTTCCTTTCCTTTCCTTTCCTTTCCTTTCCTTTCCTTTCCTTTCCTTTCCTTTCCTTTCCTTTCCTTTCCTTTCCTTTCCTCCTCCCCCTCCGTCTCCCCCTCCCCCTCTGCCTTCCCCTCCTCTCCCTTTTCAGCATACTCTTTGAGAAGACATCTTCAAAGGCTTGAAAACAATTCCCCATTTAGGAATTTTAAGAACACTTTTTTTTTTCTGAAATAAGTGTATTACCTGAAAGAAGGATATAAAGTTTTGATTGGTAATGTATATAACCTTTCAATTTAATATAGCAATGATGTAAAATTGCTGTCCATTCAAATTTACAACCTATTTTTAATTTAAATGGTATAATTCATCATTCTGTGACCTTCTATTGCCTTCATGGATGCTCAAATCCATTTAGATACATGTTCTTTGGGGAGGAAAAAAATCAAGAAATTGTTACTCCAGGCACATTTCCAACAACCACAGTCTATAAATAAACCATTAAAGGCATGTCAAGGTTCCGCCACAAGCATCCTAAGAAACTATATACCTATTACAAAATGGCTGGCTATGAACTAAAACCACACTAATTGTAACAATTTTTGAATCTTAATACCAGGACAGTTGTGCCAACTCCTTATGTAAGTCCAAGACCACCTGCCTTCTCAAATAAAAGACTACAAATTGTTATTGCCACCTGATGTCCTTCTCATTGAATACCATTGTGTGCAACAGGTGCATTACAGTTAGTGATAGAATGCACCATGCCAGCACATCAGGTTTGTGTTCTTCTAAATCTGAATACTACGAACACAGAAATTTCCAAAGCAAACTCCACCAATCTTTTCTGAGACAAAACCAACAGAGCCAAAAATACTGCAATACCACACAAGAGATTATGTGTTTTTTAATAGAATTAAACAGAGGACAACACAGACTTTTTCTATTAAGGATGTACAAGAGGCTTCTCTGTAATAATTTCCACCTTTAAATAAAGTCACGGATAATAAGGAATGTCACTGGGAATAAGGAAGATGGCTATAGGCTGGCTTTAACCCTGCTCCACTCAACGTATTACTGAGGATCGCAGAACAGCTCCATCTGGAGGGAACCTCAAAAGATCACCTGGTCCAACCTTTCATGGAAAAGGGAACCTAGATCAGATTGTCTAGCACCCTTTCCACATCTGGAAAACCTCTTGTGATGGACACTCTTCAGTCTTTCCTCCTTCTCCAACCCTTTGATACATCATGTCTTAGCTCATATGCACCAAGCAGCACAGCAAAGGCAGGCTTAGCGTATATTACCACGGTGGCTGAAGGCAAGACAGTCCCGCTGGCAACACAGATGTCATCCCTTGATTGCAAGCCTGGGCATTTAGGTGGTTGATCACAGATGTTCCTTCAACTGAGATACAAATCTTTGCAAATTAAATGTAAGTAAACTGCTACCTTTTATTGCCCATAAAATTACTGAGACATCATGTATACAATGCGAACTTTTCACTTCCCCCCCCTCAAAATATGTTTCTAGAGTTGTTACCCCATGGCTCCAGGGATTCTGCTCAGTGTATGGATGTCCACAGACTGCAAACACTCAGTGCAAATCTTTTGGGCAGTAACTTTTAACAATGTAGGCATGTCCAACCTATCAACTGGTTGAGGCTTCAGAACAGGACAAGGGAAAACAAAGGAATACATTTCAGAGCTGTGTGCAGAAGATAAAACATTCGCATCCTGTTTTTTTTATGAAGCTAAGCAGATATTTATGTATTCTTTGCAGATTACTTTGTTAATTCAGCTCTTATCATGTGGGTGGATTCAATACTTACACTAGAATTGCTGCGTTCACGTAACTCTGAAAGCAAGTCCTACTGCACAGCTGTAATATTCGATATAGCATCAGGAACCACATTATTTCCTCTTCTTACATAACTACCTAAACAGAAAGAACTCCTCTCATTTTTGTAAACTTTTCCTGAGTCTTGCGAGGGAATTCAAATGTTTCCAAAAAGACCCAGTGGTCTATACTGAATTCAGACTTTAATTCTTCTTCCCTCTTAAAAACAGCTTTGTAAATTGGGAAAAATGAGATCTTCCTGCCCACATATGAAAGAAAATAAAACAAAAAATATTTCTCAATTATTGCAAATTGTAGCATCAGGAACTGAGGTTGTGAATATATACATATACATGTGAATGTATCTAACTTGAAAATTCCACTTCATTTGCAATTTACTAATAAAGCAAACAGCTGTGCTCTTATTGAGATAACAAACATGCATATAAAATGTTGCAATAACCTTTCATAGATGATAGCTTTGTCAGTTCTCAGGTAAATAAAAAGCAGCTGTAACTTTTCTTCTCTTAAAGGCCATATTGACTTCCTTCTCAGGTTCAGTAAAGAATAGGACAATAAAAACAGGCAGAAAAATCTCTCTCTTTTTTTTTTTTCCCCCCTGAGGTTTTCACAGGGTTACAGATAGAATTGAAAAAGAATGAAAAATACTACAAATTTAAAATATCCAGGTCCTTCAAGCAAGGGAAACTGTAGGTCGGGCCTTGAAAATTTACAGGTTGAATGAATAGTAATTGAAAGCATCTGCTGTTTGAGTAGAAATGTTCTGTGATAATTTGTTCAGCTTATTCCACATTAGTATTTCCTTTTCCTGATTTGAACATGAATTCAGCATCAACTTTGGATTTTTCCCATTTTAGAAAACAGATAATTTGTATTTTTTTATGGCAGTGCTAGTTTATGAAATATCACATTATATATTGGGGGTTTGAACTGGCTTTCAGATCTTAGACTTAGATTTTTCTTAATTTTCCATTGCCTTGGACCTCCAGTTCTTCAGCTATATATAAAGACCGGTAAAGCTGAATCAGGTGGATTTTCATGAAAGCTCAAAATTTTAAGTTATGAATTGTCCCTAGGTTAGCAATCAGGATGTTTTTGTAATATCATTCAACTCTGATATCAGCACCTGTGGACCCTACACAAAATTTAAATTGGATTACAACATAAAGCTGTGATTTAACTTTACACTGAATAAATTACACCTTATCCTAAACATTTCCCCTCTACCCTATTTGTGTAGTTCTTGGCATGTGTTTTCGTTTAGAGTTTTGGGGGATTTTGTGTGTGTTTTTTCTTTAAAATAATACATTACTTCTAGCTTACGTTGAAGTAAGATAATTAACTTTGCAAGCATCCTCTTGCAAAAATAACGAACTTGCTTTGCAATTTATCCCTCCTTACTGTTAAGAAAATTGCTTTGTTTCTGAAGAAATACAGACTTTCTGAAATCTTCCACAAAGAAATATTTGTGTGGTGCCTCACACAAAGTTGATGGAACGTTTTTTCATTATTAAAAAAAAAAATTAAATGGCACATCATTAAAAAAGGAATTGTAGGGCTCTGCACAGAGTTTCCCCTTCTCCCCTATAGTAAGTGATTTTTCAGTTATTACTGATTGGACTGGGTCTGGCTGGGATGGAGATCATTATCTTCACAGCAACGCATAAAGTACTGTACTTTGGAATTCAGGCTAAAGGAGCCTTGATAGCAGACCAGTGATAGCAGTGCTCATAGGGCATTTACATTTTCTCTGTTTACTCCTCTGCCCCACAACAAACAAGCTGGGAGAGGACACAGCCAGGACAGCTGACCCAACATGACCAAAGTGATACCCCCCACCATATAACATCATAACAGCATTAAAAATGCTTTAGCTCAGGCAAGAGAGAACACTTTGTGAGATGGTTGCATATCTGAAAAGACTTAACACTCATCCCAATGATCAGCTAGCCCTACTGATCCCTTTCAAGCAAACATTTTGTAGAAAAGAAGACAGAGGGTAACAGACACTTGGGTCTACCAATTAATTATTTCACTGATTTATTTTGCTAAATATTATCCTGACTATTCTAAATTAATAAATATAAAGGGAGGAAGATAAAGACAGGCAGAGCTCTTACACTGAAAAGTGTTAAGATGTGGAGAATAATGCCCTTCAGAAGAATAACACCATGTTAACCACAAGAATTCACTTTTAGCCAGTGACTCTGATAGCTTCAGGAATACTTTCAGAGGCACCCCCAGAAGAAAAGTGTTGCATCAGAAAAATCATTACAAGAGCCAGATATTTTTTGAGGTTAATAAATAAATAGTGGAAGCCAAAGCCTGAGAAAAAAATGATTACTGAAATATTAGAAAAGCAAGGAGTGCCTAAGGAAAGAGAACTTAATAACTGCTAAATAACACTTCAGAGTGAGGAAAATGCCCAAAAGGTCAAGCACCATCTGACAAACTTGCAGAATTTTTTTCCTACCTGATTACAGAAAATGATTCCAGAGGTACTTGCATTTGAAAGGGGAGAAAAAAAAAAGGTACAATAGATCTGTAACTTGTTTTGGCAGAGCTGCATGCAAGCAGGGAATTTAAATGCCACAGTGTTGCTTCCTGCCAGTCTTGTAAAACAAATGGTATTGTAAATCAACATCAGGGTGAATATACAGTCACATGAATGTCTGCTACATTCCAACTTAAGGCTTCATATCTCGTTTTGAAAGCAGAATCCAAAAACCAGAATTATAAGGAGCAATGACAGCTGAAACTTCTTGCAGCCAGCTCCAGAAGCACTGCTGCAGTAAGCCCAATGGGGCTTACTTGCCACAGTAAAAAAAAAAAACTATCCCACAGTCCTTAACCAAAAAAATCTCTTACATAACTCAAAGTTCAGTTGACAAGAAAGTGGTAAAGTATTGATAAACCAAATTTTCAATAAGAATAGCATCACAGAGAAGAAAGAAGTCTTTCGGTTGTTGGTTTGGGTTTTTTTTATTACCACTTCCTAGTAGAGCTAGTCTAGAAATATTACTTGTACTTCGACGGCAAACAAAAATAATACAATGTCTACAGGATTGGCAGAGTTATGGCTCTGAAGAATTAGAAATAACATATGTATAAGGCTTGTATCTGGTTCACCCAGGCTGAAGAAGCAAAGGGGTAAATGAGTTATGTATATATGTTACAAATGTGCAAGGAAACAAGGTTGGATTTCATAGAATAGGTTGCATTGGAAGGGATCTTAAAGATAATTTTGTTCCAAACCATATGTCATGGTGAGGGACACCTTCCACTAGGTGTCTACTTATTTCCAGTACATATAAAACAAATCAAATTAAAATCATATAATAATTCTATATTGTGAAGGACACTGAGTATGAGAGACTGAATCTAACAGCATTACTAAAAGGTATGCAAGGCTGCATGTCATGGTTGGAGCAAACAAAACCACTTTCATTTTAGAAGAAGATGAAACAAATCTTAAGAAACTGGGCCGCATACCTATGGGATGTTAGCATCTGCTTCTTGGCTTTGGTTCTCTTTAAAATATAAATATTTCTGACATCTTTACAAAACAAATGAAGGAAGGATTACCTGCTTTACATTTATTACTGTACTGTACCCAGACAGCTCCTCAGTGACTAACAGACACATGAGTTGATTCACCCTCACCCAGAGGAACATTTCCTCATTTGCTGGAATATGACATTCTGCTGTTCAAGCAATCTCACAAGCCCCAAAACATAAAGTCTCAAAGACAAATGATTTTATGAGAAGAAGCATTCACCAATCTTGTGTAGTGAGTGCTAGTACTTGACAGTGTCAATACATCTATGCACATGATGAACTCTCCTGATAAAATCTGAAGATCCAAAGCCTGCTGAAGTCAATGTACATCTCTCCTTTTTCTGCATTTTGTTGTAGTTGTAAAATCCTGATTCATGCTTCGTTAAAAAAAAAAAGTTGCTTTTTCTCTTTTCCAGCATCAAAACATCATGGCAATAAGCAGTTTAGTGCTTCTGAATGAAAAGAAAGTTCATATTAGAGCAAATGACAGTTTATTTTAACATCACTTTCATGTTGTCCCCAGGAAATGAGATAAAACACACTTTGTCACTACATCAGTGCAACGACAATTCTAATATGTCGCTGTATCAGATGAAAAATCTGATTTCTACCAGCAAGGTAAGTCTGAGTGTGTCAAAAATAACGGTGAACTCTTTGATGGTATATTGTCAAGCTGGTGCAAATGACACATTAATTCTAATGATTCACTATTAGGCACAGGGTAAAACAGTTATCACTGAAATATGTCACAATCTGAGGAAAAACTTGGTATTTTTTGAAATTACTCAGAAATAGTAACTTCTGGACTAAAAACCAGTACTGTATCCCCTGAATTAAATGGGCTCTCAAGTTTTAGATGCATTTCTTTCTCCACTTAACTGCATTTTGTTGCTTTGCCATGAACTCTATCTCCCAGAATAATATCCAGGAGGAGTATTCAAGATAGGGTATTCACCAGATGTCAGGCAACTTCTTCCTTCTAATACAGAAACAGCCCACCCTATCCTCACATGAACACATGGCAAACAGCCATGGGTGCTTCCCCAGACTTACAGTGAAAACCAAACACATCTTAAAGACATTGACACAGAGTGCTGGGCTGTTACCATATACCTGTGTGAGTAAAACAAGGTTGTCACCTGACACCCCCTGACATGACACTGCAATTTCCTGCTGGTTTTGAGAGCAGCCATCTCCAGCCTTCATCAGCCAGACTTGCTTGTCATGACAGATGAAAGTGGAGTTTCCAGGATACCACTATAAGTGAAAAATTTGATGTGAATCCTGGCTGTTTAAACAAGAAAATGTAAACTAGGAAGGTTATGGTAACATACTTGGTGGTGGTGCACTGGAAGTTGAACACGTAGTTTACATTAGGGTGAGTGCCCTGTATTGTCACTAGATAATCTGCGAAGGGTGATTCACCCCCTCTTTAACATCTATCTCCTGACACACTGGAGGTCTTTATGTGCCTCTATTAATTTTATAAAGGATTCCCCCAACTACAATGGCCAGGATAACAGTCTTTTCTGTTATTCAATTACAATACCATCTGTATTCTTACATTTTATATATATATGTATGATGACAATCTGTGATCTTTTCTTCAGAGAACATAAGGGTGCAAAAGTTATATATATGTGAAAGTTGCACATTCTGATGTAGCATATGGGATGAACAAAACCTGGACACTGCTCGCAAGTAGTTTATGGGAATCTTGCTCTGGCCACTGTGAAGCAAATAGTTCTGCATGTTATCTTGCAAGTTTTAATTATATACTTTTAAATATTTCAGCATACAATGTGCATTTGAACTTCAATGATTTAAAATATGTAAATAGAACAGCTAAATGAAAGACATCAGAGAAACATCAACCATCAGAACTTTGTTGCATAAAAAGTATATGAAGGGCATAGACTTTTCTATTATAAATGAAATGGGTTGCTTTCAACAAATGCAAGTAGGAAAGAGTAATTACAAATTCATGAATTAAATAATGGCTTAAAAGTAAAAGTCACACAGCACTGCTGCACATGATGCCTTTCCACTACCTGGAAACTAAAAGAAGATGATTTCAGTTTTGAAAGAAATCATGAATGATACAGAGCAGTTGGCTCATTCTCATAATAAAGAGAAGTAACATCATGCACATACTGCTTCAGTCTTCAGATATTTTCTTACCAAAAGAATCTGATAGTATATTATTGCATTGCTCTAATACCACCTGATTTACTTATAAATTCTTCTTCTTAATTTATAAGCGATAGATAGGTGGATCATAACGAGCTCATGCTTACAACTGCTGTTGTTCACAATCTCTGAGTGCTAATGCCCTAATGAATATGAAGAAGCAATAAAAAGAAATTGATGCATCTTTTTGCAAAAACCAAGAAGGCATAAATAAAAGGAGACTGCCAGCAAATCTGGTCTCCCAGTAATGACTTGGAAGGCAGGTGAGGACAGAGATCATCCTTCTGTTACAACTATCTGAAATGGCTGCTGTATGGGAAATCAGAAGCTGAATGGGATGCTAGCTTGAAGATTGCATTAAACTGACAGAGGGTAGGTTTAGATTAAATATTAGGAAAAAGTTCTTCCCTGTGAGGGTGGTGAGGCCCTGGCACAGGTTGCCAAGAGAAGTTGTGGCTGCTCCATCCTTTGAAGTGCTCAAAACCAGGTTGGACAGGGCTTAGAGTAACATGGTCTAGTGGAAGGTGTCCCATGGCAGGTGGGTGGAACTGGATGATCTGTAAGGACTCTTCCAACCCAAACCAGTCCATGATTTTATGTGTCTATAAAACACTGAAACATGAGCTCTGTCAGATAACGAACTGCACTGCTGAAAGATGCTAACATAGATTCCAAGATTCAAATAAGAGGATTTCCCTTCGAGTCTGTTAGATATGGTTGTGCTCAAAGACACATCATGATAGATGTACATAAACTTGTATGTATACACACACATATAGAGCTGGATTAATCTTATTTAGCTGTAGCCATTTATGACAGGGCACGGATGTCTTGCACTAGACCAGGTTGCTCCAAACTTCATCCAACTGGTCTTGAACACTTCCAGTATAACTCAATGCACTACTGATGCAAAATACTATGTCTGTAAAATGGAGAGAGTGAAAACACCAGTTACTGTACTTTTTTCACACAGCCCATGGACATACCTAAGTGCTTTAATGTTTTTAACTATGCACTCAAAACACACAAACAGTAGCCAAAGACATGCTAATGATTACTGATGTCATGCATTATAAAAGTTTAAAGGTTTGTTAGTAAAATACTTTTGTTTCCTATGACATAGCTGAACTGAAGCTCCAAATGGGCTGAGTGTAATTAGAGCTGAAGGCATCTAATGGAAACCCTGGCAGCTGTCCAGCTCACTAGGATTTGAATAAAAGCAGCAAAACTTCCTTTCATCTGGAACAAAGAAAGAAGTACCATCACAGAGAAAAAGGGGGAAGAGGTGCCACATACAGCCCTGAAATAACAAAATACAAACAAAAAAAGCAGTACTTACAGATTATCTAATACAAAGAAAAAGGGTAAACTAACTTCAATTCAGCATAAGTGGCAGGAAGAAATTATTTCTTTGTTCTTCCTTATCTTTTCTGTTTCAGAAACCCTAAATTAACAAGTTCTTCAGGCTTCAAGCTCTAACTCATTAGCTGTAACAAAACCCCCTCAGATAATAGATAATTAAAAATAAATATATAAATAGGACCAGGTGCATGTTAGTCCTACAGATCTTGACATGGCAGTGGCAAGAAGGGGAACAATTAAATTAATTTCTTAGTTTATGTGGTATATTTGGTCCCATTACTAAAGTAGATTCATAAGAAAGGCTAAATGTGAGTGCCATAACTTATATTTATAAAAAATCTCAGACTTTACAGTGCACCACCCACTAATTTGGTATTTACTAGAATATAAGAAAAATATTCCTTCAGCCCTCCCTCCAAAGAAAAGGGGAAAAAAAAAAAAAGCACTCTTAATTTCTGGGAGTTGTTACTAAGGTTTTTTTCTTCTCTCTGAATGCCATGAATAGAGATTGAAATATGTTTTCATTGTGCAGCAGCTGTATCAGCTCTTTGTGCTTTTTCTTTTGGTATACTGTTGCTATGTTTGAGGATTGTAAGTAAAAGCACAAATGAAGTAAACAGAGTGCAATATATCAAATTCTGCTTCACAAAGAAATGAGCTGCTCTATTTAACTCTTTGGGATTGTTCCTGGAATTTGTTTTGGGGAACATACACCTCTGGAAATGGCTTCCATGGATTTTCAGCATAGGTACTGTGCCTAAGTTTAACTACTTGTGTTAAGGCATACAGTGCTATCTGTGGAGAATCATTTACTTATGGAGATCTAGCATATTTGTTTCACAGTGGAATTACCCTTTCACTCTTTAATGCACTGCACCTCAAGGTCTGCTGCCTTCAAAAGTCTATTACATTTCCAGGTCCTGACTCAAGTTTCTAGTTTTAGCTGCAGATTACTTGTCCTAAATCTGTCGTAAGATGAGTGCATGGTCACGGCATATGCGCCTCAATGTCAGCAAGTCTCTACTCATACTTCTTATAACTTTAGGCTGCAAAATTTAAAGTAATACCTTAACTATTGGAGAGTTATACTTTCAAAAATCTCTTCTTGCAATGTTATCTTGCACAGAAAATATGGCAATATAATTGTAATTACACAAACTCTGAAATAAAGAGAAAGGAAGCAATTTTTAACACCTCTTGACTGGTAGAGAGGCAGATGTTTAAGTAAAAGATGAGATAAGGATCAGATTTTAAGCAGCTGAGTTAGGTAAGAAAGTGCAAAAGACTTTCTTAGAAGAGGAAGTTATATGTCTAAATGGAAGGTTTGGCAGGAAGTTATATAAAGAGAGGATTCAAAGTCTGCACTACTTGTTTGCAGTAATTGTTTTGGACCTTTGATAAAAAGAGATAGCTAAGACACTGAACACATTATAACAGAAGGGAGAGAAGGGTTACTGGAGGAAATTAAAAGGAGTTTGGTACTTCTAAGGCACATGTCATTTTTTGTTTCTATTATTATTATTATTGTTATTGTTGTTATTATTTATAATTTATTATATAGTTGATGATGATAATGATGATGTCAGTAGTAAAGAAGTTTAACTAGTAGTGCTAATTAAATCTATTTTAAATGAAATTATGCTACCTGATTAGCTCAATAGGTTTCTTGGATTATTTAAGATTACTTTTACTCTTGCTATAGAGAAGAGCCTCCTCCTCACGAATCATTGGTGAGAAAGTCATATAACAATATGGGGAGGGAGGGGAAGAGAACAGATATCTACAATAATTCATAATATATCATATTGAATGAGGTCACATCCTGAGTATTGTGTTCACTTCTGATCTCCACAGTACAAGAAAGACAGGGAACTACTGGAGAGGGTCCAGAAGGGCCACAAAAGATGATGAGGGGTCTGAAGCATCTGTCTTGAGGAGAGACCATGGGAGCTGGGCCTATTTAGTCTAAAGAAGAGAAGACTGATAGGGAATCTTGTTAATGCATATAAATATCTTGAAGTCAGGTGCCAAGAAGAAGGTGCCAGACTTTTTTCCATGGTGCCTAGTGACAGGATGAGGAATAAGGGCCATAAAATAAAACACAAGAAGTCTCACCTCAACATAAGGAAGAACTTTACAATGGGGGTGGCAGAGTACTGGGACAGGCTGCCCAATGAAGCTGTAGAGTCTCTGTCTGGAGATATTCAAAACCCACCTGTGACCTTGCCTTGGCTGGGGGGTTGGATCAGTTGATCTTCAGAGATCCTATCCAACCCTAAATATTCTGTGATTTTATGGTATTTTGTTCCAAAATATTATCTTCTTTTTTCCTCTAGAGATGACAAGGCCATGAATCTGAAACTGAAGGAAAGCTAGTATAGATAACTCACACGTTAAGCAAACCACAAAAACAGCAACGTGGTGGAAATAGCACTCTGAGACAGACCCTCAATGACTCAGATATTCTGAATTACTTTTGAAAAGGAAGTGGTTATTTCTGTATGGGGGGAAAAGATACCAACTGTCCCATGACACTTCACCATACTTGTACTCAGGGCTCTAATGAAATCACCTATGGTTGCCAAAATATAAGCACAAAGTACTTAACACTTTTCTAAAAATTGCCATTACAGCAGTGGGAGAAAAAAACCTTAAACCTAATCTTAGTTCTCCTGCAACAAAGAAATTATATTTTCCCTTGTTTGCTTGGCACTGGCCCTCAAAATGAGAAAGTCCTGGCTTTAAAGAAGATGTGCCAGACTCTTCTGATGAGAGATTATTCTTCCCCCTAACCATTTGTTTAGAGAAAACCAGGACCAATGGATACAGCAATGGGACAGAGTTTACCTTGAATCTCCAGCCTTGTTTAAGCTCAAATGTTTAAGCTTGCAGTTTTGATATAGATGGAGGACTTGCTGAATTCTCCCTTGCACATACACTTGGAGAGGAAAAGTCAGCCATTCACCGTCTGTCATTGGACCCTGAAAGAAGACCATAGTAAGGTAACATTATAATAGAATTTTGTATGATACAAACATCTTGCTTTAACCTCAAACGTCAAGCCAGCCATTTATTAGTATCCTTGTGAGACTGTATTGTTATGCCTGACTTCTTATAAGAACAGGTAGTAACTCACTAGGCTTGCCCACCCTCAAATCATATGAAGGGAGTTAAAATCTTATCAAATGATCTGGACGGTGGTGTAAAGTGCACAATGAATTTGCTGCTGATATGACATTGTGAGGACAGGCTGATACGAGGAGGAGTAGGTAATATACCAGAGGGTTGTGCTGTTATCCAGAGGGATGGAGAAATGGGTTGACATAAAGATCGTGTAGTTCAAGAAATGCAAAATCCTGCAGCTGGGAACAACAACCCCAGGCACCAGTATATCCTGGGACCACCCAGTTGGAAAGCAGCTCTGCTCTAAACCCTAGAGGTCCTGTTGGACTAGAAGTTGACCATCAGTGACATTGTTAAAGTAAGCGCCCAAGATAAAATGATAAAATGGCAGAATGGAGAGTAATAGTCTAAACTTTTAAATTAATTTTTGGGGGGGGGGGGAGGGGTGGGTGTGGGTGTGCATATGATGTGAGGTTGATATTATCAAACACATTACACATTTTCTTCCCTACCCCTTCTGGAATTTTATAAATGAAAATTACATTGCAGCATTTTGTAAAATCAGATTTGTAAAATCTGCTGGTAACATTTGAAATAAAGAAAAGTTTTTAATAATTACTTATAAATACATAGCTCAAAATACAAGAAATTGTAGGATTGATCTTGTAAACAGAATAAATATAAGCTCCTTTAATGCTACAGCACTTGTGCATTTTTTATTCCCTTGACAGCTGTTTCCTTTTCAGGTTAATCTCCCAAAATAGTCAGACAACTGGGTTCTCCCTGTGTTCCACTAGAAGTATTAGGTTTTCCCTTGCATTTGTTAAAAGCTGGGTATATTTCACTCAGAACGACTGATTTGCTATATGTAGGAACTGATACTTCAAAACTCAAGGTTGAAACACATACTTAGGAAAGTAAATGTTATCCACATAAAAATGAACTTCAAGAGAGGAGAGAGGACCTTCTTTTCTGCTTCCTTTTTCGCTTTTCCTCTAAAAAGCAATGAGATAGATCAAACCAAACCCATGAAACACAAAAAATGGAAAGAAAAATCCCTGCGTTGTTAGATTAGTAATCAGCCATTTTCAGAAGTGTATGTGTAAACAAACCTCTCCCTTTTCTACAGTACTAGATCTTACTGAACAAATGGAACGCTAAGTAATGACAATAACCCATTACTGTAGTAAATGTAAAATACAGACAAATAAAACCGTAAAAGCTATGGTCTTTCATGTGCAAATATCAAACCTTTACAGTTGCCTTTAAAACTAAACGGGAGAGAAAACTTTGAATACAAAGAACACTAATTCTCTCATCAGTGAGATACAGTGGCATTTTTCTGTAGAATAAAAGCATAACAAGAAAAAAGTTACTGAGGTTTTCAGTGAAAAATAATGCCTTTGTTCAGTGGCATAATAGCTGATAAATGACAGCTATTAGAACATCAAGAATGCTTTGTGTTTTTACTGAGAATTACAAAGCTGATTTAAAAGCATGCCCAAATAAGGAAATGAGCTAATACAGTAGCTTTAGTGATGGTTTCCTCTACTGATGGACAGTGTGGGATATGGTTCTGTCAGACAAATGCCAGAGGGTCAGCAGAAAAAAATCTTAAAACACCTTTATATGGGTCGCTGCTATTTTTTTAGTCCACCCACCTTCTAAGTGAGTAAACCTCATATGCCTCCCCCTTTTTACTTCAACAGAGTAGTAGTTATAATGACGTGTAGCCAAGTATAAGAATATATATGAAGTGTATATATATGTATACACATATATACATGAAGTATGTATAGCCAAAAACGAAAGAGAACAGATACACTCTTCCTTTGGTGTAATGTGATTTTTCCTGAGTGAGAATGAAAACAAAATTCCAGGTGTCTGTTATCATCTATATTAAACAACTGCAGTAATGTTTTTTAATTAAAAAAATTATTCCCACCTTTCAAATGATAAAACATGAAGTATTGTTCCTTTTATGAAACCAGAATTAAGTATTTACTGCCAAAAGCAGAAAATGAACTTGATGTTAGTCATTCAAGATATATATATTTTTTTGTTGTTCTAATAGCAGCATATAGATTTAAAGCAGTTCATTCAGTCTCCTCTTCATCCTCCTCAGTTATCTCCTTTTTATGTACTTTGTCATCTCACAGCTATTCAAATAACCATCATTATTCAAAACTTATTACATATTGGTTTTAGGGAATCTAACCCACTCTTAGAGGAACATTTCAATAGGGTTTAGTGCCATGGTTCACTGCACAGGGTTTGAATGTTTTCATGTTTTCACATAAATTGTTTTGCCCTTTTTTTTTTTTTTTTTTTTGTAGTTCAGATATACCTCTATCCATAAGTGACTTAGATATATAGGTACTTACACTCAAGGAATTCAGTTTTTTAAACAAAAGGCTGCAATATGGTAGTTCAGATGGAGCATTTGTACAATTTTTTTTCCAGACAGTATTCAGGATCATTTCACTCTCTGCTCTTACAAGCATCTCTTCTGTTGTTTCTATGTAAATGCCAGTCACTTTGACGTGTAGGGAGAAGTATTAATGGCATACTACCAAGCAGTTTGCATACTCTGAATAAAAGACACACTGATCTTCATCGGAAAAAAAAAAAAACCCAAACTGAAAAGCATAATTATACATTCAGAGGTCATTAGCAATTGTGCAACACATCCTCTGTAACTATGAGTCAAATTGCATGTGGTTTTCACTACAGAGAGCCTGTAGTGTATCAGACCCCATTTGAAAACAAAGTTGTAAAAACAGCTTATATCAGAGTGAGACTATAATGGCATTTATTTGTATATTGAGTGAAAATCTGAAAAGGTTGAAATGTTTCTTAAAATACATAGAGACTTCAGCATTTGGCTTTGCTCTGAGTTACCCTCTCAAGATACCTGCAAAAGAAAATTCAAGGGACTGAATTAACTTTTTTAATTATGACAGCATACTGTATTTACTATGCAACATGAAAATCAAAACAGAACTAAACTATTTTAAATTAACACAAACATTTCTTTCCCAAAGCAACAGAATCTTAAGCAGTCAAAACAAGGGTGAGTTGATACTCCTCCTTGGTTCCAGAGCTTAAAAATGTGATGCTCCCACAAGCTTTTGAAATGGTTCAGTGTTGACCACTTTGCATTACTCTGACATTCCACTGAAATGACTTTTCTAAATTGAGTGGAACACTGTTGGCAGGCTTTGTTCCTTATCTTACCTAAACAGGTTTTAAGGAATGACACATCCCATCTGGGTTTCTTAGATTTCTTTCACCCTTCATCCTCCATTTCTATGAGTGGGGTGAATCAGTTCCTGAAAAATGAGATTGCTCAGCATAGGTAAAAAAAAAATTGATTCTCCCCCTCTGCTCTGCTCTGGTGAGATGCTGCCGGCAGTACTGTGTTCAGCTCTAGGGTCCTTATTTTAAGAAGGATGTGGATCTGTGGGAGCAAGTCCAGAGAAGGCCACAATGAGGGTCAGAAGGCTGGAGCTCCTCTGCTATTGGAAATGAGATGAGAGAATTGGGGGTGTTCAACCTGGAGAAGAGAAGGCTCTGGACAAACCTTAGAGCTCCTTCCAGTACCTAAAGGGGCTCTAAGAGCTGGAAAGGAACTACTGGCAAAGGCATGGAGTGACAGTTCAAGAGGGAATGGCTTTAAATCGTCAGAGGGCAGGGTTAGATTAAATATTAGGAAGCAATGCTTCACTGCAAGGGTGGCGAGGCCCTGGCCCAGGTTTCCCAGGGAAGCTGTGGTTGCCCCATTCCTGGCAGTGTTCAAGGCCAGGTTGAACAGGTCTTGAAGCAACCTGGGATAGTGGAAGATGTCCCTGCCTACAGTAGAGGGGTGGAATTAAATGATCTTTGAGTTCCCTTTTAACCCAAACCATTTTGTGGTTCTATGATTCCATGAATTGCTGAGTCAACTTTCCACATTCTTAACAGTTTTCAGTATTTCTATTAGCTTTTTTTATTATGCTGTTGCTTTTCCAAAACAAAATAAAGCAGTGAGCTGCAGTTAACAGCAGTGATTTTCCAGATTTGGACAACAGTCTGCAATATTAAATTTCCAAAACACTAAAGACTCTGGAGAATGTTAGTACAGCTTCTGTCTTCCCAGAATGCCACTTGGGTTGTTCAGTTCTTTTGTTTGTTTTTAAATATTCGAGGTACCTCCCTTTTTATCTCTTTCTGTGTGCTTTAAAACATGCTGTGGAACCACCCATCTCAGAGATATCTCCAATAGCAGACTACAGCCTATCTGCCATATTGGACACACTTGATTACAGATGAGCTGTCCTCATTTAAAATAAGGATACAGAAAGATGGCATAGGTTTCTTAGTGCTATCTTTGAATTAAAAAATAATTACAGCATGGCATTGAGTTAAGAGGAATTTTCCTTTTGAAGCTTGGTTAATTCATCATTCTACATGTTTCTTAATGTTGAAAGATATTTTGCTAATCTGTGCAACAAAACAGCAAAGGAAAAACGTAACTCTTAATGAAGGCTGAGGGAGATACGACGAAAAAGACAAGTGAAGGCACAAAAAATACAAGCAAATGTACAAAAATAAAATGAAGAGAACAATGGTTCCCATCTCCCTTCTTCCCCCTCCATTGGGGGGAAGTGTGATAATGGGTTTCATGACACAGCTGAGCAACCCTCCTTCCAGTTGTGGGCCTATCTTGGCCCTTCATACAAATTGCTATCATCTTGGAAGGTATTTAAGAAAGCAAGATGGAGATAGGCAGTTCCTACTGCTTTCATATGGCAATTTTTACATCTGAAACATGGTATCTTGTACCCTGTGGCTGGATTAAAGTCTGTGTTAACAGGGTTGCTGTTTTTCAATGGGCCTCAGCAATTTAAGATTTGAAGCAGTTGGTAATGTGTAAAACTCTCCATGTGACACTGATAATGAAGTTTTCATATTGCTGTTCATGGAATTGTTGGTACACTACTCTCACTATAGCACTGCAGAGAAATTCGTCTGAGATCTTTTTTCTCCACTGACATGGTACTACTCTCAAGTATGCCATATTTTCTGTGCCTGATAGAAAATTTGCTTTAATTTCTTCCTAGAGTCTGATATGATCCATGATCTTAACTTAGGTGATGAGGTATGGTAAATGTCTAACAAAAATACTGTATATTCTAGCTATTCTGGCATCCAAACTGAGGGATAGAAAAAGGCAGAATATGGCCAAACACTGGTATTCATACAAGGAGGTAATGTCAGGCATTCCTGTTGTCCAGGTACTCTATTCCCTGGGAAACAGAGGTGATGCCAATAGGTGGATTTGCTGGTTAGGACTGTAGAGTTGTTGGAAGGGTGAGAAAGCAAAGGAGGAAGGCAAATGCAGACAGTTTGGCACAGATATAGCTAAACAAATTTATGTTGATGCAAATTACTTTTCATTCCCACAAGAATAAATTATCCAGAGGAAATCTGAGTTACAGATATGCGAGTTCAGTTGTACACTGGAACAGTATCTTGTGCACTGCTGTAAATCGCATATACAAGCCTGCAACTTTTTCAATTATCTGCTTTAATTGAGGCATGGAATAACCAGGCTTTCAAAGGCAAGCCAAATTAACAGTAGCAGGTTACCACATGAAGTGATCCGTCAGTCCTCCACTCCCCTGATAATACACAAAACCTCAAAAGCACCAATATTAAGAAGCATCCTTTGTGAGTGAGAAGGGACACTGTTTTCTCTTGTGCAGATGTAACATGAGCTAATCTGCTGCTATGGAGAGATCTCTCCCTACAGGGAAAACCAGATTTTAAAAGATGAAGCACTAGGCTCAAATACCTACATAGTGAAGACCACTACCAGGTCTAAATCCATTAGAGGGTGTACTAGTTTGAAAACAAACCAGTGGGAGGCACTAAGTCAGAATAACAATTTAATGGAAATTAAAGAAAAGGAAAAAAAAAAGGTAAAAGAAAACACTGTCAAACTGACAGAGTCAAGGTACAACCTGACACCCTGTTGGGCAGGGTGGTGGTAGCAGTCTGGTAGAATGGTGGCTGCAGTCCTCCTGAAGCAGTGATCCTGTAGTAAAACAGTCTGCTCTTCCTCAGGAAGTCCAGTGGTGGCTGTGTAGCTCCTGTCCTTTGGAAATCCAGTGGGAAGGGTTGTCTCTGGTGGTCAGAGTCCCAGATTATATCCACGATGGGATGCTTGGTTCCTCCCTCTGGGTGGAGCATCTCACAATGGGGTAATGAGTCATGAGGCCAGGAGTTGATTAGGCTCATTAACAGAAGATAGTCCAGAGGGAGTTATCTCTGAGTCAGGCGGCAGGACAATGATGGGCAATTAACAGAAAGATAGTCTGGGGGGAGGAGGCAAGGAAACACTGCCCCACCTGATTTCAACGGCTCCTGAGGATGGTAATAGAATACACTGCAACCCAGGACAGAGGGTTAGGGACTGCAACCTTGTCTGAAATCTGCCAGTCTGACTTTGTTCTTCCAGGAATTGCTGACCACCATCAGGCATGAATTCAAGCAGAAACTTTATTCCCACCATGCTGCCTCTATGCTCGCCTGCTTCAGGGACTAGATGTGCCTATTCCTTGTGTATGCCAAGGCAGCTCCTTGTTTCCTTTCTGCCATGTGCACTGCAAATTCTCATTAGTTAAAAGAATACTAGTATTTGGCCTTCCCTAATTTTCCATTCACTGTGCTAAACCCTGCTACTGTTACAAACTCTATGCATATAATGCTCTTCACCGAGTACAATTACCAAAATACAGCCAAAGCCTTGTGTATTTATATTGTATACTCTGTGATTGATACACCTCTCCAAACAGCTCATTTTCTACTGTTTTACAGAAATAAAGTTAGAAAAATCAACGTGTAATTGCTCATTATGAGGAAATGGATATCCCTGCAATATCAATGAAGGTTGCAAAGCTATTCACAGGCGCTGAAAAAGCAGCAAATAAACAACTATATACCAGTACATCTTGGAAAATCTTAGATTAAATTTAAACGGTGTTAATGAGCTATCATTTAAATGTCAAATGAAACTAGTGCTATTTGTAGCTAACTGTTGCTACAATAACTGCCCCTATGTAGCAGATGCCATACATCAGATGCAATGTTTGAACCTCCCATTTTCCCAAACATCATTAATGTCATGTAAAGCACATATATTAGTCTTCTATACCTTTCAAAGCAATTTGGTTCAGCATTATCATCATTAAATCCTCAGGTATCTCTGATTTAAATAGAATAGTGAAATGACAGCTAGTTTAATTGTTTAATAATTTAAACAATTGTGTTTAAATTATTAAACACAATTATTATTGTTTAATTGTGAATTGTGGAATTCAAGCCACAGTAAGTTAAAAGTGAGTAATCACTGTGTGAATATGTTTAGGTTATTCTAGAATGAGTTACATAACTCCTTAAAAGTATAGACTACATATATTCCTGTTCCTAGTAGTTTCATGCTCTGGAACTGATTTCAAAGTCAACAACAGAAATACAGATAGCTTAAACAAATTGCTTTATACAAGTAAAAGTAAATTCTATCATAAGTAATAAACATAATAGTAATGGAAAGAGTGATAAGTAGACTATGTGAGAAGTGAATGTTAACATATTATAAGGTCAAGAAATTTAGGAGTCTGGGCTGTTGCATAATATAAACCACAGCATTTCACCTATTAAATCTTGCAGTTAGATTAATTCAGTGTCTTAAATCATAGAATCCTATAACAAAAATAGCTAAGAATTTGAGTTAGCATATTGGATTTTAACAATTGATTTCTTCTTTCTAATTAAGAAACATATCTTAATGGAAAAAATTCACCCCAGGAACTAAACTGTAAGGAGAAGAATAGGACACCTAAACTATCCCAGTGTAACATATGAAGGAACTTGTTCCATGGGAATATATACGTAAGGTAATAGCAATCTTCATATACAGAATGGATACTTTAGATGTGTAAATTTGACCTTAGACGCAGTTACTCATTTTGCAAATACATTTTGTATGTCTCACATGCAAATACTAGCTTCTGTATAATCAGCAAGTGTATACGTAAGTTTTGACAGCAGCATGTAAGCAGACATTTTAAAACACAATTGGCTTCATACAGGAAATTAGACCTGGCTACATCTTAGATAAAGAAACATTTGTTACATGAATCAGCATTTTCTCTCCTTACTTTTCAGTTTTCAACAACACAATTCATGAAGATGTTAATTTAAAAATGTAGGTAAAAAAGAATTGCCAGGTAACTGGAAACTTACATGAAATTTTAAAATTCAACATAGCTTCCACTATTATTATTAGCTTCATTATATAAACATTCCTTGAAAAGACCAATATATAGCTAACATATTACACTACATTGTATTACAGCTACATCTGGAACTTTACCCTTTGATTGTTCTATGAAGCAGGACATCAATTTCTACCATCAATGCAGAATATGAGCCTCCTGAGTAATATATGCATTAAAGATTTTTGTTGATTTTTATAGGTTATACATATAGCTATGTCTGACAGAAATATTCTTTATTTAAATAGAAGATATAAGTAGATGTTTTATTTTAAGCCATTGGAACTAATAACCACAAACTGAGAAATTATTTTATTGAAATGAGTGAGAATTATGTATTCCTCAATGGTGTTATTAAACTATTTAAAAATTGCAGAGTAAACAGCACCAAAAATTACCCAAATTTGAAATGGAAGATAGTCCTCTATGCAACAGCTGTGTTTATCCTACGCAGGTTACATCACCAGTCTCAGAGGAAGTTCTGTAGGTATTAAGAGTGTAGTTATATTTTCCTGTTTGTTCATTCTTATCATGCCTTTTTCCTTTCCTGAGCACCTATATAAACATCCAAAGGATACCTAAGCAGCTGCAAAAATACAAAGATGTTTGTCAACATGTAACTTTTGTCCATCAACAGCCAGAGATATGCTTCAGAAACCTAAGCTCTATCATTACTGAGAACCCTTATGGAAGTTAGATGTAATTAACTAAGCAGGGAAATTACTACATGCAAATATTTTCACATTTAAAACTGAAAAACAGGAAGTTGTCCTTTGCAACTCAGTTTTTCATTTCTTCTTATGGAAAAAACTCAATAACTAACGAATCAGCTTCCAAAAATGAGGATCATTTTAGTGTTGCTTAAAAAGTAACATAATTGTTCAGTGCATCTGTACATGGAGACAGTATATACAGGCTCAGGGGAGAATCCAAACGTGCTTTTTATGAAGGCCTAAATTATAAACATAGGTAAGTATCAATAGTACAGTTTCTCTTGCATTTAACAGACAATAATATAGAATTTTAATAAAAGGATCACAGCCATTAAGAAAGACTGACAGAGCAATCACATAGCACTTTTTTTGTATGCTACTGAAGTTAAAGGGGTGTTGGGTTGACAGGGTGTCACGGTTTGAAAACCCAGCCAGCAGCCAAGCTCCAGGCAGCTGCTCGCTCACTGCCTCACCAGTAGGACTGGGAAGAGAATCGGAAGGGTAAAAGCCAGAAAACTCATGGGCTGAGATATAGACAGTTCAACAAGGAAAGCAAAAACCATGCACACAAGCAAAACAAGGAATTAATCCACTGCTTCCCAAGGGAAGGCAGTTTTTCAGCCATCTCCAGGAGAGAGGGCCCCATCACGTGTAATAGTGACTTGGGAAAAAATACGCCATCACTCCAAATGCTCTCCTTCTTCCTCTTTCTTACCTCTACTTTATATAGTGAGCATGATGTCACACAGTCTGGAATATCCCTTTTGTCAGTTGGTGTCCTGGCTGTGTCTCCTCCCAGTCCCCCATGTACCCCAAACACCCTTCCCAGCATGGCAAGTGCATGAAAAGCAGAAAAGGCCTTGGCTGTGTGCAAGTCCTGATCAGCAATAACAAAAACATCTCTATATTATTAACCCTGTGTTCAGCACAAATCCAAAACACAGCCTCATATCAGCCACCATGAAGAAAATTAACTCTACCTCAGCTGAAACCAGCATCAGCATATAAACTTTAACTCTCATAGAAGAGGAAAAATGCTGCTTAACTAACTATTATATACTAAAAAAGACAGCAAATTTGTCAGAGAGGACACTGATAAGGACAAAGACATCTGTGAAAATCACATATGAAAAGAATCACAGTGTCTCAAAATAAATAAAATAAATATTCTTCAGTGTACTTCTACTTGCCTCTTGTGTGCTAAGATAATATGCCGCCACCTCTGTGACTGAAATTTATATCTTTCTTGTTTTTCT